>NW_025814835.1:3597500-3977500 GCF_022079265.1 Lynx rufus | reverse complement strand
AATATCTAGATTGGATTTCTATTTTAATTAGCGTTAAGTTGTTTATAGATTCCATTGTTTCACAGTAAAATCAAACCAAAACATTAAGGTCGAATCACAACTTTGATGTTCTTTTCACTTCATATTTCGTAGGAAGGCCTATTAGCTAAACTGCTTGCTTAACCTTTTCATGTTTTGCAGTCTCTCGTTTCTGGATTTGCTTTTGTTGTTCATCCACCACACTGCTGCAGCAGTAAGCAGTTTTTTTAGATGATAGACATTTTTTTCCCTTCCTATGTCCATTGTGTCTTTCTGAAATTCTGCGCCAACACGAGCAAGGATCTGTCTCTTGTTTTTAAAGGGGGGGGGGAGAAGTCAAGAACCAATTACGTTATTTTAGGTTTTACCATTTCTATTTTCTCGGCAAAATGCAATACAGGATTTCCTGATTTTTCTGTGATTGCGGCGCATTCTGCAGGAAAATAGCCAAGTAGAATCCCTCCAAGCCACCAGTCACAGGGCCGCTTCCCATGTGCTTCCATCTCTGTGTCCAGCAAAGCCACCGTTAGCCATCCACGTATCGAACCCTGTGCGCGTTTCCAGATTTTGAAATACTGGCATTTCTGCCTCAACGTGCCAGCTGCAGTTTTTGAAGGTGTGTTCCGTGAGCTCCTTTCTGGAGAAAATTAGCATATGGTAAATATAGGTCAAGTACGTACATGCTTATAAATTCCACTTTAAAGCTTGCTTGGACGCGTGGATATACAGGGGGGAGTGAGGAGCCTGGACTGAATGGAGCTTTAGAAAATTTGGTTGTAAAAAATACCCCCAGTTTTTAGTCAAAAAGTAAAGTGCATCTTCAGCAAGATCATATGATGAAATAAATTAAATCAGCAGTGAAGGTCAGTATACATTCTGACTTGGGAATGTGAACTTTTCAGAAACCTGTATTTATTACATTTTACTATTTTTAAAAGCCAGCTGCAAGATTCATAGCAAGAAATGGTACTACATACCAATGAACACTGAACCGAAGTGAAGGCTCTTTTCAAAATGGTTAATACGCCTTATTGGCAAGACATCGCTGCTGCTCATGCCGGTGCTTCAGCACGGCTTTAAAATATATGGATTTAAAACGCAAGTATCGTGACTAATATTTATTTCAAGTACAGAATGTGTCACAGCAGTGGGGCATCCTATTATTAATGCAGTAAACTGTGTAATACTCTATAAGAGCCTGCCCTGCTTCAGTTCGTAGCTACATGAAAATAACAGTAAACCATGTCTGTTTTTTCCTGCTAAGCTTTATTGTTACCTGGGAAGGTGCTGGCATCGAGAAGGGCCAAATACAGACAAATAATGTGACCATAAACAATACCTTACCGTTACTACGCTGGGCAGGAATCTCTCCAAACCACCTCCACTTTGACTATATATATATATAAATATATATATATTTATACATATATAAAAATATTTATATATATTTATATATATAAATTATATATACTTATGTATTTTTGACTATGTATACATATATATTTTTTAGTTTTATAAAATTTTAAAATGGAAGGGAACTGCTCTAACTCCAGAAAGTAATTGGAAGTAAACACTCGGAGAAATATTCCAAGTTGGCCCGGAAGTAATTCAAATTGTTGGCAACGCCGTGAATCGTGTATGAAACACTAATAATATTAAGGAGCAGAGTGCACTGGGGGTTTTCAAAGGGAGAAGCGCACAAAGGCCTGGGTTTGTGTGACGGGTGCTGGGGAAGGTGGAGCTACCTTGCAGCGTGTCATTTCCTGCAGGAGAAAAGTTTTCCTCACTTCCTTCAGCAGGTGTTGAACTTGGATTGCTTGTCAATTTCGAATCGGTTGTAAGCATTTATTTTAGAAAAAGGGAGCAGATCAGTGTCGTCCCCTGGCGACCTGGAAGACGCACAGAGGTGGTTTTTAAAGCATGTGTTTACCCCCCTTTTTTTTTTGAACTGGGAAAATGAGCGTCTCCAAAGCTCTGGGGGAAAGACCAACTTGGAACTGCCTTGATCACAAAAGAGCCTTGTCTCCTTCCGACCCCACCCCTTTCCCTGCGTGCTGAGTCCAGGGAAGCTGGTGTGTGGGGCTGGGGCGGAGGGATGGCCCAGACCCTCTAGCAGTTCAAGGGCATGATGGTGCCAGCCCTGTGGGGAGGCAGGGGGCCCGCCCGTGCTCCCTTCTCCCCGCAGGCTTATTCTGAGTTACTTAACGTGAGATGCTGAGTGTTTGCTTTAGGTAGGCTCCCTTTAACGGAGTGCTCAGACTCCCCACCTACCCCCTAATTTTTGTGACAACAAATCCAAATCCAGCAGGTGCTGCGCACATGGTAACCGGACCCCAGGGTTCTCAGGGAGCTTTTCTGAAAGTGGGAGCTTGTTGTGGTGTTTGGCTAAATTTCTGGGTAGCTGGCTGAAGGCATTAGGCTGCTGAGAGTCTGGTTCCTTCCCAAGGGGTTTCTGCAAATTAATCACCCCGTGAGCTAAATTTGTTTATGGACGAATTTGGAATGGAGGAGCTCGCATGGGATGCATCCTGTGTTCTGCGGAGCACCTGCTCGAGGTATCACCCAGCACGGCTCCCCCGTCTCCTCCGAGTGATGCAGGACCTGATACCTCGTGATGGTTGCAAGGGTGATGACGGAGATAATAGTACATTGATCCCTCCGTTTTGCCTCCTGGGAACTCGGGGCAACCTAGCTGCTTCCACCAGAGCTGACTTGGAGCGAGGGACTTAGGGAGACGTGGGGATTTTATATATATCAATTCATTTGTCTGTTTCTATAGCAATTGCTTCTTAAAAATAATTTAGTAGTTTAATACAAAAGCAGTGGATGGGTTTTATGTGCTCGTATAGGGAAGATTTTTTTTTTTTTTTTCAGTTTCACACATGTTCAGTTTTAATGGGTAATAATTACATCTTTGTGTTTTGATGTCAGGCTGGTTATGAGGCCTAATTCTGCAGGCAGTCTCCTCGTTGATTTGCTCGGAACTGCAGATCTCAGAGAGGGAGGGTTGCAGGCCCGGAACCCTTCTGTTTCCAAGACGAGTTAACACTTAAGTGGGTCCTCAGTTCCGTGTCTGCAGACATTGCTGCTGGTCCCGGCGTTTCTTGTGCAGGCCCTGGAATCGAACACACAGCTGGGTTTGTGGTTGGGTTGGTTTTTTTTTTTTTTTTTTTTTTGAAAGGCGGATTCCTCAAAAAAAAAAAAAAAAAAAATACAACCAACCCACACCACTGACCCCCCACCGCCCAGCCAGCCCTGTTTGCAGACACCGTGCTCCCAGCCCCTGACTCTGGTCTGGGGCTTGCAGGCCTGATTCTGCAGCACTGCCCTGGATGTGCTGGGAAGGCAGTAAAAATGAGCAGTAATCAATCTTTCAGAGAGAAGCAATGGGCATGCGGAGGCCGCTATCCTGTGACTAAACACACCCCTTTTATGGAGTGTTACCACTAATAAAGGACAGCTTATTACGGAGGCAGAGACCAAAGCTTGGATGAGGTCAACCCTGACTGACAGTCATCAGTCATTCTTAATGATACTTTTTCCCGTGCTTTCTAAGGGATTCTGAGCAGAGTGCAAATCATTCGGGGTCATTCATAGTTCATGTACCCACAGATGGCAAAGGTTTTGAAAGACTTCGGTTTAAACTTGTTAAAAAAAAAAAAAAAAAGATCCTCACTTTTTTTTTTTTAAAGGAAGGGAAAATACCCCAAAACAAAACATAGATTTTTCTTATTGGAACGTTTTCATGTTCTTCCAACCTAATAGATGTTTTACACACTACAGTGCCTGTGCATTATTAAAAGAGACATAAATTTATGTTTTATGACGTCTGTCTTCTTTAATTATTACCTTTGATGTCTATTGGTGACTAAAGAGAGCTTAACAGGATTTCTTTCTCTTCTTAAATTTCGTGTCGTGAAACCCAGCGAGTCCCTGACACATGTGTGTTCCTCACCTTCAGGATTATTTTATAAATCCCTTTCTGATGAGCGGAAGTGTCGAATCAAGGACAGGTCATAAAGTAAAAGTATAAACCTTTTAAAGAGGGACCTTGGTAATATATAAACATTCTGCACACTATCTGAATTTTTTATGGACTAAAGAAAAATTATATTTCAGCTGGAGGAAGGGAGAAGTTTAAACATCAGCCTGTGTTTTAATGTATGATCCACCCCCCCCCCATTTATAGCCTTGGAAGAAACCATTGGCTTTAGGGGCTATTTTCAACATTTGACTCCATTTGGAACCTGCTTGTTAGTTGTACATATTAAAATTCAGAAGGTTGACTTTGTGTCATTTCAGTGTCCTATATGGGGGAAACCCTGGGCGCAGCACAGAGGCCTGCCTTTTTGTCCTTCCACTGATCTTTTCCTTCCTGCCTCAAACCTCAGTTTCCTTATCTGTGAAGGAAGGGTTCAGATTATTGGAGGATCCCGCAAGCATTACTCCACAACTACCCTGTGATCCCTTGAACCCATCTTGTGGACCCCCGAGTGGGAGGAAGCCACAACTATCTTCTTTTATTAAAAAAAAAAAAAAGAGAGAAAAGAAAGAAAGAAAGAAAGAAAGAAAGAAAGAAAGAAAGAAAGAAAGAAAGAAAGAGAAAGAAAAAGGCTGGTTGTGCTCAGAGGATTTTAGTTGGGTAAATTTTGAGTGTATTTTTACATGTGAAATTGGGAGGAAGCTGAAATCAACAACTTCTGGGCCCTTCTGCCATTTCCATGTCAAGACATATGGAAAGATGTCAGTGCACAGAAGACCCAGAAATGGCACCAGGTGGGGGAATCGGGTGCAGATGTGTATGATGGCGGGCGTTGGGCTTAGCCAATGCTTCCTGGGTTCACTTCCTGCTAAATCAGGGAAGAGTAGCCTGGCCACCTGATTGTAGCTTTTTAAAGAGAAATGGCTTACTTGCCTTTGTTATGGAAATAGGGGGTATTTTGAATTGGATGCAGCAAACATTTCTTGAATATCTACACCTGCAAGCAAGGCTAGGCTCTAGGTGTGGCGCTCCCAAGGGTGCTGGAGACGCACCCTGACTTACTTGTCAGTGTCTCCCTGCGACTTTCCTGACTGAGTGGGCCTGTTCTCTGCACACGTGCCCACGACCTCAGTGTGCCCTTGGGAACGTCAGAAGTGGCCTCAATCTCAACAGGTCTGCTGGGCAGGAGGAATTAGGATCCCAGGGTCATGGAAATGCAGTGCCGCTCTTGAACAGCTGACCATCTTGCAAATCGTGCCCCAGAGGGAAAGGTTTTCCGGGAGGAGGGGGATGCCTTGAGGGGCAGGCGTGCCCTGGGGTGCACAGCACAGAGCAGTCAACTGAAGACTGCATCCTGGTGGTGGGTTTCACTTCGTGTTGTTTATTATGAGTAAGGAGACCTCAAAGCTCTAAGAGGTTGATTTTTTTTTTTTTTTTTTTGCATGAATGTTTAGAACTCTGCCAAACCAGAGCCACTTGGTCGAGGGGAGGGTTTGCTCGGCATGAATGTCAAATGTCGAGATCGTTTGGTAAAATGTGAGGCTTAAGTGATAATCTGCGGTAAACAATTAGTTTGGGAATAAATGCTAGGGCTAGGAAAATCCCCAGGGGTTAGATTTAAAAGATCTAACTCAGTTGTAAGGGGGAAAGAGGGAAGGCTCAAAACTAGCAACATATTTTCAAGGCAAAGTCATATATACAAGTGTAAACATTTGTTTGCAGTGTCTAAACGCCTTGAATATTCAGACCAAGTTAAGTCCTGATAAGAGAAAAGTATTTGGATGTAGCTGTTACATTTAATTTTCCTTGTGTAGTCAGTAGATATTCTGTCTCCAAGGAATGGGTCTTTCCTTCTTTCCTACTGACTCCCCTGTTTTCTAGAACCTTCCACCCCTTCCCATTGGTGAGCCCACTGAGTCTTTGATTCCTTCCTGATTGCCCTCTGGAAGACATCTATCAGACACTGTCTTATCTGTTTGTAAGGCAGCTCAGGCCCCAGATTTAAGTCATGGGTTCTGGCTACAAGTTAGAGTGTGATTAATAATTGACTAATGTAGCTTTTATTTATCACAGGCTAGCACATTTCGCCATTACTGAGTTAATTTATGTTAAGTGTAAGCTGTCGTTCAATCTGTTTTTCAACTTTTTTTTTTTTTCTTTTTAATCCTAAGTCTATCTTTCACTTTTTGAGAAACAAAATCCTTATACAGGGCACAGGCTCACTCAGTGCCAAAAAGTTGATTTCCTTTTCACTGGAGCCATACATCAGCAGCCCTCCCAGCTGCACTGTCAGGCTGTGACAGAATGACATGTGTCATTTATCAAAGGGGCCAGGCTGGGCCTTGGGAAAGCCTGCCGACAAAGCCTGAGAGAGTTCATTTCGCAGTCCCTCCTACCCTCTGTAAGCCCCTTGCCAGGAAAGCCTGTGATGTTTCTGTCTTCACAGCATTACTGTAAGCCCTCAACCTTCACAGAGTTAACCCTCCCCACCTCGGCAGGCAGCCACTGCCAGAGGGGCTATGTTCCCGCCCGGGACCCCCCCACCCCCAGTCGCCTGCACCCCACAGAGCTCTGTCCGCCTTGCTCTCCCCACTTCCTACAGCAGCCTCGAAGGATCCAAGCTCCAAGTTTCCCTCAGTGAGACAAGGTCAGAGACATAAAGAACAAGGATAGAGTTTCCTTTCTGTCCTCCCCGGCAAAAGTTTGGTCTCGTATTTATTTTAGGGCCTGCCTAAGAAGTGTTTTTTACTCTACGCTATTTTTGAAACCACCTACTAAAACCCAATAGGTGTTTCTTCTCTTTCTCTGTTACTTAGAATCCGTAACCCCCCTTCCTGCCCTCAGAAAGACAGTGATGGGGCTCGGGTCTCATACTTGCTTAAACGGATGTTTTTTTCCAGGAAGAAAGGGAAAGGCTAGCCTTACCCTCCCTTACCGCCCCCCCCCCGATTGTATACTTTTTAGATGAGTCCCCAAACCAACAGAAAAGAGCACAGTACAGTACAGTGTTAAAATATAAAATCATTTGGTTAAAGTGTCCCCCCCCCCACCTTGAAGGGAAGAGTTTTGCATTTTAATCATGTGTGAGAACGTGAGAAAAGTTATTGTTTCTCTCCCATCCCTACCCCTTTGTACTTTGTATGGTCCCTAGTACTGAAGTTATTTACAGCTGCAGATATCATTTAAAGAGATAGCTAAGCAGACTGTTGCCTCAGCCAGGAACTTTCCAGAAAGAAGTCCTATAAATTAGCCATTGCTCAGGAGTGGCTGTTTTCTAGGCAGAACTGGCCCTTTCATTTGTCTACATAAGGCTAATTTATTTTTGCAGCCAGATGTGAGCTGACAGCCATCACTCAGAGCTTCCGTCCCCCACCGTCACGAGGTCGGGAAAGCAGTCACGTTTCCCATTTTACAGAATCCCCATCAACATTATTGAAGATGGATGTATCTTTAAAGCAAAGATTGATTGTGGATATCGGAGTTATGGTGCCATTTATCATGGTGAATATTATTTAGACTTGGGTTGTACAAGGCTGTAACTTGAGACCCAGCCAGGGGAGGGACAATCTGGAAACGCGAATCCATGAACTTTAATGGATGGATGCTTTTTTCAAAGCTCAACTCACTATAGTGTGATTTACTTTTCTTACAGAAAGGAAACAAGCATTCTGGTTTTAAAGGGACAGCATACCCGATTGTCCTGTTCAGTGCCCCCCCACCTCCGGCCCCCACCCTGGGGACAGTCAGCGTACAGGCAGAATTGCTGAGAGAGCTTGGTGGCATAGCCTGGGACCATGCGAATGTACATTAAAGACCACTTTCTAGATCTTCCTTATCCGTTAGGACTGTGATAATATTAGAAATTGAGATGCACTCCAGAGCTCACCATTACCAGGGAAACAGTCAAGACTACTTCTTTGAAGCGGGATCCCCTCTCCTAAGCGTTACACAGAGCGGCCCATGGATATGGAAGACGGAACGAAGCAGGACTTGGCCGTGTCGGGAGCCAAAGCTTGGGGGAGAATGCGTGGTTATCTCCAAATGCCGAAAGGTAGTCGCGTGTGCAATACAAGTGGCCCAGTCGACCTAATTAATACCACTGGTTCTCGTTCTGCTTCAATATGGGAGCTTCCCGCACAGGAAAAGTGCACGAGACGTCGAACCCTCCAAAGATTGGTTCCCCTATCTCAGTTCTTAGAAAACCGTAGAGCTGGACTTGGGAGCAAATTTGTTCTTCCTTCTCAGGGTGCGGATCCCAGAAGTTCACGCATAATTGCAGACGCCCGGGAGCCTGGGGCGACCTCCTTCCTCTCTGGTGGATTCTGAGTTGTTCCCTGTGCTGATGATCCTGGCTCCACGGTACCGGCTACCTGGGGCCTGGCTCTTTTGCCCTTAACTCGTTTTGTTCGTTGTCTCGTTGCTTTATGTCATCCTTCTGTTTCAGGGTTTTGGATAGATGCGCTCCTAACCATGAGTGGAGGGCTGGCTGCGGTCAGAGCTGGGCCGGGCAGGTGCCTGACCATGGCCCCGACACCAGGCATCCGTAGCGAGGCCAGGTCGCGCCGACCGCACAGGGCTGCCACCGCTGGCCCGAGAGCGCCATGCGCCACCCCAGCTGCGATGTTTCTTGCGACTTGGAATGTGTGCCCCTCCCCGCCAACACCCCGGCCCCCTTTGGGTTTTTAAATATAGACAGTTGCTTGGGGTAGTGCAGCCTACTGAGCAAAAAGTAATTCTTTCCTTCTAGCACTGGAAGCTTCTCCGCTTTCGGAGGCGGCGCGGTCTACTGGGGTGACTGTAAAGGCAGACACTACGCGGGCCCTGTGACTGGGTCTGTGACACCACGTGCCTGTGTTCGTAAAGGCACTCACTGCCACGTCTGCGTCCCAGAGGACACTAAGCTCCGTGAGGGCAGGACTGAGTGGCTTCCGCTGTGCTCATAGCCCAGCACGGCGCCTCTGATCGTGCTTGTCCAGCGGCCGAGCGTGTCCAGCAAGAAAGCTGGCTCCCGCTAGGATGGGTGAGGGGGGTGTCGGAAAGAGAACAAGGGTCCTTTTCTCTCTCAAACCGCTAACCCAAGTCTGGTCATGGAACGGTTCTCTTTGAGGCAGCCTTCTGATAACATGGACACAACCTGAGAAGGAGAAAATCCAAGTCCAATGTAACAGAAAGCAAGGGACAAAGAAGGAGTATAGAGGATGCTGGTCCCTGCGGTGAGCCTTAGGGAAGGGGTGTGCCGTGACACCCGGAAAAATCGGGGGTCCCTGTCCTCGCTGCACATCGCCTGGCAGACTCACGCAGGACTGTGCCGACGTCGGATGTTCCAAAGGACCCTGTGCCGGGACCTCCCGTCCGTCTGATCATGGTGGACGGCCCCCTGCTGATTTGCAAGTTAAAAGCACACACTTGGCCTTCCGGGAACACAGGAGACATCTGCAAACAGGAGGCAGTCCGTCAAATTCCTATGAATCACGGCGTCGGTAATGTTGGCTGAGGTCAAATCATTACACTAAATACATTGTAACCATTATTAGCGCACGCGGTCCCTGCCATCTTCGTGATGCCGGAGCTGGTTCCTGGCGAGTGGCCGGCACAACTCAGGAGCCCGGGGCCGCCGGTGCGGCGCGTCCCCACGGCCCGCCTTGCCCCGGGGCCCCAGCGCCCAGGAGGCCAGCGACAGCGGCAGAAGTGACGGAACTTGTGCAGTCACCACTGTGCATCCGTAAGGAGCCCAAATTTATCACGGCACATTATGGAGTGCAGCAAATGTCATGAAAACCATTGTTTTTTAATTTTTTTCTTGCAGCGTTTGAATGAGGTGATTTATGGTAGTTATCCATCTTAAGGGTCATCCGTCATTTTTTAGTTGCTAGGCAATCAAACCAGCAGCTGTTTGCTTTGAATCAAGCTGAAAAGTTGTCAGTCACCACACGCAGGTATGACCTTAGTGGTTGAAAACATCATGTGTGCAAAATTAAAGAGAAGCCGTCTTTCTTCCCGGATTCCCCTGACTGCTCTGTCATTTGTTGGTGTAGCGTGAGCCCTTCCTGGCTCCTACAAGAAAAAAAAAGAAAAAGAAGAAGAAAAAAAAAGAACAAAGGAGTGGATGGAAAATTCCTTGACTGGAAACTCGAAAATACCCCTTAAACACTGTGTTTCTCCCCTTCCACGTTTGTGTAACACTTTCTTACTGTGTTTCTCCCCTTCCACATTTGTGCAACACTTACTTACGATGGCGGTTTTGGGTTGGCCTGGGTGCATGAGGCGAGATGAGTTTGTGTCCTATTGGTGGGGCCTTGGCGGGCTCTGGGGGATGGGGTGCCCGTGAGCGCCCTTCCGCTTTGCGCACGGGCTCCCTCCACGGTGCCCTCAGGCTGCCCAGCCTGGAGTGGATGCCAAGCCCTTGCCCATCACTGGGCGCCTTTGCGCGTCACCGAAGTGTCTTCTTCTCCTGCCTGGCCTGTGCGTGTTCCCGGTGCTTCTCCAACATGGGACTTCTCCCGTGATCCTTGCTTTTCTGTGGGTCACCCTAGAGCGTGTGGCTGATACGGAGAGGGTATTCCTCGACATCAACAACTTGCTAGCCCCCGTGTGGACAGGGCTCCCTGCCTGTACCCTGTAATTTTAGATACTCACAAGACTGTAAAACTTCGCCCTAGTAAGGGAAATAAATGCACGGTGAGACCCATTTTTAGTAATTTAAGCTAGATTCCCATTAGCTGTGGACCTTCCAAGTAGGAATTTTTCCTTTGTTTCTCAGTTGGGTTTATAACGTAACCACACAGGTAACTTTTACCAATAAAAGCCAGATTTGGGGGACCTGTGTGTCACAGAATACTGGCTTCTTTAATTCAGATTTACCCGGATATTTTCTATCTACTCGACCTTGCTGGAGGATATTGAGACTCTGTGGCTGTAAGATGGTTAGCACGTATTTTGCAAAGTCTAAAAGAAGTTTAATTTGAGAATTAGGTTTGCCTTACTCAGTGTGTCATCGGTATTATTTTGTTTTCATCGATTCATTCGGCAGGTATTTCTGAGGGTCCAGAACATTCCTTCTAATAGATAGTTCTGCACATTGAGCAGGAGTATCACAACCTAGGCTTCTCGTGCACTTGGCCTGGGGCTTGGGGGCAGGTGATGAGCCTCGGCAGCTGGGGAATTCTGGGTTGGTCTCATATCTTACTGTGTTGTAGGAGTTTTCTTTGGAGTTTTTCCGCCCACACCCACGCGGAAAAGCGATATTCATTCCACCTGCAGCCTCCCCAACCCTACCCGCTTATCTATTTAAAACTTTGAACTATAGAAACATATTTTACTCCCAATATGTTCTCGTGTATCTTGTAAAGTACATTCTTTTCTCACTTTGTGGAGAATCTGGAATTGCTATTATAGCACAGTTTGCTTAGGAAGAATAAAAGTGGAAAACTTCCCTTAAAACCATGCTCCAGTGTTAACGTCGATTTTCATGGTGCATGTATCAATACAGTGGCAATGCTAGAAAGAGTACTTTGCCAATCATCCCCACTCTGTAAGAAAGACACCAAAACGCACGTCGCGTTAGGTCTGTTGGTTCTGGATAACCAGTGCTAGCATGTGAGAATCACAGATGTGCTGGGATCATTCCTTGTGTTTTCAGGGTTGCGGGGGGTCGGGGGCAGACTGAGTCAGCCTGGTGGATTCGTACTAGAGACTGCAGTAACACACAGTTTTGGAGCTTCAAGAACCCCGTAAACGGGGGCGCCTAGGTGGCTCGGTCAGTTAAACGTCTGACTCTTGATTTTGGCTCAGGTCATGATCTCAGGGTTTGTGAGTTTGAGCCCCACTTCAGGCTCTGTGCTGAACTTGCGGAGCTTGCTTGGGATTCTCTCTCTCTCTCCTTCTCTCTCTGTCCCTCCCCTGCTCTCTCTCTCTCTCTCACTCAAAATAAGTAAGTTCATAAGTTTATAAATAAATTAAAAGAAGAACCCTGTAAACAAACTTCCTTTTTGAGGGATCGCTCTAGACCCACTACATTTTTCACTTGGAAAGCCCGTTTTGTACTTTGAATTGTTGGACAGCCTGCATTGTGATGCTGTTCTACCAAACACCTGTATCCCTGCCCTGCTCACCATGTGGGATGCAGTTCACTGCCTGGTAAGACTTCCTTTATGCAGTCGTTTGGGAGGATCGATTAATTGATTTTTAAAAAACTTTAGAAAACCCCCTTTTGGGGAACATGGAGCGTAGGGTTATCTGTACACAGAAGGATATATCCATTTTGTTGTTGTTTTCGGAGCTCTTGAAATACAAGGCTGCACCCGGGGCTTTGTTCTCCTTTCTATTTCCACTTACTATCCTTGAGAAGTTGTTAATTTTAGCTGGGCCCCTATCTACACAGACAGAAGCTGAAATATCTTCTGTAGGTTTGGGGGCTCTTTTGTATGCCAGCAGCCGCACTGCCCGTGAGTCCGTGGTGACCGGCCACAGGGCTGGCTGAGGACAGCCAGAGCTGGACCGGGCGGGGGGGTTGGTGCCTGGAGAGAAGAGAGGTGGCCCCACGGAGCCTTTGGTGGGTGTTTGCAACTCTGGTTGCCGGTTCCCTGCGTACCTTCTTCCGTCTGGCTGCCCCACCTCCTCCTCTCACCAGCTGCTTTTTCTTATCCTTGACCCTCTCCGTCCGTTTATGTCTCTCTATCCACCTCCTCCACCAATTTTCAGGGACACTCGGGCTGTCCCTCATGAAGTTTGTGCATGGCTTCAGAAGTTATTTTGCAGTATCTTGAGCTCTTCAGAGGACAATTGCTCCAAAATCTAGTAATTCGTAATAAATACAGTTCCGGACGATGGAGTAGAGGCGATGCGCTGGGAATATAGTAGCTGTTTTGCCAAGGCTTCTGCGCAGTTATTTGAAAGGTTTTTTTTTTTTCCCCCATTAGATTCTGTATTTTTTGCATATGAGATGGCCTTCATTATTGCGCTTTTATGCGAGTTGGTTGGTTACCAACTCAAATTACGAAAATGCTGGTGGGTTCTCAATATTTCCGTTAACTTTTCTGTTAAGTAGGACATATTTATACACATTTCTATAAACTTAGTTCGAGGGTATCGGTGAAAATATTTTTTTCTCCTCATATTTGCTGCTCACAAACCACTCGAGGGACAAATTGTTGCCGTGATATTTTGGGTGGTTTTAAAAGTAAATTTTAGATCCTGTGGTGCCTGTGGTACCTTTTATTTTCTCGGTCGGCCCAGCACATCGGAAGATTTGGTCTGTTGAAAAATTGCTTGGAGCGAGTGATAATTATGAGTTTCTTCCACTTTGTTGGAATAAAGGTGTATGCCACGGCCAGCGCTCGGCCCTTGGGGGTAGCTGGTGCGCCACACCTGTGTGCAGACGTGTTGGACACACGCTCATGTGAGGGAAAGTGAGCGTCCGTCAGTGTGGCCTTCCCGAGCATCAGTCAAACTGCCTCAGATCCTTCTTGGAGTAAGGTGGGGGACTAAATAAGAGATATTGACGTTAAACATACAATTCTTTTGGCTTCTTGACGTTGTAGACGTGGGTCACTGGCTCTCATTATTACCTTTCTGGAGCTTTCTGGGGGGACCCTGGTTGTGCATCGATGCTGTTGGGTGAGGAACACCGGAGTGGCTTTAATGTCAACTTACCCAAACCAACTGGCTCTGTACCTTCAGAGACGCCACACACGTTCATTAAATGTTGGATTTCTCAGCTGTGAGTCAGGGTGATGATAACTGGCACAGATTCCTACCTCACAGAGTTCATTTGCTCATTTCTGCAACCGCTGTTCATTCGTTGGTTGATTTAGCCAATAAATGCTTATTTTGAGTACCTGCTTGTTTCCAGACAGTTCTAGGAGAAAGAAAAACAACTAAGAAGGTCCTCCAGGATCTCATGGTATAGTGCGAGAATTTGGAAAACTAAAGTGGTTATCAATATTAACTTTACATGAGATATTTTACTTACCCCGTGCATGTAAAAATTTCGTTGAGTAACGAAATAAATGTTATCAGGGTTGAACATGGGAAACAAAAAAATCCACGTTCCGATTTATCTCAGCTGTCTTTTCTTCTCTTCGTCTGCATAATTCAACCATAATCTGCTGCTTGCCTTTGCCACGGGCACTAGAGCAACCTGTCTGCTTCCTCAGGGTCTGCTCTCGTGGCTGGGCTTCTTCACATCGGCGAGTCCCGAGTCCCTTTCTAGGCGGGAAGACCACGCTCCCTGCTGCGGTGTGGACACCGCTCACATTCTCTCCCGATGCCGCTCCTTGACCCTCGCGTCTACAACGTTACGTAGGCATTCTGTGTACTACGTGGCGTGCCCGCACCGGTCGCCACCCAGGGCCCTGCTGGGGTTCCGGGCGTGTTGCCGCGTTGCAGTCCTTGCCCATCTGACAGGTGTGTGGCACTCACACGTTTGTCCCCGCGACCTTCCCTGGAGTCACTAAGGTAGGTAGTCTGGGTACTTTGGGCAGACCCAATTCTAGCAAATTCTCCCCTGTCTAAGACATGCTGCTTCATAGCTGTGCCTTCCTCGTGCTTCTTGCCGGGGAAGGGAATACTGCCGGGCAGGTGGAAAGTGTGCCCTCGGGTTGCACGTCTTCTGTAACAGTCCCCCAAAGTCGCCTTTGAGCCTGGAAACGGGCAGATTTACTGACGTGCTTACAAAACAGTAAGTGTGGTATGCTTCTCAGGGTGCCTTTGCAAAGGGCAAGCCCTAATGATAATAAAAGTACCTCTACCATTTAAGCTTTATGGGGACGGAGGTTTTTGTTCATGCTGTGCACACAGTACCTGGGACAGTGTCTAGGAAATCGTAGGTGCTCAAAAAAATGCTTGGAGAAGGAGTGGATTTAGTATATTTCTGCACACTTGTATTATCTACTTTCATTTTTGTAGTGCTCTCATTCTTTAAGACTTTTAAAAAATATTTACTTTAGAGAGAGAGAGAGAGAGCACGTGCACACACATGTGGGGGAGAGACAGAGACGGAGAGAGAATCCCAAGCAGGCCCCACACTGTCAGCGTAGATCCTGACACGGGGCTCAATCCCACAAACCGCGAGATCATGACCCCAGCTGAAACCAAGAGTTGGACGCTCAACCGACTGAGCCCCCCGAGCGCCCCTGAGTTGTTCTTACTCTTATGTCTGTTACATGGAACGAAGCTTACTGAATTTGAAGTCCTACAGGTAGGTCACATAGATTGTCATGAGGTCATACAAGCTAAGCCGGGTGGGTCTGGTTCCTTGACCTCCGAAGCCAGCTACGTGTTGTGTGTGTGTGTTTGTCATACATCTTGCAGAGTCTGTTTCTGATGGTTGGGGTACAGGGCACGGAAGTCTTGGTTCCCCCGGCCGTCCCTGGTCCTTCCGCCAACCAGCTGCAGGGGGCGCTGTGGTTTCCTCCTGTGTAAACCAAGGGAGGGGGACCAAAGTCTCCCTGAGACGCGTTCTCCGTGGAAAGCCACGAGTCATGGTGAATTTTCCTGTTGGTATCATGCTCCATGTACGGAACAAGGACAAAAATCCTACCTCTGACACGGATGCACATAACGTGTACATGTGTGTATGTATGTGCACGCTTTTTTGTGTTTGTTTTTCCAATGGCTGCAACGTTATCTTGTAGGCGAGACTGGGCAATGTCCATTGCGTCAAGCTCAAAAGGTGAGGGATGTTTTTAGAAATGTTCATCACTTCCAGATGACTCATCCCGTGTCTCACTTATTAATTTATCCGAAGCCCTTCTTGAAGTTTCACTTTGCTGTTTACTCTGCTGAGCTCCCTGCTGGTTGGCTTGCACTTTGCAGCCTCGTGTGTGTGCGAGATGGAAGCACATCTTTGCCATCGGGACGTGGCATGCGCAGAAGTGGTTCGTGGCACCATAGTGCCTGTGACGGGTTCTCCTGGGCGCCACGCGGCTGCTGAAGACGACCACTGCACACGATCAAAGTCCCGCTGGCCACACCGATGCCGGATGGGTAGCTCCCACAGCTGCTCGCGTGGGGAACATTGGAAACTCTAAGATTTCTAAGAACTGGCAAACTGGAACAGTAAATCACAGTGTTCTAGGAAAAAAGTCTGCCCAGAGACTCTTTGGGTTATTTTCTGTGCAGGGTAGCGTGTTCTTGGGTGAGCCCGAGGGAAAGGTACTTCTCGAAGGCAGGGACCTGGCTGAGTCTCCAGGAGCCTCCCTAGAGGCTGAGTGAGTGACGCCACTTACCCGTCTGTGAGGAAGACGAGGTGGTCTGAGCCCAGTGCCCTGAGTGCGGGGGGCGGGGGGCAGGGGGCGAGGGGGGGAGGAAGCCAGGTGTTTTGCCAGGAGGCCTCTTAATAAAAGTACAAGGGCGGCTGGTACAAGAAAGACAATCCCAGCAAGCAGCAAGCCCTAAAAACCTGAAACATGACAAAATCCAGAAAAATAGCATACCTTTGTTAATTAGTTGCCCGACCCAGCTGTTTTCCTTCGTGTTCTGCACAGAAAGATAATTCGCTCGTTCCTCCGGGATGGGTGATGGGAGGGGGTCTTTCATTTCTGATGGGTGGGGTCCATGAAACAGGGAACTGTCTGCCAACGTGGCCTCTTCCTCTTATCAAATCTAGAGCAGGCCGCGGGCCCCCTCTGCTCCCTGTTCAATGGGAGGCGTGGCGGGAGAAGGGGAGCCCCGGTGGGTTCCCTGGCCCCGGTGGGGGTGTCCTACTTTTGCACAGGTTCGGAGGCCACATGGACCCAGGGCTTCCTAGGACCGAAGAAAGGGCCAGCTCAAGCCAGGGGCCTAAGGCGTCAGGGACATCACAGCAAACCCCCTTGTTTAGAGCCTTGTCTAACGAGATAATTAATGGTCTGAATTAAATGAATAGTTGATATTTCAGCAGTATTTATTTATTTATTTATTTATTTATTATTTTGATTAAAATTTCATGGGAGCCTCAAAGCTCAGCTCCTTTTGAACTCTTGAAAGAAACTTTTTTTTTTTTTTTTTTTTTTGGCATTTCTCCAGAAGCGTGGCCATGTAATGATTTCATTATGGAAGAATATGGACACCTTGACCATGAGCTTGTTATGTAAAGAAGCACAAATTGTCATGCAGAATATTATGCAAGTTAATCGTTAGGAAATTATAGAATAATTATAAAAACTAAAACTGTAACAAGAACTTTTTATACAAGTTCGGATTTATTAAGTTGTCATTTTAAACTGTTGGCTAGAAGAAAATTCTCTCTTTTGAACATACCCGTTTTTGAGTGAGAAGAAAGTCTCAGTTCCTTTCTTTTTTTTAAAATAGATACTACCTGTCTTCTTCCCTGCCTGGGATAGACACACTTCAGTCAGCAGGAAGAGGCTCAGAAGGATTAACTCTGAGGGAAATGCTCTGTGAACAGCAGGGAGAAAGCCTGGCATCAGTTTCCCCTGTTTTGGGAAAACGCAGTGTATCTGGACCGCTGTGCGTTTGGCAGGGAGTCACCACAGGCCCCTGCCTTGCTTGGCTCTGTATAACGAGTGTGGACATCAGAGGGTCAAAGTACTTGAAGCCCCTGCTTGAGCCCATTGGTGGAACGGACCCTTTATTTATTTTGAGAGAGCAAGCATGAGCAGGGAAGGGGCAGAGAGAGAGGGGGAGGGAGGGAGGGAGAATCCCAAGCAGGCTCTGCACGGTCAGTGCAGAGCCTGATGTGGGGCTTGAAGTCCAGAAATGTGAGATCATGACCTGAGTCAAAATCAAGAGTCAGATGCTTAACCGACTGAGTCACCCCGGCGCCCTGAGAGCTGACCCTTTAAAGATAAGCATACACTTGTGACCTTAGGAAATAGAAATATCCTTGGAGGGTTTAACATCTAAAGAAGAAAATTGTAGTTTTATCAAGCAAAAATTTGTGGAGTGTGGTCTCAAATAGGAGGTTTCTCTTAAAGGCTGCCCTCTTTTTTTCTCTTGTTCATGGATTTATGCACATCACTTCCTCCCCGAAAGTGATCACTCTGCAAATTTCAAGGACAGTGACTTGGCTTTTAAAGCGAGAAAGATATTGCTACTTTTTCTTTTCTTTTCTTTTCTTTTCTTTTCTCTTCTCTTCTCTTCTCTTCTCTTCTCTTCTCTTCTCTTTTCTTTTCTTTTCTTTTCTTTTCTTTTCTTTTCTTTTCTTTTCTTTGGGGCCAAGTTTGGAATTTGTATCAAATCTTTAGAGAATGTGTGAACAGTTTTCCTGGGAAGCTTTGTGGCTTATGAGGCACAGCTCGGGTCCTGCGAGTGTCCAGATGGTTCAGTCGCCAAAGCGTCTCCCCGCCGTGTGTGTGGGACCCTGGACCCGATGACCCGCCCTGGTGCTGTGCCAGCTCTCCTTTGCTGGGAACTTGGTGCCGGTCCCTGGGTACATGTGTGGCAGGAGGTGACACACGGCCTCCTATTTGGAGATACAGTCTCCCGCTGCTCACAGGCCCTCGCTGTGTCCCAGTGCTTTCTCTTCTCCCCTCTTGTAAGTTACTTCAGCACGAGGATCACATCCCACGATTTTGTAACCGTCAAAAACACGAACCCTACTCGGTTTTGCTGTTCAGAGTCAGTAGTTTTTAATAGCCAGTCAAACCTGCTATTTAGATCAGTACATTCAGAACAGTGGCTCATTGACGGAGTGTTTTCTTCCGCTTTTTAGTGAATGTTTTGATGTAGGAGGGGTGTCTGCCACGGGCACCTTAGGCACGACGCGCCCTGGCTGGGGCGGCCTCTCTTGTTGGCTCTTCTTCCCTCTCGTGGATGAGCAGATATTTATTGGGTGCCTATTGGCTTTGCTGCCAGGAATGGGAGCAAGCACGTCCCATTCCCCATGGAAATGGGTCACTTCACCAGGACACATCTTGAGTGTTCCGCAGCATTTGGATGTGTGGGTTCCAGATTCTGGGGTGGGGTGGCTGGCCTGCCCCTACAGTCCCGTGACACTTCTGGGAATTCGAATAGCTGTCCTCAGTTCCCGTCTCCCCTTCCCGTGCGGTAGCCACCTAGCTTGCAGTGCAGGACTTGTTGGCCCAGGCCCTGCTCTCCTGCCCCCTCGGGTGGCAACTTGCTTTACTGAATGGAGACCAGGGCAGTAGGTCTACCTTGAAAGATTCTCTTCCCTCCGCTCCTCCCCAGGTCAGGGACCGTGGAGGTGTGTCTGTGCTTGCAGGTGTGACAGTGACTCTCGATGTCAAGGACGACATGTTTCATGTATATAGTTGGGGAACTAACATATTCCATTTTGCTTATTCTTCTCTTACCTAACTTATTTGATTTCTTCCTTGTTCAGGGAAGCTCCTAACAAATAAGTGAAAATTAAGAACGGGGTTTAATAGTGAAACAAACCAGTTGTTAAAACAATGGAAGTTCATTCTGTCACAGTTCTGGAGGCTGGTTGGAAGTCAGAAGTCAAGGGGTCGGCAAGGCTACGCTCCCTCTGACGGCTGTGGGGAGAATCCTTCCTCACCTCTTCCAGCTTTTGGGGTCTCCTGGCAGTCCTCGGTATACCGTGGCTTGTGACTGTGTCCCTGTACTCTGCCCCCATGGCCGCCTTCTCTGTGTCTTCTCTCATTATTAGCCACCAATCACTGGATTTAGGACCCATCCTGATCTGATGACGTCACTGAAACTAAATAAATTGCATCCACGAAGATCCTATTTCTGAGTGAAGTCGCAATGTTAGGTTCTAGAAGGACATGAATTTTGGAGGACCCTGGTCAACCTACTGTAGGAGAATATGATGCCTTATCTTTTCAGCAACAGCTTTTATTAAAGATTGGAGGTAGATGTGTAAGCTACCGTGAGTCCTATATGTGCTCAGGATGCTTTGTAAATATTAGATATTGACAACCAATGTCTTGGTTATTGACGAGGAGCAACAAACAGTACCATCTTGACCACTTGGTATATGGACTGTGGCCATTGCTAGTCCCACAGTGACAGGAAGGATGGACCCGTCTTCATGGGACTCGTCCTGACAGGTAGGTGTTCACTGGTCAGCTGGGAGGAGCCTACGTCTTCACCATCTGGGCGGGGGGTGATACAAAAGAAGGGTCCCCCACTAGCTCATCCTCAAGAAAGTTGCAATACTGTGATTCACTGAAACATCTCGGAACAAATTGAGGTCAGTAAATGAGTGTAGCATTAGTCATGTTGAGTGTGTTTCCATGACACTGGATGACTGAAGGGCAAAACACTCCTCCCGATTGACATGAGTTACAGTGTACCATCGTCAATCAGAAGGGCGGCTGGTAGGTGCTGTACCCACCGGAGGCTTCTTACAGCTGTGAAATTGTCCCCCAGAGGGATCTACGGGGCATGTGCTAACGGACCGGGCGTTGTTAGATTTGGTGGTGAAGGTGAGGACACTCAGTGGCGAGTAGCCACTGCACGTGGACGGTGGGGTCCTTTGGGGGGCCCCTTTCCTTCGGGTTCTGAAGTTGGTGTTGGTCAAAGGGCCACTCAGGGATGACATGGGCCTTGTAGCCTGCCGCTTTAATCCCTCCCGGACCTCTGCGTGAGGCGATCGTCTGTGGTGTTGGTGTCGTGAGTAGCGGCCACATGTGCCGCGGTGGCCATGGTTAGCGTGTTCAGTAGGAATCGCTGAGGAGTGTTCAGATTTGGGAAAATGACGAACACCGCGCAGTTTCATCTGCTACGTTAATTACCGGTGACCAGCCCTAAATTAGCTCAAGAGTCCAAAAAGCTTTTTTTTTTTTTTTTTTTTAATGCATTTCCTATGTGCGCAGTTCTCCTCTGAGTTTCATTTGAATGTTTTTGCCTTTTCTTCAAATTATTAGTAGGGCCTTAGGGCAGGCTCTTTAGGGGTAACACAACATATGGTCCAGGAAGTTGCAGGCTTATGGGAAAAATAGGGCTAGGGCCAGACCATTCCAAACCCACGCAGCTTGGTAACCAGGGTACAGAATAAAACAATCATAATAAAAAAAGCCGGGATAAGTTGCTAATAAAGAAAGAAACGCTGTGGTACACATGAGGCTGCACACTAGGCAAGGGGTGACCGAAGCTTGTCGGAAGGGCGTCAGGTTGCAGGAGGGGGGCCGCGGGCAGGGGACCAGCTGGCCCGCACCCCGCGGAGGCCCCTCACCCTGTTGCAGCACCCACAGGTTGGAGAAATCGGAGGGAGCCACGAGGCGCCCTTGTGAGCCTGATGTGGTTCCTCCGGTGACCGACGACGGACAGGAGCCGGGGGCTGGTTTCCTCCAGCACAGCTGGGTCGGTCAGGGCGTCACGCCACAGCTGTTTGGTTTGGCCCATCCTGAGTCTGTTGCGGCCCTTGCATTTTCCTGGTGAAGGATGCGCGCTGGGTGTTCCACGCTCCGATGGCCTTGGTACAGGGCTGGCTTGAGTCCCGCGTTCTCTGCATCTCACTGTTACGACTTGGAGACCGTAGGTACTACTTACAAGAGGAGGTGTTAGCTTAGGAAGAGCCGGTAAAGGGAGCCGAAGAAGCCAAGATTCTTTGACCTCATCCTTTGCAAAGGTTAATAATCCAGCCCCGAGAATATGAAAGCCCTTCTCCGTCTCCCCCGTCTCCGCCCCGTCTCTGTCGGTCTGTCTGTCTTTGTGTCCCAAGTGTGTGTGTGTGTGTGTGTGTGTGTGTGTGCACGCGTCTGCTAACACCATAGGAGAGAATTCTTTTAAAAGTTAATGAAGGAGTTGCAGTGGAACCCTATTAGATTTTCCTTCCATTAAATGGCTGCTACAGACTTTTAATGGATGTTTTTAACTAGGCATTGTTGTCAAAAGGACTATTGCACAAATTAAAACCAGGCCTACAATCTGTGAAGAGAAACTAGATTTACTTTTTGCCTTTAGGTAAAAACGGAGAAGAGCAGGGAGGAGGTGAATTCTGCATTGGTATTTTGAGAAGTTGGATTCAGGAAGATAGCCAGTGCTACCCGGGGCTACGGAAGGGAACGGTCAAACGCTTTGTGGGTGCCTCTGTTTGTAAAGCTAAGGCATGAACGGGAACCCTGGATTTTTAGGGGTATGTCGGTGCTAATTTTAAGCTGTTATATTGATATTTAAAATACCTTCTTAGCTTTATGATACTGCACCGTGTTTTCCGTATTTAAACATATGAAGCTGGGCAAAGAAGGAAAGATTAGACTTTTCAGGCTTGCTGATCTAGACCTGAGATGTGTCCTTACCATCACCATAAGCACACGGACTTTTTAGAACTGCTGGCTTTTCGGTTTCTCATTTTATTCTGATGTATTTTATCTCTTTGGCCCTATACGGTCTGTTTACTGAAACTTCAGAATTTGTGTTTCAAGCATGGGAAATTCTTGTCTCATCTGGGGATGTACCAGAGGACGGCTCCTCATTGGAAAGTGACTGTCATTCACATTCGTGACAAATTCTTCATCCGCATGGCAGTTAGCAAATGGTACCCAGTCCTGTGACGCAACCCATCATGTGTGCCACGACAGAAACAAGTTCTGTTTCCTTATACTAAGTATCCCGATTATTCTGAGTGTTAAATCTCAGGCAGCCTTTGTCTCTGACTTCTATTGAGACCGTTCTGTGAAACAAATTCAGTGTCATGAACCCCCCCCTCGCCCCGCCCCCGTGAATGTGTGGTCACGTCCTCTCCACGCACCCTCAGCTCGTGAGGCATCCTTACCTTACGAGTATCCGACCGAGATGGGTGTTTCAAATTTTGCTTCCCTTGAACCAGGCCAGGCGTTTTGAAGAGAAAGTCCCAACACAGAGTATTTGTTAGTTGGGTATTTCCTGTAAAGACTGGGTCCGGTTGTCTGTCAGGAAGTCGACCGAGATGCACGTACCGTGCGGGGCTGTCTTGCTGCCTGTGACAATGTGACTCGTGTGCGCGTGTCGCGCGGCAGAGAAAGAGGAAGCGCTGTGGCTTTCATGGGGTGTCCCTCCTGTCCCTCAGGAAAGTGGGGGTGACACTGGGAGTCCCAGATCTCTGCTCGACCCCAGATGGGGTGGTGTTGGTACACAGACCTGGATGGGTTAGTTCGTGTGTGTGTGTGTGTGTGTGTGTGTGTGTGTGTGTGTGTGAGAGACAGAGAGAGAGAGAGAGAGGGAGGGAGGAGTAGAGCCCTACATCAGGTCCATTGACATGTGCCCCAATGTACAGCTGTCTATCACTTGATTGCCTGTGAGCTCAGATCCCACAATTAGCACTACTGAAATCTCTGATACTAGATTTAATTTTATGAGCTGTATTATCCAATGCTGTTAAGCCATTTAGATCATGTCCGAGTCATGGGATTTAGACGTGGTGATGGCTTTGATTCTTTGTGTCTGTGTGTGTGTGTGTGTGTGTGTGGTAGGGGAGGGAATTGAAAACCTGTGGCCTTCTTTTCTTTTAGGCACAAAACTAGTTTAATTGAAAGAATAATTTGGCCTGCTGCCGGTCCAGCAGAAGAGCTTGAGATGTGGCAGATTTTCTCTCCTTTCCTCCAAACTCAAGAATTTAATGCCAGCAGGTGGAGTTCTGAAGGCTGCCATCAAGTACACAGAGACAATAACTGTCTTCAAAGCGGAATTTTGTCAATATTTTTTGCTGGGGGCCAAAGAACATTCGCGGTAATGGAGTACTGAAACCCTGCTTGAAGAGGCCGCCGCGAGCCAGGGGCCGGAGGATTTATTCCACGTTGGAGCCCGCAGTATTTTGGCGGTATATACGGCTTCTTCATAATCTTCGCTCCAGCAAATGGAGGCGCCCAAATACGATTTTTCCTTCTGGAGGCGCCTTTGGTGGACGTGCCTGCACGGGGCCGGTGAACTGGCCGAAAGCACCTCGGCTTGGTAGCTTCCACCGCCTGCTTGCCGCCCTCACCGAATGCCGGTGCTTTCCTACAGATAATGCACACGGCACAGGTGCTGGAGATCTGCCCCGCCGTGGACGTGACCTTGTTTCAGGGTTGCACAGTCACGCCTGCCCCAACTCTGGAGGGCTGTGCAGCCCCTCCCCGGGCCTGTGCTGATCCCTCAGCCGGCCCAGTCGTGTGCCTTTGCTCCTCGAAGATGCCAGGGCACCATGCTTTTGTAGGAAGTCGGCCGAATTAGCAGATGGCACAACCCCCCGAAATCTCATGGCCTTTATGACTCAAAACAGATGTTCGAGTCCGTGCACGGATTGCCTGGCCCCTTGAGTTCTCTTACTTTGAAAAGAATCATCCCCTGAAATTTCATTTTGGAAAGCATCTTTCCCCCTCATTCTGTTTGTGAGTACAGCTGCCTGCATTTTTCCGGCTTTTCCGGTAAAGCAGGTTTCTGATGCAGAGGTGAGGCCATTTTTGTCATTTGCTAATGATGTTCCCGTATTTAGTGTAATTAGGGAAACAGAGGAGTAGCCACACACACAGCCTTGTCCTTCTTCTGAAGCGTGAAAAATATCGGCAACTTTATCACCGAATGTACTTGTTGCTGTGCTTATTTGAAATGTTTAGACTTCGCTATATTTTTTTAAACTTCCTGTTCATGTTAACAGAGAAGGGCGATAGCTAAAGGTTTTATTTATTCAGAGCCACGGTGCAGGCAAAGTGAAAGTAAACCCTAGGCTTCCGGTTGCATTTAAAACCCAGAAAAACAGAACTCTGTTTTCTAAGATCTAAAGATAAGGGCAGTAGCCAAATACATTTTTTTTTTTTTTTGGAAGAAATCGCGAACAGAAAGCACCTAGAACTATGTTTCGAGGATGGGTATGAAAAACACAGGCAAGCTTAGAAAAATTTTTCTAGCCCGGAAAACTGTGCCTCCAGCAGGCAGACAGGACTTTCATCACACTCAGAGACAGCGTCCGAATCGTGGCTCATCACGGCATCCGTGGCTTCAATAATTGCATTCTAGTTCAAGTGTAAAATTCGTGCTTGCGTCCAACTTAATAATACCGCTGGCTTTTAATGAAGACTTTTTCCCTTCAGAAATAACATGGCATGAAGTTTCACGTGGAATGTGCTAGAAGCGTATTAATCCCTCGGTTGGTGTAGAAAGCAGTGAATTTCGGTCCACGTATTTCTTTTATGCTCATCTTCGTGTGTGTATTTCAGGCATTAATTTGGGATTCTTTAGATACTCCTTTCTCATTTTGTGTCATTCAAAGATTGTGTATTATGATGAGATAGGGTAAGTGGTGATGAATTTAGAAAGGTAGAGACTGAAAATACCAATTGACTTCTGTAAATACAGTTGACAGCTAATTGGCCCCTATTAATGAAGGATTGAAGTAAAAAGAAAGCGGAAAAACCACAAATTCTAAAAAAGTGTATTTTTTCTCTTTGGAGTCCATTTTGTATAGGAAGCTAGTGTTTCAATTAAACCTGACATATACACACACACACACACACACACACACACACACACATATACACATATATATACATGCATATGTATATGTGTATGTATATATATGTACATTTACTTGTCGAAATTATATTTTCCTCCTGTTAATAATACAGCCCTATCGGTGTAGTGTGTCCAACCTCACAAACTGTGATCGTTTAATTATGCTCTATGCTGTCTGCATTCCTTGCTAAGTCTTGTGTGAGCCCGCTGAGAATTCCCTTGTGAACGGTTAAGAAATAACAGCAGAATCAAGGATCCAGAAATCTGGAGTGTCAAGAAGGAGGTGAAGGCGCAAGCCAGTGGGCGTAAGGACAAACCCTTTGCGTTTTAGAGGACGCATCCGCACTTTCCAGTGGTGGGGGCGGGCATCGACGTGTCTGCAGCTTGCTGAATGAGAGGGGCAGGAGAGGTCTGGGGAGAAGACTCAGCGGCTGTCCCCACGGTGGGGGGCTCACCATGGACCACCCTAGCTCTTCTTCCTGCTTGCCTTACTTGTCTGCTCCCGGCCTCTTTAAGGGTGAAGGTTCGGAGTCTTTTTGGCACCTGCCTTCCCCCACACTCCAGTCTCCTGGGTCTCCGGGTTTGGTGGCACTGTCTTTGCACACATCTCTGCAGGGGCCACCCCCCGCCCCCCAGATGTGCCTGGTCACCAGCACTTCATGCCGGGCCAGCTGCTCAGATCTCCCTTTCCAGGACAGTCCACCTGTAGCTCTCCCCACAAAGGTCCTGGAGAACACTGTCATAGAAAAGCTTAAGAATCCCGAGTTTCTTGGGACAACACGTCGTGGGTCCTGGGGAAATGAATGTATCCTGCTCAGGCCCCAGTCTCTCCATCTCTGAGGTGGAGGGGTGGGGTTGGAAGCAGGTTCTGTTCTGGCCTGGCCTCTGCCCTGCACTCCGCCTGGGGCTCCTTCCTGCTCTTCTGTCCATCGGCAGTGAATCTCAGTCTTGACTTTCACCGTCCATTCCCAGGGCCCCCTACCCCGGCCGAGTACCTGGGAAAACTTCCCAGCACCGAGTTCTCCTCTGTTCCTCAAGTCCGGCCCTGCTCACCGCATCTGTCTTCCTTGCTAGAGTGAGGGCAGCTCGAAATTGGAGCCGCCTTCCCTTTGCCCCTCCACCACCGAGGAGGGTGCCCGACTCACTCTAGACCCCGAGTAGACTTTGGGTGAGTGAATGAGCGGACGAACGGCCAGCCAGCCAACGAATGAATGGATCGTTCAATCTTACCACTTCTTCTGCCAAGATCCCTCTCTCCTGGAAGCTGAAAGAACAGTCCCTTAAGGAAGGGCCCGTAGAGCCCTTTGGTCTCCACAGGAGGCTTTGTCACCTTGGGGCTTCAGGCTTCGCCCCTTGCCAGAGCGTAAGTTCCTCAGTGAGCTCATGCATCTTTGCACCGGGACGCCGCTTGACCAAATCACCCAACGGAGTGACTCTGAGTTACCAGCAATGTTGCAGTCGTGCATTTAGGGTTGGTGGGATGGGGGGGGGGCAAGGAGGGGGTCTTCGATGGGGGGCCTTTAGCGGATGATGAGCAGACTGAACCCAGGCGGGCTGGGCAGTTGATGGTGGCAGGTGAGGACCCCGGACTTTCACTCCAGCGTCTGTCTCGTGAGGGGGCCCTGGACGTGGCGTATTCGCAGGCGAGGTATCCTCTCTGTACTTAGTGTCACGGCTGGTCCGGTGCACTTCGAGTTCTTCTCACGCTGCACTGTTACCCTTGTAGCACCTACACGTATTTTCCATATATTTTATTAGAAATGTATTTATTAGATTCTTTCTTCAGTTATTTCTGCCTGTGTTTGTTCATTTTTCTATTGCGTTGTTCATTTTTTTATGGATTTGGAAAAATTCTAATAAGGATGTTCACTCCTCTTTCTAGTATCTGTATAGTAGCAAACCCTTTGGTTTGACTTAAAAATTAGTTTGTGACGGGGGCACCTGGGTGGCTCAGTCAGTTAAGCGTCCGACTTCGGCTCAGGTCATGGTCTCGCAGTCTGTGAGTTCGAGCCCCACGTCGGGCTCTGTGCTGACAGCTCGGAGCCTGGAGTCTGCTTCGGGTTCTGTGTCTCCCTCTCTCTCTGCCCCTCCCCTGCTCACACTCTGTCTGTCTCTCTTTTTCTAAAAAATAAATAAACATTAAAAATATTAAAAAAAATTAGTTTGTGGTGTTTTTGCCCTCTTCTGTTATCTTTTAAGATTACACAAGTGAGATACATATACATATATATATACACACACACACACGTATATGTATATAATATACACACAGACACACGTATGTGTGTGTGTGTATTAAAAACCTTGAACAAAGAAAACGAAATTTTAAAATAGATGAAGCTTATGTGAAATCTTATCCTCTAGAAATAACCAAAGTTGATATTTTGGTGTAGAAGGATCTTTTCCTATGCAAATATATACATATAAGTACTTTACATAGATTTTTACCAAAGTGGTTTCTTCTTACATAGTTTGTTTTACAGTTTACTTTTTAGCTCATAACATTTACCATGCCAATATAGACCTGCTTTGTCATTTTAAGTACTTGCATATTATCCCATTTTATTGATATGCACAATTTAGTTGAGAAATCAACCATTGTTGGAAATTTAGTTCTGGCTCAGTTTCACAGATGTAAACAACGATGTAATTAATATCTCTGTATGTATATCTTGGCAATAGTATCATCATTTCCTTGATAAATTCCCAGAAGTAGAATTACCAGGTCAAAGGTTTGGGCTGTTTTAAATTATTTTGGTACATACACTGCCAGCTGGCCTTCTGGGAAGGCTGTGTACATTTCCAGCACCCCCAGAACTGTGTGTTTCCCTGGGCCGTGGCAGAGTTTTGATGGACTGAGCTGTTTTGATGCAGTCTCACCGGTCCTTTCCTGCATAGTTTCCGCCTCTGAAGTAATGTTTAAAAGGCATCTTCCAACCTCCACGATTATGTAAATACTCAGTTTTATTGTCTTCTAGTACTTTTATGGATTGATTCTTTTTAAATATTTGGTATATCTGAAATTGATTTTGGCATAGGGTGCGTGGTGGCCATGTGACTTCATTACTTGTTTTCAGATGGCCAGTTTTCCCAGTTCCGTTTAGTCAAAGATCTGTCCTCTCCACACGGAATTCTACAGATGCTCCTTCATTGTCCGCGGGATTCTTGTATATGTTCGGGGCTGTCTCTTAGCTTTCCCTGTGATTTAAATGAGCGGTCTGTCTATTCCTGACCTGTACTCCCTGTTTTAATTACTGAGGCTATGTAATATATTTTGAAATAATCTAATAGCTTTCTATCCACCCCCTAGACCCATTACTCTTCTTTTTTTCAAAGAGTATTATTGTTATTTTTTTTTGTTCCTCTGTATTAGATGAGCTTTAGAACCGCTTTTGTAAGCTTAAATAATACTTCAGATAGTGGGATTGGAATGATGTTGGGTTAAGAAATTAATTCAGGAAAACTCAGCGTCTCCACAGAAGTAGTTTGCCATTCTAAAAATAAAAATGATATATTTTCAAATATATTCAAGTCTTACTTTTTTTTTTTATACTTTTAGGAAGGTTTGCGGATTTTTCACATACTGTTTGTGTCTTTGTTCTAGCTCCCAGGCTGTTCATTTCTTTAGCTGTTGGTTGTTGCTCTTATGACTGGAGTTACTTTTCTGTTGTATTTTAACTGGTTATTATTGGCGCATTGGGAATCTATTGATTTTCGATAACTTTCTAGCAAGCTTTTTATATTAGCACACGTTGTTGTTAATGTTGCCTATAGTAGCTCCGTCCTACATTTTAGTACTTTTCTATGGCCACCTTCCCTTGTGGCTTTTCTGTTTAAAAGAACAAAAACAACAACACCAACACAGTAACTGGTCAACGTTGATTAGTTCACGGAGGAATTCTGGATTTTTTGTTCTTTAAGTCAAGGATCGGTTGAGAACGATGCCTTAAAGCATCTTCTGCGAATAAATCCCTGAGGATTTACAAATGACCGGAATGGTGGCAGTCCGGCAAGTGGGGGACGGAGATTTCCCTCGGCTGGTGGAGAGTCAGGGAGATACTGGGTCTATTTAGCCTGAAAAGGAAACCATCTTCACGTCTGTGAAGGCTGGCTGTTTCAAAAGTGAAATCTTTTCAGAGCGAATTGGCAGGAAAAGGAGCTTAAACATGGTGAAGCAGTGAGAAGGGCTATATTTGAATATAAACACCGCCCACTGGACAGCGGGTTAGGAAGGGAGGGAGAGGACCTGATTTTTAAAAAGTGTGTTCATAATAGTGAAGTCTTCCCGATTCGACCACAGTCTTCAGGGTTAGGGATGGGCTTTGGCACTTGTCTTCCAAATGTGCCACTTTATAACATCCTTACCAAGTTTTCCAGTGTTCTCTGGTGACAGGGACGACATCTTTACAAACTTATAAAATCACATGGGTTTACACGTGTAGTGTTTATTTCTGTTGCCCATGCCGAATTCCTGCTGAAGATCCTGAAAATCCTTTAGGGCCCGGGCCTGGGGTGACATCTACCAAAATATTTATGCTTTTTGGGTCATCTCTCACGGTCGTCTTTAACCTAATGTAAAATAATTTTTTTTTAATGATTTTTTTCTGGCTTTAAAATGAAAATTAAATCTTGGTGTGTTATATTCTGTATTGTAATTTGGAATTGACAGTCATGTATTTGTTCAGCTTTTATAATACATCATGGGCCCCCCCCACCCCCACCCCGTCACCCTGTCTTGCCTACCTGTGGAAAGGGGATGTTTACTGCTTTGTGGGACACTAGGAGGGTTTACAGTGATCATATATAAATAAGGCCGTAAGACACTGATAAACATGTGTATATCATTTTTGAAACAGTACAGCCTCGCCTATCCAGAAACGAATTAATTACCATCTTTATTTTTCCGGGACAGCGCTAAGAATCAGAAGGGATGAAAGGACACTGGGCATCGAAAGCCCATGCGTTGGATTCGTGTATTTATTGGTAGACAATATCTCTGGGTCCTCCCTCCCTCGCCATTTGAATTTTATTTTTCCGTCACACATGGTTGTAATGGTCACGCATACCTGTTCTAGGCCATTGCAAATTAACAGTAGCAAATTGGAAGTAGGCAAAGGCAGACAGAGAACAGTGAGAAGTGATAACAGGAGACCTAATAGTAAGGGAGAAGAAAAGGAAAAAAAAAAAAAAACTATTGTAGAAGAATGAATCACATGAAAAGCATAGCACTGCAGCCCATTTATTGGAAATGGCATCGTTCTCTGCCCCTTTGTGGCCGTTACTGATTGCCCCAAGTTTTTATATGGAGTCGCCAGGCACATTTTAATTGTGTGCAATATACTTTAAACAGCGTGGCAAAAGCATGTATATTTTATGTAGATTTTCCAGGGCTTAAACATTTTTTATAAAATTCTGCTCAAAAGAGTAACCCTTCAACTACCCAGAAGACTCCGCTTTGCCGAATGAGTTCTAAATCCCTGTGATTGTAGTCAACAATATCTGTTAAGTCCTTGATAGGATAAATTCTTGATGTATTTTTTGGGAAGCGCTTTTGCATATCATTTCACAATGGTTAAGTACGCTTTCTGCATCTGTTTTAATGTGTCTATATTTTCACGTCGAATTGGCTGGAAACTATTTGGTTCTGTTCCTCTGACATGCTTATTTCCTTTCTTCCTCCCCCACCATCTGGGGTGCTTTCTCCGATGCTGCCTTTGGAAGGAGAGCGCCACTGTGCTGTCTGAACACATGTGGGTCTCGTTGCATCCACATCTGTCTGTTCACCTCCAGTGTTTCATTTGCACACTCCGTGGAGGTGGGGTGCTGCGCGCTGCCTCAAAGAACCGGGGGGAACTGTTCCGTAGACACGCGCATTTGACCACCGGGGCACATTTTGCGCAACAGGAAGCAAATGTGGTAAATACAGGTAACGAGCTATTTTTTTTTTTTATTTTAAAAATTTTTTTTTAACGTTTATTTATTTTTGGGACAGAGAGAGACAGAGCATGAACGGGGGAGGGGCAGAGAGAGAAGGAGACACAGAATCGGAAACAGGCTCCAGGCTCTGAGCCATCAGCCCAGAGCCTGACGCGGGGCTCGAACTCACAGACCGCGAGATCGTGACCTGGCTGAAGTCGGACGCTCAACCGACTGCGCCACCCAGGCGCCCCTCGAGCTATTTACACGTACACGTAACTTTTGTATTTTAACCAGTCTTTTCTTCGTCTTTTTTTTTTCTGCCAAAGCTGGGGATGCGTTATAAGCCCGTTGCCCCTTCTTAAAAGGTAACTATTTGCAATGTGATCTATGAGACAGTATCTAAAAAGAATCTTAGGAAAATGGTGCTTGTAGTTTTCAGTGCCCATGTAAGGTCTAGTTTGTAAGGTTTCTAAGAAATAACTTTTCATTGACAATAGCCGCCTGAATTGTTTGATTTCTACTGGACACAGTGGAATTGTTGCAGTGATAAGGCAGTTACAAAACCAGAGGATAACAAATAGACCGCCTTTTTGCGAGTGTATTTTACCCCGTGTACTCAGGAGGAGTCTGAGCTAATGAAGAAAAATAACATTTGTACTTATGTCCTAGAAGAATGTCACAAGAACTATTTATTGCTCACTAAAGAAATTAAATCACTTAATGAAGGTGAATTATTAACTTAATTTATTAGGAGTTTAATTTGGGAGCTATTTTCATAGGGATATTGGCCAAGGCACGAACGATAACACTTTAACGCATAAAGACACTCAAATGACTTTAAATAGGCAACTAAGTGTATTTCAATAGAAACTGATACCTCTATGTTTTAAATAATAGCAAGTCCTCAAAAAAGACCTATTATCAATAAAACTATGCAGTCAGTAAGGAGGTATGATTCCTTTAAGGGGAATTCATTTTCAAAAGGCGTATGGCTTATCATTGATAGGCACTGTGGCATTACTTTATCAGGTAAGTTCCGTTTCTCAAGTAATTGCCCCGTTCCTTCTCCTCGTGGGGTGGCTGTTCATTGGTAACTTTGAGTCATTGGAGACCAGAAATCAGAGTGACCGATGTGCCTTGGGTTTGGTCATAGCCGACGAGCTAAGTCACAGAGGCTTCTGAACCACATCACCCGTAGTAGGTCATGTGTCCATGTGGCGATTGTAAATTCCAAATGGAGTCTGTGTTTCCTGGCCTTAAAATATGATGTGTTCATCATTGCCTTTACTAGATAGTTTCTACTTTCTCCTTTTAAAAATACAGTGAGGTGGGAGGGGGGGCAGGGTTTTTTCTTTTATATCCATGTGTGAGTTAGTGATTAGGATAAAAGCCAGAACTGGTAACTTAAGGACCGTTCCCTGGAATCTTCTAGAACCATCATCATGTAACCATTGTTTTAGTGATTCATGAACTACGTGGGAGAATTATGAGAAAAACATCTCCTTCTTTAAGTAAACTAGGTTTTTCTTCTTTGAATTTTTTAGTGACGTTAGGAATTTCCATGGTTCTATGCAATATGGGATCTTTCTAGAGCAGCACATCTAATGTAGATACAGAAACCAATATTGTGCATTTTCACCTGCCCTTCCCCACATACAAACACGGCTAGCGAGGTTAGAAGAGGCATTTTTAGGTTTGAAATTAAGAGTTTTGCTTTCTCTTTAATCTGTGACAATTCCAGATGAAGTAATTTACTTATGACAGATGTATGGTGAGATGCTATTCTTTTAGAACTGTCTGGACAACTTTACTTTATTGCCTACTTATCAGAAAATAGTGGTGATGTGTATTTATTGCCTCAAAGATGCCTGTGAAATACCCAGTATCATCTGCATCCCTGAAGAAAGGACCCAGCCTGGTCTTTGTTGCAGTTTTAAAGAATTCGGTTAAGTAACTCGATCAAAGTTGTCTTCAGTTGGGAGATCATTACCAAACTAATCGCCTTCATTGACAGATTACTCAAGACCCCCAAGAGCATGTGATTTCTTGTGTTTTGCAGGAATGCATTTGAAACATTTACCAAAACTCTCAATATAACATAGAAGCTGCTAAACTATTTTTAAGTAATGGGTCATTTTTGTTGCTGCTCTAAACCATGCTTCTCGTCACGTGCCACAAAGAAGGACACGGTTTGGTTGCTGTTCCAGAACCTTGAGTAGGACCAAGCACAGGAAGTAAGAGTCTGACATACTCCTCAGAGCAAGTGCTTCCCTATGAGAAAATGTTTTTAAGGTTTATTGATTGAGGATATTCACTCTGTTCCTAATCCAGGATGTTGTTCATTTAAAAAATTCGGCCTTAAGTTGCTTGAGATGCTGTATGTTAGCAGGAAAAAGTGGCTGGTATCTGTAGATAAAGTCGTGGAAGTCTTTGCTTTTGATTCTGGACTATTTCCGTCTGGTTTGGTGTCTCTGTTACAGAAAGCATAGTCTCAGGGCACCCCCAGTCCCTGGTCAAATCTGTCTTCCCTGCTGCTTATCTTCATGGTTTCAGACAACACTCCTAATTTCAGCTGCTTGACGCATGTCCCTGTGGTCCCAGAAACTCAGCTACGTCCTAGCTCCGTGGCCCGAGGCCCGTCATTTGCCTCAGTGTCTTTGTCTGTAAAATGATGGAATGGTGAGGAGGAAGTGATTGGAGGGCACTGCCTGCCTGCTGTTTGACACGAGCGCGACACAAGGTGTCTGCGGCTTTATCGTGGTGTGGGAACGCCAGCGTGGCGGCCCCCATCTGGGCTCCTGCGTGATCACAACTCAGGTTTTGTTGGGAAGACTTGATGGAGTGTACGTGGTACACAGTGTCAGGGGGCTCTCTGCGAGCCCCGCTCCCCCACTGACATAGACTTCGTATTGAAATAGCATCTCCAGTGTGTGCCAGCTCATATCGGATGCTCCTGGACACGTGATTTCGCCCACCGGTAGGCTGATGTAAGCGTTTCGAGCATGTTTAGTGCAGGCCAGGCTAAGCCGCGATGTCTGGTATGTCAGGTGTATGAAACGCATTTTCAGTTTATGTGATTTTCAATTTAGGATGAATTTATCAAGATGTAACCCTGTTGGAAGTCCAAGAAAGATCTGTATATTTTTTCTCCCATTATAAAAATGTTACTAACTTGATTTTATGACCCCTTAATCAGTTATAGCTCTCAGTTTGAAAAACATTGTCCTGCAGTATGCTTTTGGGATTTCCCTCCTTATCTGGGCTCACAGTGAAACTCAGGAAGGATGACGGTATAGTGAGTCATGGATGGTGTTGGTTATGATGATGGTGATGGTGATAAGAATGATTATGATGATGGTGACCGTGACGATGGTGATGGTGATAGTGATGATGGTGATGGTGGTGATGACGATGGTGACGATGGTGATGGTGATGGTAATAGTGATGATGGTGATGGTGGTGACGGTGGTGACGATGGTGATGATGGTGATGGTGGTGATGATGATGATGACGATGGTGATGGTGATGATGATGGTGGTGATGGTGATGATGGTGGTGATGATGATGATGATGATGGTGATGGTGGTGATGGTGGTGATGATGATGATGACGATGGTGATGGTGATGGTGATGGTGGTGATGGTGATGATGGTGATGGTAGTGGTAATGGTGCTGATGATAATGAGGGTGACAGTGATGATGTTAGTGTCAGCTCCTGCTTATTCACATGTTCTTAACTTATTGTTTTAATTTTAAAACAGTGCATGCTTATTTTAAGTAATAGGGCAAAGTGTAAAAACATTTGCATTCATAATAAAAATGGTTAAAGAAAGTTACTAATCTTTTTCCCTTGTCTCCCTTTCCATCTCCCCTCCCACTAAGGTAACCCACGAAAACAGCCTGGTTCTTTGTGCTCGTACGTACGCAGGAAGACATATGTACTGCACGTGGGGCTATCTTTATTGTCTAAAAAGCAGAATCCATTTGTGCAGTTTGATTTTCTCACTTAAAAATAAGTCATGATCATCAGTCCAGAGAGACATCCTAGTCTATTTTTAGGCTGCATACTTTTCAAGGTCCCACATTTGTTCAACTGTTCCCTTATTGGTGGATGTTCAGGTTGTTTGTGGTTGTGGACCACCCCAGACATTGCTGCTGGATATTTATGTATTTCAAGGGACACGTTCTTCAGTCAGGTGTTCAGGGGTCAAAGAATCCGTTTCGTTTTCATTGCCAAATTGCTTTCCAGAAAGGTGTCGTCAGCATCCATTTATTGAGTGTGCAAAGAGTGAGCCTCTTCTTAGGTGTGTGCCAGTCTGGCCTCACACCAACACTGTGCCTTGTTGACAGTTACCAGCTCATTCATCCCGACGGAGCCAGAGTGTGGAAGAGCGAACGAATGAATGAGTGGAAAAGTGAGTGAAAGAATGAATGAATGAATGAGAGCACAAATGAGGCAGGCCCGGGCTGCAGAGTGGTGTTTCTGTGTCCCAGTCCAGCTTCTCCTGTGTCCTTGGCATTGCTCACTAGGGTATGAACTTGCTTCAGAAATAAACGTTTATTCCTATCTTCTTGGACAAGGTAAGGATTTCTTCTGCCCTTACGTTTGCCCCAGCGCAGGGTCTACAACTCCGCGAGAGTACTTCCAGCATTTTGTTGTGCATGAAAGTGAGTTGAAGGTGTCCTTTCCGCATCCTACTTTTCGGCTTTGTGAAGACAAAGGCTGCCTCTTCACCTTGCGTCTCTGCAGTGAGTAATCTGGTGCCAGATAGCTGACGCTTAGTAAGTGGCTTTGAATCCGCACAAGAGTGTCGACAGGATCTCTGTGTCCACGTTTGTGAGCGAAGCCATTGTTTCCTCCCATTTTCTCATGCCTCACGACTACACACAGGGTCCCTGTTGTCTTTCCTGAGGTGGAGAGGCTTAGGCCAGCTGCTGGTTCCCCCTTGTTAAGTGTTTGCAGAGGAAAGAGGGGATGGGGATTGATTGACGTCACCCCCGCTTTCACTGTGAACTTCCGTGGGTGTGATCAGTTTTGCCTCTGTGGCGCCATCATTTGTCGTTGACATGTGACAGTACTTGTTCGTTGAATGCCTGGGTACCAGACACAAATGTACAGCCACAATACATGCATGTACCCAGGGAAGCCTTAATTTCCCAAGTTTGAAGGGACCTACAGGCAGATCGGCTTTAGGTGATCTCTTAGTTTTATACTCACTATCTCTGTAGTACCTCTGATGTCAGATATAATTGATTAAAATCATGCAGATGGTTGAAAGTGTGTTTTTTCTCCTGACTGCCGATCTTGGTCTGGGTCTCTCGTCGCCTCCCCTCTCCCCACCGCCACAGTCATCCTATAAAGACTCCTTCCTGGAGGTCCTTAGCCTGCCGAGTGGCTTAGGTGATGGATGTTGCAGCCCAGCTCGGTAATTTGGGGTGTGGAGGAGGATAGGACTGTATCATGCAGAATGGATGTGCAGTAACAAAGAGCCCCCACATGTCTGCGGCCTTGAGTGACTGAACTTGCTTTCCCACGTGAGCTCTGGGCCTATCTCCGCGTAGGCTGCGTGTTTTCCGCACTCAGATACTAGGTTCGTGTTGCCTCCACCTAGACCATTGGGGGTCACTGTGGCGGATGTGGTGGGTGGTGCACACACTGGCCCTGAAGGCTCTTGGGAAGGGACATAGTATTGTTCCTGCCCACATTTCCTCAGTTGCATCTGATCTCAAGGAGTGCAGTTCTGTGATGTGCTTGGAAAAGAAGCAGCTGAATATTGGCCAGTAACCCTAATGCTTGCTCTGGGGGCCAAGTAGAAAGACGAGGGAGACAGGAGAGACGAAAGGGCAGCACATTCTACGACCGTAAGGAAGAAACTCTGCCTTGTAAGAAATTAGCTAACTAATTCTGCCAAAAGAGAGGTTCCAAAACCACTTTTGATTGATGGCAACATCGTTGTAACAAATTTATGGTCTCCTGGGTGATTGCCTTGAAGGACAACAGTCATCTCCCTCCAGAAAGATGTTCTCTAAAGGGCGTTGGAATACTTGTCAGCTGATACTGACATCTTTAATACATGGCCTGACCCATGCGCCCATTACCATAAACTCAACCACAGGCGGACGTCCAGAGGTGAAGGCACCTTAGTGCTTCCTGTTGGCCGTAGAGAGAGCGTAGGAACTGCCTCCAGTGGGCAGTGCCGCCCTCCCAGAAAGCGCGAGGCTTCCTGTTTTGCCTTGTTGCAACAAACCTTGTTCCGCCTTGTTGAAACAAACACGATTTCTCATTTGATGGCTACACAGCGTATTCACTTCTGAACTCTGAGTAGAGGAAACCCTCGCGGGCTTCAAACAGCCGCAGCGTTTTAAGGCTACGGGACCTTCGGCTGAAATGAAAAGACGTGGTTTTGGGGATTTGAAATCAAGTAGGAGTTGTGATGTGCGGGGACATGTTAATTTCCACATGGGATGATTTTTACAGACCAACCCAATAATGTGTAATAAACACGCGGATAAATGGCTCCAGCTCACATAGGGTTTGGCCGTCACTCAAACCAGACCCCTGAGGTGGACTGGCTTGTGGCCTCTACGGGAGAGAGGGGTTCTTCTCTGCCTTGGGAAATCCTTTCTGACCGCCCAAGGCCGCTCCGTGTTTTCTCCTCGAGAAGCCCTTCGAGCAGCAGAAGCTGTTCCATGACCGTGTGGCCAGTGCCTGGGCACGACTGGTTCTGGGTGTCACCGATCACACCGTCCTGATCACGGTCGTCCTGTGGTCTGTGCCTTGCGTCCTGCTGCTTATGGCCCTCACGACTCGAAGAACGTTTCCAGGTTGGAACGGGTTTTAAGGATTGTCTGCCACACCCCTGCCTTTGTGGCACACGAGGAGATGCAGACTCAGGGTAGCTTGTGGATACTGGTCAAGGTGTCCCAGGGATGCCGGTTGTGGAAATAAGATGAGGGACCTGTTTTCTGATGACCAGCCCAGGGCTTTTCATGTGCCAGCATGCCACATCCATCGTCAACTTGTGTGTGCTTCTGGAAGCTCTACACTAGGCAGTGTGTGGGTTCATTAAACATTTGAGTAAATATGGTACTTGGAAGATTTTTTTAAGATATGGTCTCTTAAAAAAATAAAGAACACGCAGGGGCGCCTGGGTGGCTCCGTCGGTTGAGCGTCTGACTTCGGCTCAGGTCATGATCTCACAGTGTGTGAGTTCGAGCCCCGCGTCGGGCTCTGTGCTGACGGCTCAGAGCCTGGAGCCTGCTTCGGATTCTGTGTCTCCCTCTCTCTCTGCCCCTCTGCCTCTCATGCTGTCTCTCTGTCTCTCTCAAAAATAAACAAACATTAAAAAAATTTAAAAAAATAAATAAAAAATAAAGAACATGCAGTCATTTGTCAGTAATGTAATCTATCAAACTAGCATTACTTCTGTGTCACAATCAGATTCATCTTATGTCACTTGGACTTAAGATGCCTTTTGGAGAACCAGAAGGTGCTAGAAGTGTGGGACCTACCTGCAGTTCCATTCATGTTACCGCCAATTTAATTCTCCATCTCTGTTGTTCTTTCTTTACCTCCTAGCGAGGTTCTGTTTTGTGTTAAACACCCATATACATGTTATCAATAATCAATATATTCTTCTGACCCATGTTTTATATTTTATAAGTCCTTTTTCTAGCAAGCAAATATCAGCATTCCTAACTCTTAACACAAGTAAATAAATTAAAATAGGTATTTATCAGTTAAGGAAATGGTTTGCTGTAGTTACGGGGCCAAGAAACAGTAACTGTATTCAGTGTATCTATGTTTCTTGTTTGCAGCTTGGCAACTAACCATAGAGATTGTGTGTGTGTGTGTGTGTGTGTGTTTGTTAGTTGTGGTGTTTGTATCAATATTCATACAGATACAGTAATTCAGTGTGAAGGGAAATCAGTGTTTTTCTGAGCTGATTTGCATATGCATGTCAGACCTAGCTATGCCATTTTCATGGCACCGACGAAAACAAGCTGACCTTTTACCAAGTTTTTGATTCTGGAAGATTCTATGTTTTGAGTTTGGAGGGGAGGGGCTGCAGAGGAAAAGGGAAGAAGCAATTGTTGATTTATATCATGATGCCAGCAACAGTCAGGAACATAAGATGCTTTTCAGCTATAATTGTATCTTTGCTCAAGGCTACTGTAGTTATACTACATTAAATTCCATTGTCAGTCAACTCCAGAGTTTCAAGGAGCTTCCGTTGATACTGACCCACAGAACATTGATACTGACCCACAGAACGGTCCCAACTATCCTTTGTGCGTCTTCTCTTATAAAGCGTAGTGTTATTTTATACACTGGAGATATTGTATCACGAGAGCACATAATATCACTCCTTGATAGGATTATGGTACAGTAATCAGAAATACGTGTCAAAACTTATCTAGCTAGCTATCCTCTTAAAGTCCTTGGTTTTCATTACAATTATTTTCCAAAAAGAAATCGAAAATAAAATGTCATTGTGAATAGCATACATCTGAAATGCGTTGTTTACCCTTAACAGGAATAGGACAATACATCACAGAAGCTTTCACCTGGCTTCTATCAAAATAATTATTTTAACAATTATCTCTACCATTCAGTTAACTTGTGCATGCGGATGGTGTTTCTGTGTCTTTGTGTTCAGCCACCCCGTACTTAGAGTTCTCCCAGGAACTATTATGCTGCCAGATTTTATTTTATTTTATTATTTTATTTTTTAGTACAGAGGGAAAAAAAAGAAAGAGAAAGGGCTATTTAAAAGGAATTGCACTCGGATACGTACATTCTTTGGAGATCACGGTGGGGTCTCCGGAAGGGGCGGTCGGACTAGCCAGTCTTACCAGGCAAAGAACCACGTAGACGCTGGACCTTAGAAGTCAGTCGGGTTGAGCTCATGAGGACACGCATCCTTAAGTGTCTTTGAAAACTTTCATTCCTCACGTGTACTCCCAAGTCAGTTTGTGTGTGTGTGTGTGTGTGTTTGAAATTGAGGGGCAGGCGTTTTGAGTTACAGACTCCTTATTCGTTCAGTTACACGTCACTCAAAGATGTGCCATCCGAGCGAGGTCAACATCTACTTCCTATCCTTTCCTTCCTTCCTTCAGGAAAGTTGAGCGCACAGCAAGTGTTACTAAGGGGGGCTTTTGTTTGTTTGCTTAAATGCGTACATTAAATTGCTTCTGTTTTAAAATATTTTTCATTTAACGGAGCAGTGTGCAGAATGTGATCCCAATTGTTCAGGCCTCGGACCATGGTGGAGAGATGGTGGGAGAGAAGCCTGCCCCGACCGCTCCCCCCCACCCCCCGCCCCGCCTTCACAGGGCATCTGTGATTTTAAGGCCAAATCGTTTTGAAAGAGAACGTATCTCTCAGTGGGGCAACTTTCTTGCAGTGGACTCACCCCCAAGGTGGGACCCCTCTGGCTTGTCTTGCGTGTGTACTTGAGTGAGTAGAAACGCTTTAAGAAAAGTAAACTCCGTGCTTTTCTACTGTCATATTTGATTTGAGCTCTGCTCTGATGGTTGTTTGAAGCTAACGTGAAATGCAGTGCCTGCCTGACCCATTTTCGCAGCCCATTATCATAATTTCACTGTCGTATGGCCACTGAGTTAATGTACTTACAAATGACAGAGAAAGTGTGTTACATGACCTTAGGGTTTTCAAAAATTAAATGACGTGGTAGGTCGTATTTCAAAGAATAGCTAAGGAGAATGGTTTTCTTTCCTGCATAAAGTGTCACTACGCATAGCAACAGGATATTGTATTTCTTTTTTATTACACAAAAATGTGAAGCTTTTAAACTCCGAGATTCCCCACATAAAATTTAATATTGGGGTAGGGACTGAAATATCCAGTGGATAAATTTGCTTCTCCCCCATCTCGTCCCCTCTCCCTCTCTGGATGAAGCCCCCTTCAAAACTTAGACGTGCAGAGATACTTTGAAATTCTTGTCCGGTGCTGAATTTAGGGTTTTGCCCCCTTACGCAAAGCCATGAGTTCCCACCCAGAAGGCAATGAAGTATTACATTTACTAAAATTCGCTTCGCTAGGGTGCCTGACATTAGGTTATTGTTTTGTCTTACGTGCTATAGGAATTATTTTTCATTTTAAAAAGTGGCGGGTTTTTTTTTTTTTTTTTGAAAGATTTGACTCTTTTGGCTTGAGGTTAAATGAGAGCTGGAAAAACACCTTTTAATTAAAGCAAGTGATATTGGTATCTTGTCGGTGCACAGATATTACCCACACTTTATGGTGTCCCACACTTTATGGTGTGCACACTTTATCGGTGCACAGATATTACCGGCCGAGCGGTACCCCACTCTGTGTGATTGATGCTCTCCATCACGGACGGGGATTTTGGGGTGTGACGGGCCGTGATGCACACCCAGTGCGTAAGGAGACGGGGGACAGACCTCAAAAGTGCAGTCCCGTGGTAGTCCTGTGAGAACGAACTCACCCATCTGTTCTAGAATTCTCTTTCCAAGTAAGAATAGTGTATGTGAAGTGGTACCTCTCCGAAGGAGCCCTCAGGACTGGAAAAGCCATAGGCTGACTTACGGATCATAGACTGTATGGGGCGTCCGCGCATCAGTAAGAATTCAAAGTTCCTTTGCATGTTGTTTGTGTGAACTGAACACAGGGTCTGTGTAACGGGGAGGCAGCTGTGTGGGGCTGAGTTGCGTTCCAACCTCGACTGGAGTTTTGATGACCAGAGACCCAGCTCGCATGTAGAAATAATAGTATTAACCACTGTCCTCGAGAAGAACACCAGGGGGAGAGGAGAAACAAGTCTCAGGCTTATATTCTGTTGCAACCGAAGGGTGTCCCTTGAAAGCCAAAAAGTGGGACTAAAGTCGGGCCGGTTGGGTTTTCTTTTGGCTCCTGTCTGCAGGCTGCGATTCAGGGTGCTTGAGTCCAGAAGTACAGTCACGGGCTGCTGTCTGTCCGCTGGCAGGACGCGTGCCCTGCGTCCGGGAGGGACCGTTGTGCGCGGGCTCGGTGCAACGCAGAGCCTTACGGATGTAAGCCCCTGGCGGTGTTGACATAAAGAATATTATTTAAAGTTACAAAAATCTGACGAAGCCGCTCAATTTCATCTGCGCAGCGTCGTGCACCCAGACTAAATTGCAGGGGGAAAAGACGGGGTGGCAGTGTGTGTTTCAGAAATGACTTGTCACGATTAATTTCTTTTTTTTTTTACACCAAACCAATCAGACCATTTAAAACTTTTCTGACGTAGCCAAAAAGTTTTTATTTTTGCCGTTGGCTCCGGCGGCTCCGAAAATCCCTTTATTTCCTTGATTCCAGTGGACGGCGACCGCACGGTCCTCTTTTTTTCCGAAAACGGACACCGCAGCCTGGACACGGCAGCGTTCGAGCGCTTCCCCCGGAGGAAGCCTCGTGTTACCTTGCAGCTCGACCCCCGGTCCTGCCCGGGGTTGATCGGAAGCTGCCTTCTCGCGTTCTGAACACACGACGCCCGCGGAAAAGTCAAGTTGGCGCCAGCGTCTCAGACACGCGCGACGGCCCGAGAAGCCAGGGGACCCCGTGGCACGCGCACGCCGTAGGGGTCCAGCTGCCACGCGGCGCGGGACGTGGCGGCGGGGCGGCGGGGTGGGGCGAGCCGTGCAGCCGGGAGGCCAGGAGACACAGGGCTGCGCGTGGCTTCCAAGGCTGACAAGGGCAGGGCGTCTGTGCACGCAGGCGGGGGGGAGCTTCCTGCCTCTGCGCTAGGGGAACACATGCGGCCCGGAGAGGAGAAAGGAGGGAAGGGGCCAGGCGCCCCTCTGCCAGCAGATGAGCACGGCTGGCGAGTGGTCGCCTCCAGTTGAAGGATGCTCTTGTCCCTTATGAGGGACGCGAAGCGGGTCAAGAAGGGAGGCAGATGAGCCCTCGCCTCTCAGAAGCAGGGCGGACCTTTCGTATGCCTGTTGGGCTCTGACACAGGCTTGGGTGGGAGAAAGATGGGGGGGGCGTTTTGCACGCGTGGAAGTGCATCTGATGGCCATTGTAAAACAATGCACCGCATTCTCCCTCGTCTCGGAGACACGGGGCAGGCAGGACTGCACCTTGGGGCTGTAACTTCCAGGCCGCATCGCATCGCGGGGGGACAAGTGTAGACCCCCCCCCCACCACCAGAGTTGGCTTCCTCAAGGAGGAGTGGGCATGAAGGGGCTTATTAGTACCATGAATCGCCTCTCCTGTCACTCAGACACCCAGAAATGTGCGACGTGCTGCTGGCCATTGCGGGGCCGGAATATAAATCACTGACGATTACATTAGCAGATAATTTGGGAACTTAACAGTTTGCATTTTGCACTTCCCAGTTGTTTTGCTGACTTGCGCTTTTCTTGGCTGTCCGGGATTTTATTAACCGTCTTGAAGACATCTATCACCTCCTTCCTCTTCATTTTCCAATGGGCAGATTTTCCCAGGAAGGAGAGTTGCGATACTGATGCCTGCAGTCGCTGCTCCAAAAAGATTGCTGTATTTCCATTGACATGCAGTGCATTACCATAATTGGCTTTTCTACATGATAGGAGAGAGGAAATAATAATGTCATTTTATTTACAGCCAGAGTGTCGCTTTATGAGACTTCTCCAAGTTTCTGCCATGCTGTGTAGGTCAAATGACATCTTTTGATTAGTCCTGTCCAAAGACTTCAAAGCTGAGTGGCATGTAATGGAGACCTAGTGACAAACCAAATCTAGAAAAGAAATAAGACTGCCAGTTTCCCATTAAACAGCCTGCTAAACAGTACAGCTTCCCCGTGTCGGCTACGGAACCACTCTGACCACCTAAATCAGGGGAATGAAGGGAAGCTGAATTGGACATTAGTACCGCAAATGACTGTGGTGATTGCCACCGCTGCCCCCCTCCCCTCCCCCAAAAATCAGCAAGCAGACCATGTGAGTTACGGGAGGACCGCGCTGCGCCCATCCGTTTCTCTCCTGCCACTTGCTGGTTTTCTGATCTGGTTTATTTAGGTTTGACATCAGCCAAATGGTGTAGCAGGACATCTCTGACAGATATTCTTACTGATTTAACGGGAGGCACAGCTCAGGAAAGATGGATCTTCTGAGACAGGATTTCGGAGCGGTGTTTTTTTCCCTTTTCCACCCCATTTTCTTTCCTTTATGATCCCTGTTGATATGTTGTTCCGACGCACAGTCGAATCATTAGGGCCGTCAGAACTTTTGAGGAAGTGTGTTTGATTGACGAAAGGGAGTCTTGATCCCGACTGCCACACATCGTGTTAGTGTGCGTTTTTTTTTGTTTGTGTGTTTGTTTTTGTTTTTTCAGGTTTCCGAACGGGCATTTTGTACTAGAGCTTGACAAACGAAGTCATTTCTGCCCCGCAACAGCGAGGTGTACCTTCCCGGGTGACTGGGCCACGTAGAAATTTATACCGTTTGTGTGAACAAAGCAACGTCCTCAGTGCGTTCATCTACATTGATTGGCTTTGGATTAAATCTAGGGTCTGCTTGTTCTTTAATTCATTATTCCAGCCGGTCGTTATTGAACAACTGTTTTGCTTCAGCTGCCATGCTAGCTGCTAGGAGCCGAGGTCCGCAAGGATGTGGTTGCACTCTTCATCAGGACGACAGATCGCTTGGCCCCCGGTGACCTGCGCACAGGTCGGGGGAGGGGGGTCCCCCGAGGCCTGGCCAGGTGGCAGTGCAGAACCCATTCTGCGGTAGGGAGGCCCTGGGTGCACAGAGAGGGGGCTTGCTAGAAGGAGCCTGGGTGGGCCTGGTTAGAAACAGATTCTTTGTTTCTTTTCGGCTCCCCCCACCCCCCCCCACTGCTTTTTTTTCATGATGGTAAAATACACACAACATAAGGTTTACCAGTCTAACTGTGTTGAAGTGGGCAGTTCAGTGGCATTCACACTGTTGTTCAATCTCCAGCACTTTCCACCTTCCCGAACCGAAACGCTGTCCCCATGAAAGGCTAACTCCCGTGCCTCTCCCCAGCCCCTGGCCACACCCTCCTACCCTCTGCCTCTGTGACCAGCCTGGGTCAGTGTGGCTGCAAGTGGATTCCGGGGGTTGGGGGCCGGGGGGGGGGTGGGGGTTGGCGGATGCCAGTCCCGGAAAGGCTCTCCCCGCAGCCTGTCACGGCTGATACAGATGAACACAACTTTCAGGCGGAACTGCCCAGGAGCAATTCTGCTGACCTTCATGTAGATAAAGATCTGATTTTACAAACAGCATATTCTGAAGACAGGATTCATTTTAAACCCATGCCGCTTATAGTTGCTGATAGAAATGGTTCCGTGTGCGGTAATATGGGTGCATGTCAGGAGCCTGGCTCTGAAACAGACTGCCGGGAAAGGCCACCTGCTGGTAACGCGTCCGGGGGCAGCCCACGGAATCCCTGTGCCTCGGTTTCCCCATGTGGAAGTCATAGTTATAGTAGGCTTTCCCCTCATTGTTGGCGAGGGCTTAACGCGATTAATAAATGCAGAGCACCGAAGATAGTATCTGGTCCAGAGAAAGGGCTCCTACTACCTGTTACTAGTCAAGGACATTTTAACCCAACGCATATCGCTGGTTGAGGAGACATTCTGTGGGTACGAAATGTTTACCCAAGAACAAGCAAATCAGTTCTTTCAAAATAATAGTATATTACTAATCCTCCCAAATAAATTTCCGGTGTGCTGAAAAAAGTCATGCTCCCTATCCAGGTGGATCATTATCTCAGAATCTATTTTATTCCTATCTGAGGCCGGATTTCAGTGTTGTCACGGAAAAAAAAAAAAAAGGCTTCTGGTGATCATGGCAGGCTCTCTCCCTTTCTACGGAGAATGCATTCATATGTGCGTACTTTTTTCTTTTCAAGCTATGTTGTGGGTATTTGAGAACTGTTAGCGGTCAACATCCTTTTTTTCTGCACGTGACTTGGCTTTGCTAATTTCCACTTGGAGTCCTCTCCCATAGCTACCTGCTGCCTTTCTTTCTCCCTCTGGATATTTTCGTTCCCCTTTCTTTGCTCAATAACTTCAACATGCCCAGCACTTCTTTCCAAGCGGTTTCATCGACAGAACCAACAGAGACAGAGAGGAAGAGAGAAACACGGGAACTACAAAGTCAGGAGTTGAGTTTCCTTTATTTAGCTGCTCTTAGTGAGAAAGGCGGTCCTGTGGGAACAGCTGGAACAGAATTTGTTTTGTTGCACCACGAGCGAATCTTTTATCTTAAAACCTTTTCCTAGAAATTGTCGAAGCTTGTGTGTTCTCCAAGAATCCCACCTGCCGCCAAGGCACCGAGAGGTGTGGTCTCTGGGCGGACTCGGGGCGCCACGCACGACCTTTGCCAGAGATCGGAGAGGAAGTGTCCTCAGACCGACTAGGAATTGCTATTTACGGTAAATTTCTGAAAAGGAAAGTAACGACGAGCTCAAGGGCCCTGAGTCCCCCCCCTAATTACATGGAGCATCGTTCCAGCCTCTGCTTCGGATCTCGGGGAGACGTGATGTCAAGAATGCACGGGGCTCGCACCTAGACTGTGACTCCGGTGCCTCTTCCATCCGTTTAGCCAGGGGACTATCTCCAGCTCCACTTAAGGATGCAGATGAAGAGTGAAATCCCTTCACCTGCCGAATTCACTTCTCTGGGTGCCCCAGGCACCCCGGGCCTGCAGTCTGCCTGCACCCCCTCCCCGGTGTGCTCAATAATGCAGCAGGATTTTGCTTCCACCAAAGTGTCACCTGTCTAGGTGAGTTGTGCCAGTGTCTATGTGAAGTGACAGCCATCTTTGAGTACCAGCGTCTTTAACTGACTTCTCTTTCATCATTCATGTTGGAAAGGTAACATTTTCGACAAGGTTGTTTCCCTCTCCCCACTCTTGTTTCTCCCCACCTCCTCCCCCCCCCCCCGCCTCGCCCCTCCCCACTCTCGTAGCGCACCTGATCAAAACATCATCGCTGACAAAGGGTTCCTTCTCCAAATTAAATGAGCCCAACTAGCCTGGGAATTTTCATGAAGAAAGCAGGTGAAATGCTGATGTGCAAAGTTAATGAGTCTGGTAACAGAACCTTCTTGAGCCTAGATGATACGATCCAGTGGCGTTCCGTCTCCCCACGCTTCCTGTAAAGAATGGATGGAAGTCAGTTATGCGGCGTGATTCTAACATCTGTCCTACCCCAGAATGGCAATTTGTATAAGTAATGGAAACAGGTTAAATACTTCCATTCTAATGTTGCCGGCAGGGATGAAAATGAACATTTCGATGAAATCATCTCGACAGAGCGGAGCGGGGAGGGGCCTGGGCTGGTTCATTTCCACTCCCTTTGGTGGTGGAGGCCTAATGAGAATGCCCGCGTGGGTAGTGCATCAGATGCAAGAGGAAGGGCAAGGAAATCTCGGAGATCGCAGTTGCCGAAGCGCCGCGAGGCACGAGGCAGCCTGGCCCCCACGCCCGCCTCTGCTCGTGACCGGGCTCCGCTCCGAGGGGCCGAGGGGGGGCGAGCAGGGCCGGGCCCCCCTTAGCCCTCTCTGTCGGACGGCCAGCAGGGGTGGTCTTCGTCCGCCGAAACCCAAGGGTGGTCTTGCGATGCCTCTTGGAACCTGATCTCAAACCCTCAAAGGGACTGTGTTTTCTTCATTTCTCCGTCAGTGTAAATGATCTGCTTTTTGAGTGGTTTTCTCTTTGCCTAGAAAGTGACTGTGCATCCTCAGGCGGCCATGCGAAGAAGCCATTTTATTTGAGTTGTTGGTGCTATTTCACGTTTTGAAGAGTCGGCACTCCCTTCCTCTTCACGGTGCCCCGTGCACGTTACTTTGCGTCTAGAGAAAGCACGAAGTCTTCCAGGAAGAGAAAAAAACCCAGTTGTGCCAAGTGTCCCGTAATGTCCTTGTCAATTCAAGTATGTGAATGTGGATTATTCAATGTATTTTCATACTAAAATGCTGAATGTGTATGCTGTGTTTGCCAGGATCACTACCTTCCTCCAAGTTAGATGACATAAAATCCAAGTGGGCTCAAGGTGGAGACAGTAGTCAGCTAGCCTGTTATATGAAATGCCAACACCAGAATGACTCCAGATATCTGCATCTGGGGGCGTGGCAAGAGCTGAGCATCGTTTATTGAAAGAACACATCCTTTGCTTTATATCAGGATGTTTTGCCACCAAGTAGGAACGGATACGGGTGGGTGCTTGCACGTTGTGTGAGCGGGCATTCCGAGTAACCCGCTATAATCCAAAGCACAGATTCGGAGCTGACTTTTAGAAAGCAAGCCAGGTTCAAGGCAAAGCCTGCCTTCTATTGTTGTTTCAGCTCTTCCAAATGAGGCACCCCCAGTTGGGTTCATCTTCTGGAGGGGCAGGGATAGCGAGGAGGCAGAGTCCTGGAGCGTTCGTCTCCTGTGGAATAGAGCACGGGGCGGTTCGGGAGAACACCTTTCCATAGTGTGTAATTGGGGTAGAGATGAAGGGGCAGGCTGGGGGGCTCCAAACCTAATTGCTCACAGCCAGTGGTATTAAGACTCGAGGGAATTTGGAACTTCACTCCGTTTAGCCCTTAAAAAACAAATACAGGGGCGCCTGGGTGGCGCAGTCGGTTAAGCGTCCGACTTCAGCCAGGTCACGATCTCGCGGTCCGTGAGTTCGAGCCCTGCGTTGGGCTCTGGGCTGATGGCTCAGAGCCTGGAGCCTGTTTCCGATTCTGTGTCTCCCTCTCTCTCTGCCCCTCCCCCATTCATGCTCTGTCTCTCTCTGTCCCAAAAATAAATAAACGTTGAAAAAAAAAAATAAAAAAAAAAAAAAACAAATATAGCTGTCCCTTCTCACCATCCTTAAAATGACCGTGGAATAGAGCAAATTGTGTTTCCTTCAAAGAAACAAAGATGTTTCTTGGAATGTTGGGCTACAATTTGAGAAATATCGTTTTTATCTCATTTGCCAAAGATAAGATGTTTGTGCCTCAGTGTATAATTACAGTTTGAGATGAAAATATCTTTTCGGACAATGTGTGTGTATTTTTACATTTTCAGCCGTCAGGGCGCACATTGTTGACATCAGATTAAACTCTAACAGGGGCCGTATACATTGCCTTATGTCCACTTGCATTAGAATGCACAGGATTTCGTGTTGCTTAAGATGACAGCACATCTTTAGGGACACACTGGCATCCAGAAGGCCCATTTTATGACAAAAAATATTAGCAAGATTTAATTTCCTTTTTAAATGAAATCTAACCATAGGATCTGGGTGTTTCATTCCCATTTGGGGAACGAAGAGGCCCGTGCAGTTTTTATCCGTTCACCCATGCGCACGCTCGTGCACACGCATGCACACACCTGCACACAGACACAGGTGCAGGCACGCACGCGCAGGTGCCGCCGTGTGCTCGTTCCGACGTTCTGTTCCACTGCTGGGCGTGTTCTCCCAGGCACCGCGGGACCCACCGCGTGTGCCCAGACCATCACACTCCACACCGCGTGCCGGGCTCGGGAAGGGGCGGCGGGGGGTGGGGGGATGATGGCAAGGCCGTTTTTACACAAAAAGAGGTGGCAGAGGATGGTTTGGAGTCTTTGTTTCATTTGACGGGGAGAAATGTCACTTGTTTCTGTAAGTGATGGTGAGAGGAGAGTTTTATACTGCGGTTACCGTTCCCCAGCTTAGTCATTCATTAGATTTCCGCGAGGTGGGGGGTGAAGGCGCAGGGGAGGGAGCGGCGCTGAGGGTGGGGGTTTTCGTGGCGAAAACGCAGTGCCGTGGAGCTGACTCTGTTTCCTGTGAAACAGTAGCTGCTCGCATAAAAGTCTCGTAGGCCAAGAAATCACACTCATTCACCTGGCGAACTGTATTGTTCTCGCAGTTTCGTCACTAGAAATAACAGTTTCCGCAAATACTGTATTTTGGCACATCTGTACCCGTATAGATCTTCAGAAAGTTGTAGCTTGCAGTGAAAACAAAAGGCGATGGCAAATAATTGCCTGAACTCGGCACTTTTTACGAGTCAGTCTCTCTCTGCCTCGGTAAGAAAAATTTCGAAGGCATCTAGGAAGGCAGTTGTGAGAACTAAATGGTAACAGTAGAAACAAACCCAACTGTTTTAATGAGAGAAGGATGCTTTCTGTCGTGGCCGTGTGGATGTCCCTTTGCTCCAGTCACCACTGTGGTCATTAAGGGGTTTTCCAGGAAGCTGGGTGTTGTGTGACCTTGTGTTGAGCTTCCAATCAAGTGTGGAAATTCTCATGTGGCATATTGCAGCAGGGTGCTGTGGTGGCGAATCACAGGGGCACATCATTTGCATCTGGCCATCGCAGACTTAAGGAGAAAAACTCCCCTAGCTTTCTGTTAAAAGTCTGCCCGTCACCCATGTCCTCAAGTCCGTGTGTGTCCCCGCACCTGATGACCTCCGTGCCCCCATCCCCCAAAAGCTGAAGTTCCTGTTTCTCCTGTCTCACCCCGTGCCTTTGCGAGAATAAGACGCTGGGTTCGAAACGGACACACTCCCGAGACATGAGCCCTGGGTGGGGTTCAGAGACCGTGGAGCCCTTGCTCTCTATCGTGTGTCACTTCCGTGCTCCGACACCCCTGAGGAGCGAAGGTCTGCGGGAGTTGACTCGGTAGCAGAAAACTTGGTTGAGGAGCTGTAGGGCGCACCACGTGCAATGCTGCAAAGTGACCGGATGTCACATTCGCTGTTGGTTCGCCATGCCAGCTCGTGTGTATGGCGGATAGTCCGAGAACCAACAGGTGCTTGAGCTGACTTACACGTCTTTGTTGGTTTCGGCCACTTGGGGAGAGATTCCATGTACGAGTCTCCCCTCCTGACTTGCAGACGTCATCCGTGAGGATGAACCTGATCCTATCTGATGGAAGTCTTTTCTGGTGTCGGTGGTCAGATCGTACCAGGTTGGAACCCAGCATTCTGGGCGTGGCTTGCGGATGTTGGGTTTGTAAGCCCAGGCTGGTCCGACTGCCAGAGAGCGTCGTCGTCCTTCCGTGGTGCGGAGGCAGTGACTGGAGGCCTGGGATCCCCCCCGCGTGGCACTGGGTGTGCACCTGTTGGCGATGGACCAAGGGAACGTTAGCATAGTTTGTGAACCTATTGGCCAGTGGTGGCGAAAGGTGTGTGTTTTCCCAGGATCGTGGAAGAATTATTGACTTCTTACTCTTCTTGCATCGTTTTAAGTTCTCTTCTAATTTTGCAAGGTTCTCGTGCATTTTTCCTTCTTGACATCACTGAAAACTGGTGAAGGTTTGCGGTCTCGTTAATCAGGTCTAAGCCCTACTTTGTGTTATGCCGTTATTGTGACTCTGGATGGAAGGCTAAGACCTGGCGTGCCACTGGGAGGCTGGGAGGAGCCTTAAAAGGGGGTTTCTTCTTCCTCTTCGAACTCGACATTGCATTCGGGGACCGTGAGGAAAAGAAGAAATGATAGTGAAGGAAGTTACCTGTGGATTCCTAATGAGAATGAAGAGATGGATACAAATGACAGGCCATTCTATTTACGGACTCTGCAGTTCTTAAAAATGGCTTCTAGCAGGTTTTAAATAAAGAAACAATTCTGGAATAAATCAGATGGTTTTGCAGACCAGTACATTAATGATTGGTACCAGGCAATTAAAATCTGCCAGAGTGATAGAAAAATTTTTGCTCCTATCACATGAGAGCAGAAGTGGTGTCTCAGCTTTGCTTGGCAGAGTATCTTCCTGCGAAAAATCAGAACGTATGTTCGTAAATTAACATATATCCTGCTTGTACTTTAGTGTCCGTTTCAGAGTAGGAAGGAACGAGCTCTTACCTATATCTGCTTTCTCTGCATTTTTTATTTCCCAGTGTATTCTACCTTTCATCGAAACCACCTGCTCTGCTCGTAACAGAGGTGAAGTAACTTTACAAGTGATCAATTATAAATTTGGAAGAAAGTGTGTTTTGCAAGACCCCACGATGAATTGCAGCTGCACGTTTATCACGTAGGTGTGTGTGAGACCCGTTTGTGAATTGGCCCCTTGGAGTAAATGTATTTTGATATAATGGCCATCTGCTCACGGATATCACATTTGCCGGTCTAAAACCTAGTTGGATGTAGATAGACGTGTAATTTGGTAGGACTGTATAGTTTCACCAGGTGGCAATACGATAGCAAAGTTTGGTATTTACCGGAAGCCTGTAACCAAGCAGGGATGAGACCTCTGTTTGATAGTTGTCACTTTTAAATATCCATTTTCCTCATTCACAGCCAACTCTCGATTATGCGCGCTAAGGAGGGAAAGACCTTGGATAAACAGCAAAGTCTCCCGGACTGATTCTTGTTTATTTGCTCCCCCCCCACCGCCGCCGCCCCCCACATCCTGCACCGGCCTCGGGAAGAGCTGCTAATCAAGAGCCCCCTTCTGCTCCCTTCGAGCTCCCACCCCCCTTCCTTCCTCTGGAAGGAGTAGCTGTCAGGGAGACTACTGAAGGGCAGACAGAGGGGCCTGGAAAACGCGGAAGTTAAAGACCGCACTTCCCGAATAATCCCCTGGTGTGAATTTGGAGTCTGATTGGTAAGTGCACCATCTACCCAACGATGAAGGCCAGTGATGGGTCGGCTCTCAGTGGGACAAACCCTTATTTTGTTCTGATTGTTCAGAGGTTAGTGACAGCTTGAGAGGCACGAGACCAAGCAGGGGTGCCTCTTAGGCCCAGCGTAGGGGGACGGTCCCTCCGTGCGCGTTTGCTAGTTTGCTTTGCATCCGCAGGACCTGAGGCGGAGGCGGCGGGACCCACAGGCACAGACTTGGGCTCAGTGATCACGGCTGCCGTGTCCATGAGCGCTTCCTAGAACCCCTTCCCCCCCAAAGACACCAGTAGTTGCCATGAATGCGGTTTGGGGAAACTGAGGCCCTGACAAGTGGGTGAGTGTGTGGGGGCCGCACTGTCCGTAGGTGACTGGGCTGGGGCTGCTTCCGAGACGCCTCATCAGTCTGTCCCTTCCCCACATCTGTCCTCCTGTCGCGATAATGATGGAGGTCTGTCCACAATGGTGGCCTCATTGGCCTGGACCCTGTAGAGATGAGCAGCTAGAATGTCACCCGTACCCACTTGCCCCGGCCTCCAGGTTCAGGCTGCCTGGGGCACTCATCCTTCAGTCACCCCTGTACACACCTAGGGTCGCTCCGTGCACCTGCCATGTGTCATAGATGTGGCTCAGGGAGCCTTGTCTTGAAAAGTAGTTTAGCCCATTCCTCCTGCTAGAGACGTGGCAAAACCAAAGGCCTCCTTCCCTGCCCAGTGCTGAAGCCCGATGTTCGGTTGGTCTTTTCAGGCCCCGTGGGGTAGGTGTGGTCTGAGAATTTCCGTCTTCAGGACAACCCTGTCCTGCAAGACCCAGCCTTCTCGTCCTCCTCAGGTCCAAACTCTTACATGAAACTCAGTAGGTTTTAGAGCACTCTGATGGCTCTGACCCTGGGATGTGAGTGGCCTTGGCCTGAGCCCAGATTTGGAAGGCAGGAGCCGTTGGGGGGTCGCCTGGGGGGCTCGAGCATTGCTTTTAAAGGGCAGGTCTGTAGGCGAGGCGGGGAGGGTTGGAGCCCAGCCCTGACCCTGGGGGAGCCTCAGGCAGGCCCATTCATCAGCTGCCCAGCAGTTAGACGGAGAGGATTGGAAGATCGGGGTCAAGTGCTGGTGGGTGCTGGCCGTTGGTGGGCATGCAGGGGGTGATGCCCTGGTAATTGTTACTGTGTCTATTGTTACCGTTAGTGCTGGGGCCTTGGAGCCCACTCAGCTCTTGGAATGGAGGGCAGAGGGGTAAAGGAGGCTGGCTGATGGCTCACAGAATCACTCTGGAACATTCCATGGGCTCCCTCACACCTTCGTCTTCGTGGCCATTGAATCCCTCGCCCCTGTTACGCTATGGCCATCCCGTCGTCTGTGTTCTCAGGTGACCATGAGCGCCCCTACCTGTGGTTTGACTGGAGGGCCACTAGAATGCAGATTACCTGCTCAAGGGGACGTGTTCTCTCCACAAGCTAATTTTACTGTCCTATCCTAGGGGGAGCAGGAAAACACCTCTGGGGTCCGCAGGGTGTCACGATGCGGGCACAGGGCAGGCGGCCCCCAGCTGCCCCTCTGGGTCCACGCTTCCTCGGGCCCCACATACGTTAGCGTTGGAAAGTTAACTCCTTCAGGGAATAGGTCAACGGGCTAGAGCAACGGAAGAAGAGTGTGACAGCAGGGAGTATCAACTTATCAGGACTGGGACGCTGGACGAGCCGGTGGTGGAGTGTCACCTTAACGTTCTAGAACGGGACAGAGAGCGTGCGGGCCGAAGGCTGAGGTCCTGCAGCGTGATGACCGCTGAGCTGGAGGGCTGAGGGCCGCTGGGGAGGCCTGCCACCTAGGCCCCTCCTTGGGACCTGCAGCCCCCTCCAGGAGAAGGTGGGACAGGGAACACGCAGGGGGGTGTGGAAGATGGTCCTGGCCACTGGCATCCCTCCTACCAGAACCCAGATACCACCTGCACCCCTCACGTGCCTGCCCCCTTCTACTTGTTAAAAATGTTTGAAAAGTAACAATTAACAAAGGCCTTTGCACATTTCTGCCCCCAGGCTGGGCCCTGCCCTTCCTGGAACCCCTGGTCCCGGGGTCTGGCTCCCGGCTGTCAGGTGCTCACGGAAGGTTTGCCGCTGCTGTTTCATTCCAGGAACAGAGAGGGATGGCTAATCCTTGTTTGTTGAGGTGAAAACACAGAAGAAGGTTTCGAAGGTAGCGATATTTATCAAGAGCCACGTCACTCAACATAACCCATATATTCTTTATCTAGAAAAAAACCCACTATTAACATTCTTTGAAAAGAAGTTTTCCCTTGTACTGTGTATACAGTTTTGTCCTTTGCAGTTTGCACTTAATGACTCTCCATGTGATTAAAGACACTTAAAAAATTTTTTTTAAATGTTTATTTTTGAGAGAGAGAGAGAGAGAGAGACTGAGAGAGACAGAGTGTGAGCGGGGGAGGGGCAGAGAGAGAGGGAGACACAGAATCTGAAGCAGGCTCCGGGCTCTGAGCTGTCAGCAGGGAGCCTGATGCGGGGCTCGAACCCACGAACCACGAGATCATGACCTGAGCTGAAGTCGGATGCTTAACTGACCGAGCCACCTGGTGCCCCTTTATTTTTTTAAAAAATTTTTTAACATTTATTTATTTTTGAGAGATAGAGACAGAGCATGAGCAGGGGAGGGGCAGAGGGAGAGAGGGACACACAGAATCTGAAGCGGGCTCCAGGCTCTGAGCTGTCAGTACAGAGCCTGATGCAGGGATCGGACCCACGAACCATGAGGTCATGACCTGAGCTGAAGTCGGACGCTTAACCGACTGAGCCACCCAGGGGCTCCAAGACACTTTTTAATGTTTGAATGATTGTGCATCGTGGGGATCAACTACAAATCACTTAATTACCTTTTATTGTTGGAGATTCAGAGCGTGGCGGATTGTGTATGGAATAATATATAAAGGACATCTTTGTGCAGAAAGCCTTTTCTGTGTTTCGTGTCGTGTTCGTGGCTGTCCGTCCCCGAGTACAATTACGCGGCCTAAGGGTGTCAGCATTTCAGACATCTGACTTCTTTGGCTGTGACTCTGTCGGTCACACCCCACGACGGGCACAGAAGAGGTGCTCTGATACTCCCTACGGAATACTTGGGGTCGGTCCCGCTCACAGCAGTTACTGGACGTGCTCGCTGGCACTGGGACGCTGAGGAAGGAGAGCAGCTTCGTTCTGAGGTGGCCGGGTGTCAGGTGACCCAGATTTGAATGCCGCATTGTTTCTTCCCCGCGTGACCTTGCGGGGGGTGGTCAGCTTCTCAGAGACTCGGTTTCCCCATCTGCAAAGCAGGCATCTCAGTGATGCTGCCTTGAGGGCTCGTGGGGTGCGGCGCGGTGATAGTGTGGACACGCCCCTCCTGGCGGGGTCCGCGGGCTGAAAGTTGAGGTTTCACTAAGAGGACAGGCGAGTAACCATCTCTCAGTTCTTCGGGGAACAGGGGGTTCTGGCAGGGATTAAGAGGGGCGTCACGACGGAGGCGACATCTGAGCCTCCCCGTGAGGATAAGTGTTCACGAGGTCCGGGGAGGCACTGTCTGGGCCCGGGTCCCACCCGGGGCTGGACGCGTGGCAGGAGGAGGGGCCCACGTGGGGATTTGTACCCACCCCGCCCCCGTGTAGGACGTGACTTTAACGGAGATTTTAACTCCGGGATGGCCAGGGCGGGGTCCCCGGGCTGCGGGACGAAGCGGGGTGGCCTGGCTGGAAGGCTGCTGCAGCGGCAGGTGGTTGGCGTGGGGTCCGGATTGCTGAGCTCGGGGGCAGCGCTGGATGCCGGGCTTGAGAACAGGGACAACGGCTGTGTCTCCGGAGTGGGTGACTTGTTTTGTTTGGGGTGGTTCAGTAACAGGTGATTCAGGGGGGGTCCTAATTCGGGGGTGAGCGCGCTGTTACTTGGGGAGGGGGCAGGAGGAACGTTTTGTTTGCACGTAATTGACTTGGGAGTGTCTGGAACACTCACACCGTGACAAATTCACGTGGCAGCAATTGGAGCTCCTTCTGTGTGCCAGACACAGCTCACTCTGCAGACGTGCAAGCCCAGCCTTCACGTACCGTCCCTGTCAGGGCCTGTGGCCAGCGGGTCTGTCCGGGGGGCGGGGGGCATCGATTCGGTGGTCCTAGACATGTGCGCTGGGGGGACTCACGGAACAGGTGGGATCCCCTGAAAGAGACCGCCGTCCAGTTGGCAGGACCAACGGGAGGGGGTGGCTGGAGGCGGCCGGTGCCCTGGTCTGGGGACAGCAGGGTCAGCGTGTGCCGTCCCCAGGGCTGTGGCTGGGGCAGGAGGGACCTTGAAGCTGCCTCCCCACAGGGATGCTGGCAAGGTGGGCATGCTGAGCCCGGGGCAGGGAGAGCGGGTAGGATCCCGGGTTTCCCCTTAGTGCATGCTGGGGCTCCCTTCCCGTGAGCTCCAGGAGGGTGGGCACATTAGGGATCCCCCCTCCCCAACACCCGCTTCCTGGAGAACAGCAGACGTGGGTATCCCAGCCGAGGGAAGGGCTCATTCAGAAATGATACCTTGGGAGGGTTTCCTTGTGGAAGAGGCTGGGGTTTGTTCTGTGTGGTTCTACCTGACAATTGCTGCTTGGGGGCATGTGGAGTTGTCAGCGGAACTCATTTGAGCTCAACCCAGGAACTTCCCAGTGTAGACTGGACTGCCCCAGGAGGAGGACGACCTGGGATGGAGTGTGGCCCCCGGATACTGCACGCCGTCGGGGGGTGGGGGTGCCCGGGGGAGGGGGTGAAACCTGTGCCCGAGGGAGCAGGCAGGTGCCAGCCTCCTTGTGTCTATACCATTCCAGACCCAGAATGGGTCTGCTGTGGGGACCAGGGGGTGCTGAACGAACCGTAGCGGTGTTATGGTGGCACCTCCCATTTCTGGGTTTGCAGACCTGGGACGGAAGTCATTTATTTATTCAGACATGCTGCTGGGTGCCAGCCCGGGGGTAGGCAGGGGGTGGCTTTGCTTCCGTCCAGGGATGGAGACAGACCAGCTGACCGGTGATCCAGGGAGCAGACCCACGGTGATGGGCCTCCCAGGCCGAGCCAGACTGGTTCAGATGAAACCTTTCCTTGCAATTAGTTTTATTTATTTATTTAAAAAAATCTTTTTTACGTTTATTTTAGTTTTGAGAGACAGAGAGAGACAGGTCGTGAGTGGGGGAGGGAGGGACAGGGAGAGAGGGAGACACAGAATCCGAAGCAGCTCCAGGCTCTGAGCCGTCAGTCAGCACAGAGCCCGAGGCGGGGCTCGAACTCACGAACTGTGAGACCAGGACCCGAGCCGAGGTTGCACGCTCAACTGACTGAGCCACCCAGGCGCCCCGAAATTAGTTTTCATTAGTTGCTAGGGCGTGAACCCTAGTGTCCTCAAAGAGGACAGACCAGGTCCACGAGGCAGCTGCCTGCCACGGCCCCTGGTGCGTGCAGCCGCCTACGGGGGTGCCCCTGGGGCTGCTTGGGGACAGCTTAGAGTCAGGCCAGCACCTGCGGGACTTGGGGCCCGCATCTTCAAACGGACTCTGCCCCGTCCGGACTGCTTCGTGGTCTTAGACGTCCCCATCAGAACCCGCAGGGGTGGACCTTGGGGCCCAGGTGACGAGGCTTCATAAACTAGGACCCTTGGCCGGGGGTTGGAGCTTCAAACCTTCAGAGCCCTGGATGGTCCTCAACCCTTACTAATGATACAGCAAATGAAGGCGACGTCCAACTTGGAAATCTTGGGGGTTGGGGGAGGGGTTGTTGTTGTTTCAGTTTTACGAGGTTTACGTTTCACAGGAGGGCCGCGTAGGATTGGAGCGCCATGCAGAGGCCCGTGCCTGTAGTAAACCTCAGCCCCTGCCCTACTGCTCATTTTCCCTGCTGGCCGCACAGCATTAACGGAACCATAGCGCCCGGGGCTGTTAGCGGACCGCTCTTCGCGTGAACTTCAGCTGTGAAACACGTGAACGCTTAGGCTCAGGTTGCTCGATGCCAGCCCCCCCCCCCCGCCCCGTGCGGGATGGCCCACGGTGTCTGGTGGTGTCTGCAGGGTCCACGTGACCAATTCCGCCGTGTTCCCCGTGCCTGTGTGCACATGCCCAGAAGTGCGCGTGGCTGCCCCAACCCGAAGCCCTCTGTCTGCAGGTGCTGACACTGTCCTGTCACTTCCTGCCACCCCCCGCCCCGCGTCCGCCCTTCGGGCAGCCGAGATGTTCTCGGTCTCTCCTATCAACCGTCCCTGCAAACGCGTGTGTTCAATGCCACGTTCCCTGAGGGTCGGGCTCTGATAAGGTGATAAAGAGTGATCAGATTTAATGAGACACCCCTCTCGCATCATAGCGGCGCATTTTACTAGGGGCCTCCTGGAAAACGTCTTAAGCCCAAATTTCCCAAGAGGTGGACGGAGGACTCATTCAGCTAGTTGTTTCCTAAAAAAAAAAAAATAATAATAAAAATACAAATAAATGTATTTTGGTCAAATAAGAGGCGGTACATAGAGTCAGCTCCCCTTGAGAAGTAACGAGATAGGTCACATGTTAAAGATCTAAAATGTCCCGCAGTAAAAAAAATCAGGTTTCATCTAATGATTTATGTGCCCTCCAACCTTCTCATTCACGTGACAGCTGTCCGCATCCCGTAGTTTCCTCTGGGAAATGACGTCATCAGCCCAAGGAGTCACTCTGTTGTAGCATTTCCACTGGCTTTGTTAACATGTAAAGGAAATGTGTTTATTGTGGTAAAAGGTTCATAGCGTAAAAGTGAACGTTTTAATCCATTTTTAAGCGGACGCTTCAGTGGCACTAAGTGCATTCACACTTGTCGGGCAACCACATCCCCACCATCCGTCTCCGGAACTTTCTGTCTTCCCAAAAGCCGAAACTCCGCTCCCCGGCCCCCCTCCCCCCTTGTGCCCCCGGAAACCACCTTCTACCGTCTGTCTCTGTGAATTTGACTACTTGTTATAGGTGCTTCATGTCAGCGGAATCAGACAGTACGCGCCCTTTTGTGTCTGGCTCATCTCCCTTCACCATGACGTCCTCCAGGTTCGTCCGCGCGAGGGCGGGCATCAGAATTTCCTTCCTCTTTAAGACCGCGTAATATTCCAGTGTGCATATACACACATTGTGTTCCTCCATTCATCTGTCACCAGATATGTGGGTCGTCTCCGCCTTAGACTCCTGTAGGCGATGCTGCTTGGCACACTCTCTGGGGTCCCCCTGCGGGTGACGCCGGCTTTGTCCAGGCAGGGGGCTGGTGGCGCGACGTGTGGTCCTTTGTAGTGAGGCTGAGAGTATTTTCATCGCTTGCCGCGGAGGAGGCTTTTTATTTATGGAAACCGTATGATCCTGTCTGTGGAATATGTTGCCCTCAAAGCCGACAGCCGGGTCCCACCCGGTGGGAAGGCGTAACAGACCCGCATATCACTTAGGAAAGCAAGAGCCTCTGGGAGGAGGGGGCCAGGCTCCCCTTGCGGCCCCCGCTGTGACGGCCAAACTGACGTCTCGAAGAAGGGGGCGGCTGCTGGCCCTTTAGTAGAGGCCCCTTCGGCGCAAATGTATTCACTCGGGAGGGGGGAACGTCGTCCTGGGTGAAACCCGGGTTCCGCCGCGGAGCCGTACGCGGCTGCTTCCGTAAAGCGTGGCCTGGGAGCTTGGCTGAGAAACTTCTCTTTAAAGACCATCTAACTGCTGGGGAGGCCGCGTCCTTGAAGATGATTGATTTCCCCTCACCGTGTTTCATTTTTCTCTCCTAGCTTATGTTCCCGAGGAAGAACTAAAGGCAGCAGAGATAGATGAAGAAGCCGTGGAGGAGGATGGGCTGTCCCTGGACGTCCAGGACGGCGAGTACGTGTGCAACGAGGAAGCGGAGATCAAAGAAGCCCAGAGCTACCAGAACTCCCCGGTCAGCACCGCGACGAATCAGGACGCGGGCTACGGGTCCCCTTTCAGTGAGAACAGCGACCAGCTGGTCCATTTCAAGAGCTCTTCCTCCAGAGAGGGCAAAGAGGATGCGCAGGGCCCGGACGGCGTCTCCTACCCCCAGGACAGCTTGGCGCAGATCAAGGCTGTGTATGCCAACCTGTTCTCCGAGTCCTGCTGGTCCAGCCTCGCCTTGGACTTGAAGAAGTCCGGTTCGACCACCAGCAGCAACGATGTGGGCCCGAAGGAGAGCTCCACCCCCGCGCCCACGCCCCCCACCAGCACGGCGGGGCCCACGGGCACCACCGCGAGCACCCCCAGCTCGGGCTCGGGCTCGGGCTCGGGCACCGGAGGCAGCGGCGGCTCGGGCTACGACTGGCACCAGGCCGCGCTGGCCAAGACGCTGCAGCAGACGTCCTCCTACGGGCTGCTCCCCGAGCCCAGCCTCTTCAGCACCGTGCAGCTCTACAGGCAGAACAACAAGCTCTACGGGTCCGTGTTCACGGGCGCCAGCAAGTTCCGCTGCCGGGACTGCAGCGCCGCCTACGACACGCTGGTGGAGCTGACGGTGCACATGAACGAGACGGGGCACTACCGCGACGACAACCGGGACAAGGACTCCGAGAAGACCAAGCGGTGGTCCAAGCCCAGGAAGCGCTCGCTGATGGAGATGGAAGGCAAGGAGGACGCGCAGAAGGTGCTCAAGTGCATGTACTGCGGCCACTCCTTCGAGTCGCTGCAGGACCTGAGCGTCCACATGATCAAGACCAAGCATTACCAGAAAGTGCCTCTGAAGGAGCCAGTACCAGCCATCGCCAAACTGGTCCCTTCCACCAAGAAGCGCGCTCTGCAGGACCTGGCGTCGCCGTGCTCTCCCGAGCCGGCGGGGCTGGCCGCCGACGCGGCGCTGGGCGAGTCGGCCAAGGACCAGAAGGCCGCCAACCCCTACGTGACGCCCAACAACCGCTACGGCTACCAGAACGGCGCCAGCTACACCTGGCAGTTCGAGGCCCGCAAGGCGCAGATCCTCAAGTGCATGGAGTGCGGCAGCTCCCACGACACCCTGCAGCAGCTCACTGCCCACATGATGGTCACCGGCCACTTCCTCAAGGTGACCACCTCGGCCTCCAAGAAGGGGAAGCAGCTGGCGCTGGACCCCGTGGTGGAAGAGAAGATCCAGTCCATCCCTTTGCCGCCCACCACGCACACGCGGCTGCCCGCCTCCCACGTCAAGAAGCAGCCCGACTCTCCCGCGGCGTCCTCGCCCGCCGAGGAGAAGAAGGAGCCCGAGCGGGAGAAGGCGCCGGCGGCCGGCGAGGCGGAGAAGAAGGTCAAGGAGGAGAGCCAGGACGCGGCCGAGAAGTTCGAGCCCACCGCCCTGTATCGGTACCTGCGCGAGGAGGACCTGGACGACAGCCCCAAGGGCGGGGTGGACATCCTCAAGTCCCTGGAGAACACGGTGTCCACGGCCATCAGCAAAGCCCAGAACGGCGCACCCTCGTGGGGCGGCTACCCCAGCATCCACGCGGCCTACCAGCTGCCCGGCACCGTGAAGCCGCTGCCGGCCGTGCAGAGCGTGCAGATGCAGCCGTCCTACGCGGGGGGCGTGAAGTCGCTGTCGTCGGAGCACAGCGCGCTCCTGCACTCCCCGGGGAGCCTCACGCCCCCGCCGCACAAGAGCAACGTGTCGGCCATGGAGGAGCTGGTGGAGAAGGTCACCGGCAAGGTCAGCGTGAAGAAGGAGGAGAGGCCCGCCGACCGGGAGAAGGGCTCCCCGGCCAAGGCCGTGTCCCCCGTGGCCAAAGAGAACAAGGACTTCCCTCGAGCGGAGGAGAGCGGCGGCAAAGTCCAGCAGAAGAAGGGCCCCGAGGCGGAGGCGGGGAAGGCCAAAAAGGAGGGCGTGCTGGACGCGCACACCCCAAACGGCACCGAGCCGCTCAGGGCCAAAGTCACCAACGGCTGCAATAACCTGGGGATCATCACGGACCACTCGCCCGAGCCCTCCTTCATCAACCCGCTGAGCGCGCTGCAGTCCATCATGAACACGCACCTGGGCAAGGTGTCCAAGCCCGCGAGCCCCTCGCTGGACCCGCTGGCCATGCTGTACAAGATCAGCAACAGCATGCTGGACAAGCCGGTCTACCCCGCCACCCCCGCCAAGCAGGCCGACGCCATCGACCGCTACTACTACGAGAACAGCGACCAGCCCATCGACCTGACCAAGTCCAAGAGCAAGCCCCTGGTCTCCGGCGCGGCCGACTCCGTGGCGTCGCCTCTCCGGGAGAGCGCCCTCATGGACATCTCGGACATGGTGAAAAACCTCACGGGCCGGCTCACCCCCAAGTCCTCCACCCCCTCCACCGTGTCGGAGAAGTCGGACGCCGACGGCAGCAGCTTCGAGGAAGCGCTGGACGAGCTGTCGCCCGTGCACAAGAGGAAGGGGCGGCAGTCCAACTGGAACCCCCAGCACCTGCTCATCCTGCAGGCTCAGTTTGCCTCGAGCCTGCGGGAGACGCCGGAAGGGAAGTACATCATGGCGGACCTGGGCCCCCAGGAGCGGGTGCACATCTCCAAGTTCACCGGGCTGTCCATGACCACCATCAGCCACTGGCTGGCCAACGTGAAGTACCAGCTGAGGAGGACAGGGGGGTACCAAGTTCCTGAAGAACCTGGACACAGGACATCCTGTTTTCTTTTGCAACGATTGTGCCTCTCAGTTCAGAACTGCTTCTACGTACATAAATCACCTAGAAACACACTTAGGCTTCAGCTTGAAGGATCTCTCCAAGCTGCCACTAAATCAGATTCAAGAACAGCAGAACGTTTCAAAAGTCCTGGCCAACAAGGCTTTGGGCCCGGTAGGGGCCGCCGAGGACGATCTGGGCTCCACATTCCAATGCAAGCTTTGCAACCGGACTTTTGCGAGCAAGCACGCAGTCAAACTGCACCTTAGTAAGACCCACGGCAAGTCCCCGGAGGACCACCTGATCTATGTGACAGAGTTGGAAAAACAGTAGCGTCCAGGTATGCAAGGGACGGAGGCACATTGCACTAAATGTCGTCTTTGTACTGCACTAGGCCCGGCTGAGCCTCCGAAATCAGCCTTCCCTTTGTTGCCGAGCCGGCTGTCTGGACCTTGGTTTTTCTTACACATATTTTGTAGTTATATTTATATGCTCTTTGTCCGATTGTGCATGTTATTTTTCTTTTTCCGTGAGTCAAAGTCTGACCTTTATTTTCAACATCTGTTCTTGATGTTAAGCTATCTTTTGTAGGAAATAGTGGGGCACACTACTCAGAGACATTTATTTAGCAGGCAAGAAAGACACAAATAACAATGACAAAAAGACATCCTAAAATTACAAAGTTGCCATGACAATAAAGGTCATAGAACCTAGTAGTGTCAAGTTTAACCCTTTGAGGACTGCAATTGCATTTCTGTGCCTTTCACTCAAAAAAAGAAAAAAAAAAAAAAAGAAAAGAAAGAAAAAAAAAGGAAAGAAAAAAAAGGCTTCAAGGCATTTCATTCAGATCAAAAGCTGTGTCAGACACAAAACTTATTTAATAATTAAAAAATGAGCTTTTATATGCAGAACTGGTTTGTGAAGGAAACATGCATGCAGCTGTTGGAAGATAGAAAGGTGTCTAGGACTCATGGGGTTAGGAAGCCACAGCTTTACACATTTAGAACAAAACAAACCAAACTACACAAAAAAAAAACCCACCGCCACCACCACCCCAAACATCCCGAGTTGCCACTCTGCCCAAACCCTCTGGATGCTGAAAAAAAAAAAAAATGCCACTTTTGGCAAAAAAGTATGCAAGCTATTATTTAAAAAATGTGTAAAAATGCTATTTCTTTTTTCCTGTAAAATACTGCGGTTTATAGTTATTTACAAATGTAAGCTTTGGTATAAGCTGACCTTTCTATAGCGTGCTGCATTGGTAAATGAAAAAAAAAAATGGGGCAAACGGAGTCCTTTCCTTGTAAATTGCCAGCATCCGCTTAAAAACCCCTGTATGTTACATTATCGTACCATTTTAATCTATTCCACTTTCTTTGTACCTTCTGGCTGTATGCTTTCTCTTTTAACTTTTTATATTGTCATTTTATATTAAATTTCTGTGTATATAATGTAAAACCACGATTTTTGAATAAAATTTAGTTCCTGCAGCTTGATTTAAATAGAGGAATTTTACCGGCACCTGCATCTTTCCAGATGCATGTATATCAGACAAAAAATAAATAAATGAAAACAAAGCAAGCAGTGCACTATTAATTATACATTTTGATGTTCTATCATTAATATTGTACAGTCCATTTTGGTTCACACAATTAAATCCACTGTTTTCTCAAATGTAAAATAAAACCCACATGCAGTTCTTGATTTACATACATTGTCATGTCGTCATTATATTGCCTTTGAGATGTTATTTTAGCAACAAGAGGTATATAGCTTCTGCAGTCAACCAACAAAAATTCTATTCAGAGTCATCACTTCGTGATTTGTGTGGTGACACGCTTCATGCGGATGATAAGTGTTGCGCTGTTTTTTTTTTTTTTTTAATGATAATTAAAATTTTTAACGCTACCGGGTGCCACGGGTTGCTGAGTTCAGCCACTGAGTGGTGACTGTTGTGTACATACGTGGACTGAGCTGCTTCATGCAGAGGATCCTCACGGACTATTGAAAAATGTTTACGGTTATCCTTAGAGTGAATCCAGGGACTTGGGGCCCGGGGTGGGTGGGGGCTGGTGGGGTGGGGGGTGGAAGGGCCGGTCTTGCTGTAGCAGCAACGACCCTGGGGGGCCTCGGAACTAGTTTCGTGTTGCTCCAAAGAGGAAAGCCTGGTTTCTGCACTTTTGGAAATGCAGTTTTTAGAAGCTGAGCTGCTCGGGGCTCCAGCGTTTGGGGCCGGTGTTGTTCTGCAGGTTCCCCCGGAGCACCGAGGGGCTCCACCCGGGGAGACCGCCAGGCCCACCCCCCAGCCGTCTCTCTGGGGCTCACTGCTTCCGCCTGCAGTGGGACGTCACAGGTCCAGGCCCCCAGCCTCTCTTCTCGCCGGAAGTACTCACGGACGTGAGCAGGGAGACGGCTTCTACTACCTTTTGCTTAACTTTTCATGAAAATTACGTCCCGAGAAAGGTTAGGAGGCCGGGCGCTGTTCAGAGGCAGCCGGAGGGGAGGGCGGGGTTTCCGCTGAGAGGAGGCGGGGCCGGTCAGGGCGCCATGTTTGCGTGGTCTTGGTGCCAAGGCCCAGGGCACCGGGGAGGCTTGCTACATTTTTTTCTGCCTGTTTTCATTGGTGAGTAGCTCTGTCTTTTAGGAGCTGCAGCCATTTAGACACTTCAGTTCACTTACTGGGTGATTATGTACTTTGGGCTCAAGGGGTGACCGAGAAGAATAACAATGAGGCCGATGGCAGGAGGTGGCGTCTTCGCATAAAAATCCTTTGAAGGTCCTATGTGTTTGACCACAGGCCCACAAATTCGTGATTCTGCGAATTCACCCTGTAGTGGGAGTCCGAGCGGGTGCAGGGGTGTGAAGGGGGGGGGTGGTCAGAGGCCCAGGTGGGGTCTGCTGGGTTTGGTCCCCAACGGCAGCCGCTAAGACATTTGGAGGCTATTTGCACTTGAATCCTGACCACTGGGGCTTGGGCACAGAACTCGGGCTTTCCTTTCTTCATGTTTTCCTTTTTCTAATTCGTGGTCATGTCGCTATCTTGTCGTCCACCCTGGTTGTCACAGACCAGTGGATGGAATGCTAGGTTCTCTTGTCACCACTGCTAGTGATGAAGATGGCCATCCTGGTTCCATTTAGGGAGCACTTCCTGGTGCCAGGGGCCATTGTGAGTGCTTCGCACGAGTAACGTCATTCACGCCTCACACCTGTACCTGGGGTCCCGTACCTTCCACCCTCGCTGGCAGAGGAAGAGCTCAGCTCGGCACTGAGACTTGCCCAAGGCCGCCTGGCTTGCGATCCACAGAACTTGGGCTTGTAACCAGAGAGGCTTTGCCTGGGGCTCAGCTCTCCAGCACCCCCTTTGATCTGCCCCGGTGTGATCGCCCCAGGTCCCCAGGTAGGGGTGTGGCAGAGAAGGGCTGGGCATCTCCTCTGGGATGGGGACTAGAGTAGGGCTGAGTGATGGGGTAGCCCTGACGGACAGGGATGGGCGTAGCCACCCTGAGCAAACGGGCATTCTTCAGATCCCTTCCAGCCGCAGCCCACCTCAGATCACTTGGATCTGGGAAGGAAGTTGAAAGAATGTCTGTTACGAGTTTGTAGCAACTTCAGTTGAAAACATGTCTCCATAGTAACACAGAAACTCGATTTGTATCAATACCGATAGATTGAATGATCCCGGGAAGAAATTGGCTACCTCTGATTTGAGGGTTTCCTCAAATTTCCGCTTCCTTCATCTGTATTTGAATACACATGCCCACCTCTGCTCCATCACTCGTGTCCCCGGGACGGATCCCACGCGTGGCATTGAGTGCTCTCTGCTTCCCCGTGGTCCTCTCTCAGCCCAGGGACTAGGCCTGCATCTTCTGTAGTAGGAGGCAAGTGGGCCTGAGTGACCCGAGAGAGCTGGCCACCCGCCCGGCCCCCTGGCCCAAGGCCGTGGGAGGCTGGGGAGAAGGAGAGTGGCCCGGCCGTCCTGCGTTTCAGTCCGGTCAGGCTAATGTCATCTACATGCAAACGTAGCCCTACTTTGCATTCCTATCTGCAGCTTGAACCTTGGGTTGAAGAACTCATCAGATATTTGTTCCTGTAAGTGTGGGACTGTTAAAAGTTGGAGATACTCCTCAGAATGTGGTTTGGGTGAGGCTGTTCCTTGATCTTTCACAAATACTTAAAGAGATATAAAACCTGTAAAATAATGGTCGACACTCGTTTGTGTATGAGAAACAAACCCTTAGGCGTCGTAGGCAAAAAGAGAAGCGATTAAAAACTTTGAGATTTCTGCCCCCGCACTCCTGTGTTTGGCGATCTTTGAAAAGCTGTTAATGGTCTACAGCATGCCTAAACTACTTGTGAATTTTCAGAAACCTGTGTGTACAAATAGGTTTCTGCTTCTTTCCAAGGCAAAGTTCTTTGTTATGCACTTTATTATTATTTCTCTGAAGGTGAAGGGACCATTGAAAGCCAACTATTGATTTGTAAACTTAAAAGGCGACAAAGAGTAAAATTTGGAGAGCATTTGTACTTTTTATGTAACTATATTCTTATAATAAAAAGTAATATATAATCATTGCAGAAAACTTGGAACACAAAAAAATAAATAAAAATTTACTATCATTTTCATCTAAAGAGGAATCACTGTTGGTATTTTAGAGCTCAATCTTTTTTCTGCGCTTCTAGAACGTAGAGATTACGCTCAACATAGTCCTGTACTTTGGTGTCTTTACCTGACACGAGATTACACGTATTTTCCCATTTGATGAAATACCAAAACTTTCTCATCTTCCTGAGATGGACTATATTTAATCAGGTCTCCGTCAGTTAGAATTTTAGAAAGGAACATTAGATTCCTTTCAAGTTTTCACTATTAGAAATGAGCACAAAGAACATTCTACTCCATATTTCTGATTATCCCTTTAGAACCAGTACCTAGAACTGAGATTTCTGCACCACGGTATGGCTTGGTACATATGCTCAAATTGTCCACCAGAAGAAACTTTATACCAGCTTACACTCCCATTGCCATGACAATGACCATTTTTCCACGTGGACATTTTCTTTGTGAACACAAGGATTTTTTTAAAAAAAATTTTTGGCTATTTGCTCTAATTGGCCAATGGAATCTTGATGTTTTCATTTATAATGCTTTTTTGAAAAATTTATTTAGATTTTAGAGAGAGAGAGGGGGGGGGAGAGACAGGCAGAGGTGGGGGGGGAGAGAGAATCCCAAGCAGGCTCTGTGCTGAAGCATGAAGCCCAACGTGGAGCCTGATGCAGGGCTCAATCCCATGAACTGGGAGATCATGACCTGAGCCAAAGTCAAGAGTTGGTCACTTAACTGACTAAGCCACCCAGACGCCCCTCACATGAATTACGATTTCCTTTAACTGAGTGGCCAGTACCCGTATTTTACAGATGACACATCATAGAGGAGAGAAAGGGGTTAGCTAAGCACCGCAGCTCCCCTCGGCTCAGCTAGAGCACCGTGGCTGTCTTCGGGACCCGATCTCTGTTCAGGCCGTTATACTGTGGCCCCTCAAAGCACGCCCAGATCTCATTTACAGCCAGTAAATGATATATGTAAACTATCTTTAAATCACTCGACTTGTAAGTGGAAGAAAAGTCCCAAATTTGTGGTTGCTGTTGCTAATTTATAATTAGTATCATTGGGAAAACAAATGTCATCTCAAAATAAACAAGATCACCCCAGGAAGATGAGATTTGGTCACCTGGGGTGACTGCACACGGTGAAACACTCCGTTGGGAGTTAGAAGGTTGGGGAGGAGAACCCCTTCAAGAGCCCGCGTCAGCGATCTGTCCCTCAGGTGAGTTTACTCCAGAGCTGAGAACCTAAGGCCTTTGACCCAGGGTTCAGATAAGAATGTGCAGAGGTCTAGAACAAGGCTGCATGGACTACACAGAAGGCACTTCACCTTGACACGGATTAAGCTCAGAAGGTTCTTCGGAGTCCATAGAACAATATGTGTTTTCGCCAACAGCTCTTTAGAAGCTGACCCATAACCGGTCATTATTTTTCTTAAATCATACGAAAATCGAGGTTTGTCTGACCTGTGTAAAGACGGTCTGACGATGTGTTGCAGGGTAGTTGGCTTCCACCAGTTGAACAGATAGAAGCAGTGGGCTCACACGTGCCATCACGTTTTGTCAAAACATCTGTGGGAGGGGGCCCATTTTCTTCTACTGAGAGATACCTGACATACAGCACTGTATCCGTTTCAGGTGCATACATAACGATTCAGTATATGTCTATACCGCTGACTGATCACCACAGTCAAGTGTTGTCCACCTCCATCACCGTAGATTCTTCTTTCTCGCAATGAGAACTTCTAAGTTTATTGTCTTACGCAACTCTCGTCTATGCGATGCAGTGGTATCACCTACAGTCACCATGCTGTACGTTACGGCCCCGGGACTTAGTTATGTTATAACTGCAAGCTTCTACCTTTTGAGCCCGTCACCCATTTCTCCCCCCACCCCCACCCCCGTCTTTGGCAACCGCCTCTCTGTTCTGAGTTTCGGTTGGTTCGTTGGCCGGGTTTTCAGACTCCACACGGAAGTGAGATCATATGGTGTTTTTCTTTCTCTGTGTGTCTTACTTCACTTGATCATATTTAAACATAAATGGAAGAAGTAGTTTTGGGGTTGGAGAGAATGCATGGCTTAAAAATGCATTTAAAAAGGAGGTCTTCAAGACTTTGAGCTTTCTACACAAACCTGACACTGTAGGGAAGTTTTTCTCTGAAAGCTTGTTTGACCAAGAAGAACACCAGGGAAAAGGATTGAGGACAGTTAACGTTGGAATCAGCAGTTTCTAAAATATGTAAATAATAAGAAAAATCCCATTCTGCATAACTGGATCCGTTAACCAAATTCTTCCAGTCAACCAGTATTCAACTGGATTTGCTGGGAGCTGCTACAAAGCACTCAATCAGTCCCAAGATTAAAACATTTTCCTCCTTGCAGTAAATTTTTATGCATTTATGCATGTTTTCAGAGTATTTTTTGCTCTTTTATCCAACTGACTGAAACTAAGAATTTCCTTTTCTCTTTGCCGAATAACAAAATATGTGGGTGTATGATAAGTGCTATGTAATAATAAAACTTAGGGTGGAATTTTTGAATTCTTTATGACTTGTGTACTTTAAAATTATATGTTGAATCATATTTCCAAGCCAAAGCTTTCTGATACATACCTCATGCCATTATGTCCTGTGAATATTGATAAAGATTGGCCAATGAGTCATTAGATTTACCAGTTTCGACCTTTGACTGTTTAAAGGCATGAAAACTATGGAAGGCAAATATTTAGTTATGTTCTGATTCGTAAACTCTAAGAGACAGTAGTGCTGGAAATACCTTCGTTTCACTGGTGATACACTTATTTATAAATTAGTAAAATCTGGTGCCCACTTCCAAAGCGATAGATTCTCCTTTTGGAGATTCCTCACTCGTTTAAAGTCACGAAATTCGCAAAGCATTAGCTCGGGTGTGCAAGTTCCAGGATGGTGACCCCAGGTACAGGGGTCTTAATGGGTGCTTAACGGAAGCCTGGGTTTTGTGTTGTTGGACGGCACGGTAAGTGGCCGCATCTCGATACTGAACTCTGCACAGATTGCGTGGGATGCCCGTCCTTCCATCAGTTCGTGGGAAACGATGCCACGAAAATCCGAAATCACTTGCAAGCGGAGATCTGACGGAAAGGACTTTGTTCCAACTTCAGATCACTGTGGAGGATGCTTTTTAAATGGGAGGACATTTAAAGCGCAGTCTTTCTCCTGGTGACTGTTTTGTTCGATACGATGCGAATATTCCTCCTTCAGTCCTGGCGAGGTAGTTGGAACTTCACGGTGACAATATGTAACGTCTTATTTGTTGTCATGGAAGCATCGCAGCATCCCAAAATCCTTTCCACAAAACAATGAAAGCTGCAGAGAGGCACGCCAGGTCCTCATCTTCAGGAGAAAACAGCGGATTTCTGAAACAGGAGTCACCAAGTTTCTTTCCAGAGGACTTCTCACTTTTCTTAAAATTTCCTTTTCGATTCCGTTGGCACACCCACTTTTTTTTTCTTTTCCGAGACGCTTAGATTTTTAAGTTCCTTGTTACTTGCTTCCAGAGGCTTACCTTTTCAAGGGTGGGATTCCGTATCAGGAGTACAAAGTCTGCTATTTCAGATACTGGTGTGAACGTCATCCATTTTGCTAACGGCCTCCGTGCTCGCAGACGAGTCTAACTGCATTGTTTTGACACGAAGGGATGGCGTCAACTTTCTTTCACTGGGGTCGGCAGCGCCCTTGCTCAGTGCACGTCTGGCAGGTAGCCTGCTGCAGTCATTTTCCCCAGTGCCAGGCGTTACCATGCTACTTCTCAAGGGCAGATTTGGGCTTTCTTAAGCCTCAGCTCCTCGAAGACAAAATTAAGTGCCTTCCTGTACTGGTCACGTTTCACCTTACTCACCTTCCAAGTGTTTTCTCGAAAATCCCTACTTCCTAGAGTCTGTCAGGCCGAACACTCTCGCGTTGTAGGAAGACCGAGAGGAAGGGGCCCGTGGGAAAGCAGGTGTGTGCCCCGCAGGTAGGTGCCTGTGTGCAGGTGGCATTTGTGTGGTGGCAAGACGCTGTCTTGTTATGGTCTCAGTAGGAGGAACAGGAGGAGGGCTGAGGCTCGGACAGAGGGCAGGCCGGGCAGAGGGAGGGGTGCCTGGAGATTGCGTTGTGCGTGACGACTGGACTCGTGTCTCCACTGTGATTCTTAAACGTGCTGGTCATTCTGTCACTGGTAGGAGGAGGGAATGAACAGATGGGTCCACCTGAAGGAGGGAGAGGCCCGAGAGAGGCTGTAAAGTCAGCAGCGGGCCACCGGGCCATGCAGCCTCTGTCGACGCGCAACAAGTGTGGCCCACGGGTCACGGACGGACATAGCGAGCGTCGCGCGTGAGGAGGGGAGGCAACTAAAATAAGTCTTCGGGAGCGAGAAAGGAGGAAGAATGGCGTTGGACGTTGAGTGGGCCATCCTGAACTGGTAGATGGAGAGAGCCTGTTACAACCATCAGAGATGGGTCATGGATCTCATCTGGAAAGAAAGAAATCGCCCAAAGAGAACTGGAGCGTGGCCTTTCTAGGGTTAAACATCCTTAAGCTTTAGAGAGAATGTATAAAAGAAAATTTCTTTCTGAAATAATTTATGGAAATGCTGTGCTCCCTTTGAAGGCTCCATGTCACTGCGTGGCACTACGCAATGTTCTCTTTCTTCACCTGTCAGGCAAAGACCACCTCGAAGAGTCTCACCGCTGATTACTAGTTAATTGTCATTAATAAGTGACAACTGACATTATGGGGGCTTAATGCAGAGAGAACAGAAAAGAGCCACAGATATTCTAATGAGCTGACTCCTACGTGCCCTCTATTGTTGTCGAAAATGAGGAGCTGTCGTCATTGTTCGGGAGATGGGCTTCAATTGCTCTGGAAAATATTCTCTTTTAATTTCTTTATGCATAGATAATTCCTGGAACTCTGTATTTCTCTCTCCCCCACCCCCCTCTCACACACACACACACACACACACACACACACACACACACACACGCATGCACGCACACTCTCTCACTTTCTCCTACGAGCATGCCCCAAACTCCCAACTTACGAGGTACCATCACTTACTCCCAGGCAGGGAAGTGGTGCGCTCTAAAATGGCTTATTTTTATAGACCAGATAGAAAAGAAAGGCAGTTTAATGTCATAGTTTTAGTTGACTTGGATGGGGAAGAGGTGGAGAGGGCCGGAGCTGAGAGATGAAGGAAGGAGCCTGGGAGGGGTTGATGTCACAGGGAAAGGTCCTCCAGACACAGCGGACAGATGAAGGGATGGTCAAGAACATAGGAGCACAGGTAGATAGCCAGTCTACCTGAGAGAAACTTTATGCTTCCCAGCCCTTATACCTTAAAAACAAAGTTAACAAACAAACAAAAATCCCCACAGAATCTTCCAGAAGAGAAGCCAAAGATGAGGGAAAATGATTCAGTAGGTATTGAATTGAGCTGTGTCAGTTGCCATTTGTTTTTGGCAAACTTTACCCAAGCAGAATTTGCTTGTAAAACTCCTTAATCATCAGGACACCTTGGCAGGGACTTGGGTTTCTCTCTTGCACGTGTGTGTGTGTGCATGCATGTGCACGCATCAATGCCGCCGTGTACTTTGAGGTTTAGAGTAAAAGACAAAGCGCAACAATTTCTGTGTTAACTCGAGCCACCTTGCCGTATTCTCTGTCCGGCTGTGGGCAGAGGGCGAGGCGTTAGAATTGCCTGTTGCATTCAGTCTCGGCTCTAATACTGAGGATTTCCAAACAGGGTGGTGTGGAATGTTCTAGGGGGAAACTCAGGCTGAAGCCAATGTTCAAACAAGATATGTTGTTTTGCAAGTGCCAACACCTCCCAACAACAATTTTGCGTGCTATCAGATCATTTCACACCATGCCGTGCCACCTTCTATCAAGTCTTATCGCACAAATGCAGTTTCAAGCTTGATATTTGATGGTGTGCTGGTAAAGGGAAACATCCCGTCTTGCTCCTTAAATGTTGCTGGGCCAGTGACCCCTTCATGCGATGGTAAAACCCTCTGCCTGTGTTTATTTCGGCTCCGCGATAGGTTTTGGAAAAGTGGCAGGGCTTCGAGTCGCAGTGGCCAGTGGGGTCTGGCTTTCTCCACGTCAGCGCCGACCTGGGGATCCACGTGATCCTAACAGGCCGGAAAGAGATGGCAAGAGATGACCACCCTTGCGTTCGAAAGAGCTCATCGGCAGTCACGTCGCGCTGTCGGCGCGTGTTGTGATCTCAATAAAAACATTTCATTCCTGTGCACGTGTGCCGCTGGGGGACCACATCCGGAGCATTCATGCTTGTGTCCTTGAGATTTCGGACCTAAGTCCTCAGCTTTGCGCTTAGATTTGGTTTGCTTTATTTGGAAATGCTGGAGATTGGTCCCAGCTTGGTATCATCCATCTGCAACTGTGATCTGCATGACGCCAATATCCTCACCTAAGTTTTGCACAAAAATGTGGAAACGGGCATGATGGGCTTGTTCCAGGCTCTGCACGGCTGGTCCTGCTGGACTCTGATGCATCTCTACTCAGGACTTTTTCTGGCATCGTGCTCTTGTGGAGCGAGCACAGGATTTAGAGCCTGAATATCAGACTACTTCACAAAACTCTGTTTCTTTATCATCAGAATTATAAGAACACACGGACTCTGCCCCATTCTGTGCCCGGCACACGGAAGGAGCCTCGTAACCTGTAGATATTATCGCGATTGTCATTAGACCTGCTAGATTCATTACAGGGATACCTTGCAGCTCGTTGCTCTCTTGCCCACAAAAAAATCATGGAAGATACGGTGGCAGACAGGCGAGCGCACTGATAGGTTGGTGAGAGTAGTCACGTACTTGAGTGGGAGACGTACAATGTTAGCTGCCTCGTGGGGTCCAATGATGTGGGGTGTCACAGCCCCGAGGTGACCCTCCTCCATCACCACCAAACTTCAGCTCAGTATCTAAATGTAAACCTTGGTAAAATCCGAGCTGGGGAAAGAGGAAGGGGTCTGGGCAAGGAGATGAGTTGTAGAAGGCGTGGTTTTGTTGTTGAAGGTAGAACCGCATAGATGTGTGGTTGGAATCCAGCACCGCGTCTCCTTCCAAGGGGCAGGTGCACAGGGGTTACTGGGGCAGTGAACAGTGTTTCTCTCTATAGGGTTCTGACCAGGGACTTCACTGGGCTTACCAGGTGGACTAGGGTAGAATGTGTGGTCCAGGAGGAGATGTCTGTGACCATAAGAGTAGCAGGTGGAAACGCCCTACCTCTACAATGAGCCCCAGTGGGGTTCCTGCTTGGCTTCCTGGGGGCTGAAGCCCTTTAGAGAATAGCTATTCCACAGGAGACCAGGAGCCAAGGTCTGTTTGCTGTAATCCAGAGAAGTCACACTGAAACCCCATTGTTATATGGTGCCTTGGCCTAAATCCGAACTCCTCTTCTTCAGCTGGAGTAAGGGTGAGGGAGAGAAAGCCTATGGTTCCCCTTGAGTTAGAAGGCGGAGCCAGCAGGTGGCGGGGTGATCGCCATCAGGGAAGATTTACTGCTTCCTTCTGCTGAGTTGGATCAAAAGGACTTCAGTAGGCCCCGTGATCTGGATGACTGAGACAACATTTGGTCAAATTCTGGACTGTTCTGATGCTTTTACTTTTATTTGGCGATGCTCAGTTTATGTTCCAGAAACAGCCTTTAGTTATTCAGTTTTAATATCTTCTTTCAGACCCATTGCTGATTCCAATTCACCTTTATCACTTTGTCAGTTCTCTGCACTTAGGAATTTTCGGCTGCACGTACCTGGGCTTCTTACCTTTGGTCTTGATTTAATTCATCATTCTTTCTGTTAACTCCACTAGCTTCATCAACGGGGTCCGACGGGGTCCTCACAGCATCCCTGGGTGTCAGGTGAAGGACTAGGGCTCAGTATCACTTACAGCCTCTTCTCTGCCTTCACGTAGCTTCTAGCAGACTTATCTGTGTTCAATTCCGGTTTCCCAGAAGCACAGACATAGTTTCCTTCTAAAAAGTCTCACTCATTCATACCCTCATTCGTCAGACCAACATTTACTCCCAGGTGTGTGGTATTTTGGTAAACGCGCAATGAAAACATGAATACGGCTTTCACAGGTTAGATTATGCGTTAGAGTGGAGACAAACGGGCCGGTTAAAGAACAGAGCAACCACCCAAAGAGCTAGGAGAACATGTGTGAGTTTATGAGCATCGGGAGGTCTTCAAAGAGGCGGTTGTCACATATTTTGGTTATAATGTTTCCATTAAAATGAGTGTATAGTGAGTTCATTGCAAAATCAACTTTAATATCAACACTTTGTGACATGAAGTTCACGGTCCGGGTGGTAACCTACAATCACATCAGGTGATGGGTGCTGTGTGCGAGCTGGCTCCCACACAGGTGCCATTGTTTTATTTTTTTATGTTTATTTATTTATTGAGAGAGAGAGAGAGAGAGAGAGAGAGAAGACAAGCAGGGGAGGGGCACAGAGAAGAGAGACAGAATTCCAAGCAGGCTCCTCACCATGAGAGCAGAGCCCGATGTGGGGATGCAGGGCTCGAACTCACGAATGGTGAGATCGTGACCTCAGCCGAGATCAAGAGTCAGAGGACTGGGGCGCCTGGGTGGATCAGTTGGTTAAACGTCTGCCTTCGTCTCAGGCCATGATTTCATGGTTCGTGGGTCGGAGCCTGGCGTCAGGGTCTATGCTGACAGCTCAGAGCCTGGAGCCCTCTTCGGATTCTGCCTCTCTCTCTCTCTCTCTTTCTCTCTCTCAAAAATAAATAAACATTAAATAAAAAAGAGACGCTTAACTGACTGCACCACCCAGGTGCCCCATGGGCGCCATTATTTTCAATAGCACCCAAGTGAGTTTGAACTCTGCGTGACTCCTGCTCACAGAGGAGGGAAGAGCCCCTTCCTTCCCCCTGTTTCTTCATTTTTCTGTTGTGGAACGAGTCACTGCAAACTTAGTGGCTATAAACAACCCTACTTATGTATCTCAGCTTCTGTACATGGGACATCTGGATCCTCTGTTCATGGTCTCAATGGGCTGAAATCCGGGTGTTGGCTGGGGTCTCATCTGAAGATCGGGTTTCTCTTCTAAACTCTGAAGCCTGGCAAAACCTAGTCCCTTGCGTTGTGAGACCGGTACCCTCAGCAACCAAAGACCACCCAGAGTCCCTGCCACATGGTCCCCTCCACAACATAGCAAATTGCTTCTTTAAAGTGAGTGGGGGAGTGTCTTTATTGCTTTGAGACTCTGTTTGGAGTTCATCCTGCTTAGATCAGGCCCACCATGGATCACTTTTCTTTTGTTTAACTCAAAGTCATCTGAGTAGGAACCTTAATCACGTCTCAGATCCCTTCCCCTTGGCACATAAGGTAGCCTAATCACGACAGCGACAGCCCATCCCAGTCGCACGTGCTGCCCACACTCCAGGGGAAGGGATCACACGCGACGTGCACACGGGTTAAGAGGGGGGATGCTAGGGCCATCGGAGCATATTGCCTTCCTTGTCACTTGCGTGCCTGAGGTCACGTTCCTCGGTACAGAAGATCAAGTCACATGATGCCTGCTGACCGTCTGGCCTCCCGCCTTGCTGTGCTGACACCCCTCTGCGGTCCCTTCTCTGTGCTCCAGCCACGCGGCCCAATTTTGTTTTAAATATGTTCCGTTGTCTCCACGGCCTGTGGCTCCTTCCCCTCCCCTCTTCTGAGAACCCTCACGTCTCAGCTTCACGTGGCTTTCTCTGGAAAGCCTCCCGAAATTCTCTGCCCTGCCCATCAGCCGCTCTCTCTCTGGGCACCTGGGTGACTCCGTCCTCTGTCCCAGCATCGTCATTGCGTGTTCCTGTGTCACCGGCAACGATCTTTGCTGAAACCGCGAACTATGGGGACCCGGGTTACCACTCTGCAGGGGCTGGCGCGGGGCCAAGAAGTTAGGGGAGCAGTTCAGCGTTGGGTGTTTTATCCACGATGGCCTCGGGGGGGGGGGGGACAGGGTCGCCGGTGCCCTCGGTGAACCTGTGCGCCGCTTTGCTCTGTCGGCCCGTGTGGAGCTATTACCGATGCGCTGGCCCCCTGGCCGGGCTGGGCTCCTTCGCGGGCACCGTTCGTCGGCCCATCCTGTCTTTACATCTCGGTAACGGCCCTCGTGGTTGATCTGTTTCCCTCTTCCCCAGCACACTGAGCGTCCTGGAACTGGCGACACTGCCTCACATGCTCGTCTGTCCCTGGGGCCCCGTGCAGCGCTTGGCACAGCTCAGCACGTGCGTCAGGGGGCAGTCCCGCAGGGGGTTTGGGACGCCCAGAAGAAGAGTGTCAGCTCTGGGGTCAGACTAGCCCGTGTCGAATCCTGGTCATCCGAACAGTGGGCTGTGGGACTCAGTTTCTCCTCCTGGGATCCGAGGCGACCACAGCACCCCCTTCCTCAGGAACCCACGTGGGGATGAACAGAGAGAACGCGCCCCAAGCGCGCAGGGCAAGTGCTCATTGAACAGAAGCGATGACTATTGGCAACAAATAAAGCCTCGCGTCTCCGAGCCTGGGCGCTAAGCTGGCTGTCCGTGGCAACGTGGGAAAAGTGGAGTCCGCTCGTGCGAGGTGGGCCGGAGGTCAAGCCCGGGAGCTCGCGGAGCGTCCTGGCCATGGGGAAGGCCTGGGGATCAGAGTCGGGGGGCTGGGGGAGTCACTTCACGGCGCGGAGCCCCACGACGGCAGGGCTCCCCCGGGCGAGAAGGGATCCTGGTGGCCACGGCGACTTGGCAACAGGAGAGAGTAACGTTGTTAATATCAGCTTTAGAGAGATGGTGAATCCACCTGTATTTGGCCAGAAATACTATGGAATTCTTCCAGCACGCGGCTTGGACCTACCTGAAGTTTCCAGATGTGTCTTCTGTGCTGATACCGTGGGCCGGCAGAGCATTGATAATTACAGTAGAACTACATTTTAGCTACACAAAGGCGAGATTGTTGAATCGGGTGTCGGTTAATGACGAGCACATTTGGCGAACTGCAGACGCCTCGTGTCCCGACCCAGGGGCAGGTGCGCGCGGTGGGCCGGGTGGGCCGGCGGCTGCGTTCCTGCCCCGGACAGCCAGCCCCAAGCGGAAAGGAGGTGTTTGTTCAGTGTTATTGTTTCTGCCACGGGGAATTGGGAATATGCTTCCCTTTGTTTAAAGATGGATTTTTGTCAAGATATTTTATTTATTTTATTTTTTTAATGTTTATTTATTTTTGGGGGGGGGAGGGAAGGCAGAGAGAGAGGGGGACACAGAATCTGAAGCAGGCTCCAGGCTCTGAGCTGTCAGCACAGAGCCTGACGTGGGGCTCGAACTCACAGACCGTGCGTGAGATCATGACCTGAGCTGAAGTCGGACGCCCAATCGACCGAGCCACCCAGGCGCCCTTTGTCAAGATACTTTAAAAAGTGTTCATGTGGGTACAGATTGCGGTGGAAAAATACATGCTGGGCATAGCTGTTCTGTGTGGGGAGGGTGTGGATAGAATCTGAAAGCAGAAGCTTCTCTCAGTTTCTTTCCCTTCAGTGGCTGGTATTGTTTATTTTTATTTTATTTTATTTTATTTTATTTTATATTTTATTTTATATTTTATTTTATTTTATTATTTTTAATGTGTATTTATTTTTGAGAGACGGAGAGAGAGACAGAGACAGAGAGTTCTAGTGGGAGGGACAGAGAGAGAGAAAGAGAATCCCAAGCGGGCTCAGTGCTGTCAGCACAGAGCCCGATGCGGGGCTTGAACTCCCCAACCGTGTGATCATGACCTGAGCTGAAATCAAGAGTCAAATGCTCAACCAGCTGAGCCCCCCAGGTGCACCAGGTATTTTGACGAGCCGGGCCTTCCTTCAGGCCATCATTAGCATCTTATGGGGGAAAAGCGTTCAGTCCATAAATATGAGAACAGGCTCCTAACTGATCCTTGGACCGAGTTCGTTTCCATTAGATTTCGCCGTTGGAAAAGGCTCCTACTTGGAGAGCGCTGCGTGTGAAATGAGCTGATGGCATCGCCCACGTCTGATGACGAAGGCAGGCCCTTTGAGACACCGTGTTCAGGAAGGGAGGGGAGACGGAGGGAGGGGTGTGAGGGTGAGCAGGGTTTTTCTGTCATAAGCACAACTGCATAGAACTCAGAAGTGCCAGCCGAATATGTACCCACGCTGCTAATTAATCTGATGGTTCTGGAAGAGCTGGTGATAAAGGCCCATCAGCAGTTCCCACTTGGTGTCATTAGGGCCCAACGTAGGCACACCTGGGGAGGGTCCATATGATGGAGCCCACCAGAGACGAAAGCCACAAAAGAACAAAACAGGGGAGCCCAGGCAGGGCTGCGGCACCTGCCAGCCAGTCCGGCTGTGGCTTCTGCGTTTAGCAGGACGCACGGCGGGGTAGCCACCTGGGAAAGGCGCCGAGCTGCCGGGCCATCCGCGGCCTGGCGTGCCGTGTTCCAGTTGTTGTCTAGGCTTGCAGCCACAGCTGCAGAGTTCTGCTTGTGACCGAAAGGGTTTTATTTTTCTCCCTTTCAATTTTCCTTTTGCGCGAATTTCCACCGGTGCCTGGAAGGAACATATGGCATGGTGATTGCATTAGGATCGTTTGTACATTCAGCTAGCAGGGCTCACAGTGAGTAGAGAAAACAATTCACTTTGAAACACGGGATGCATAGGGGCCCTTGTACCCCAACGTTTATAGCAGCACTTTCAACAGTAGCCAAATTATGGAAAGAGCCCAAATGTCCATCAACTGATGAATGGATAAAGAAATTGTGGTTTATATACACAATGGAATACTACGTGGCAATGAGAAAGAATGGAATCTGGCCCTTTGTAGCAACGTGGATGGAACTGGAGAGTGTGATGCTAAGTGAAATAAGTCAGGCAGAGAAAGACAGATACCATATGTTTTCACTCTTAAGTGGATCCTGAGAAAGTTAACAGAAGACCATGGGGGAGGGGAAGAGAAAAAAAAGAGGTTAGAGAGGGAGAGAGCCAAAGCATAAGAGACTCTTAAAAACTGAGAACAAACTGAGGGTTGATGGGGGGTGGGAGGGAGGGGAGGGTGGGTGACGGGTATTGAGGAGGGCACCTGTCGGGATGAGCACTGGGTGTTGTATGGAAACCAATTTGACAATAAATTTCACATTAAAAAAAAAAAAAAAGAAACACGGGAGCAGAAAGTTTGAGGCCTTGAGTTCCTACCCTTCCCAGAAGCAGAATGACCGTAGGTTCCAAACAGACGGGGAAGCTGGGAGGTGGCTGGCCCCACTGGGAGTCTGGACTCCTGAGTGTGTTCGGGCTCCGTAGATGATGCCTCTGCTGAGATAGTTGGATTCAAAAGCTTGCACAGACCGCACCCCCCAACACACCCTACAGGGGCCTTTGCTCGGCGACTTTGCAACAGGAAGTCACACTGGGTACATCTTCTGTCCTACGGATCGTGCTGTAGATTTTCTCTCACTTTGTGTCAATCAGGAAAAAAAAAATACAGGAAGATGACTTCTTTCTTCCCAAATCCAACATCCCCTTTCCTTCCCTCTCTCAAGACCTTCAGAACTCTCTTTATGTACAAATGTTTGTCACTCTTCAAACGCTGCCCTGATACCCTCATTGATTCGGGTGTGTCATGTCAGCAGAGACCCCAACCCACCGGTGCTGTAAACCACTAACTGCCCGGTAGGCAGTTTCCTGAACTGGTGACCCTCCAGACCAAAGTTCCACACTCAGGTATCTTTGAGAAACACTGGGATAAACACAGACAGATAAACGTATTTACGGCAGGATTCCTGAGTCTTCAAACACGTGCCGTGAATTTCCACGCGTGAACATGTTGTGTTCATGTTGTGTTTTGTGAGACATTTAAAAAAATATTTATTGGGGCGCCTGGGTGGCTCCGTCAGTTAAGCATCTGCCTTTGGCTCAGGTCATGATCTCACGGTTCATGGGATCGAGCCCTGCGTTGGTTTTCTGTAGAGCCTGCTTCGGATCTTCTGTCTCCCTCTCTCTCTGCGCCTCCCCTGTTCTCTCTTTCTCTCTCCAAATAAGTAAACATTTAAACAATACTTACTTGTTTGTTGGTAAAATATACGAAACATAAAATGGACCACTTTAGCCATTTAAAAATGTGCAGGGCGGGGGCATGATGCACATTCACAGTGCTGTACAACCGTCACCACCACCCAGCTCCAGAACTTTGGCGTTACCCCAAACTGAAACACTGCCTCTATCCCACAATGCTGTTCCCCATTCCCTCGATTCTACCTCCCGTCAGTGTGAATTTGTCCACTCCCGGTTCCTCATATAAATGGAGTCATACGCTATGTGTCCTTTTGCGTCTGGCTGATTTCACTTACCAATAATGTCCTCTGGGTTCGTCCATGGTCTAGCAGGTGTCAGAATGTCCTTCCTCTGTAAGTCTGAGTAATATTCCACTGTATGGATAGATCACACTTTGTTTATCCATCCATCCATCAATGGACACTTCTGTCGTTTGCCCCTTTTGGTTATTGTGAATAGTGCTGCTGTGAGTATTGGTGTACACGTATCTATTGGAGTCTCTGCTTTCAACTCCTTGGGGGACACACCCAGAAGTGTAAGCGCTGGATCATACAGCAATTCTGTGTTTAACTTTTTCAGGAGCCACCAAACTGTCTTCCCCAGCAGGTGCACCATCTTCCATTCCCACTGGCAATGCACAAGGATTCTAATTCTCTGCATCCTTGCCAACACTTGTTCCCTTCCATCATTTCTGGTAATAGCCATCCTAGCGGGTGTGAAGTGGTACCTCACTGTGGTTTCCATCTGCATTTCCCTGATGCATAGTGATGTTGAGCATCTTTTCATGTGCTTATTGGCCATGAGTGTGTCTTCCCTGCGCAAATGTCTGTTCATGTTCTTTGCCCATTTTTGAATTGGGTTGGTTGTTTTTTATTGTTGAGTTGTGAGAGTTCTTTATATATCCTGGATACTAATCCCTTATTAGATATATGATTTAAAAATATTTACTCCCATTCTGTGGGTTGTCTTTCACTCTTTTGATTGTGTCCTTTATGTACAAACATTCTTAATTGTGAGTGATGGAATAAAATTTTTCTAGTTTGTGTGTGTGTGTGTGTGTGTGTGTGTGTGTGTGTGTGTGTGTATGACTTATGCTTTTGGGGTCATACCTAAGAATCATGCAAGTCCAATGTCATGAAGCTTTTCCTTTATGTTTTCTTCTAAGAATTTTATAGCTGTAGCTCCTGTGGTGAGGTCTTTGATCCATTAGGAGTTAATGTTTTCATGCACTATAAGTAAAGGGCTAACTCTAGCTTTTTGCTTGTGGGTATTCAGTTGTCCCAGCACCATTTGTGAACAGATTGTCCTCTCCTCACTGAATGATCTTAACACCCTTGTCCTATGCCAGCACCACATCGTTTTGATTGCTGTAGCTCTGTAGTAAGTTTTTCAATCAGGAAGTGTGAGTTCTCCAACTCTGCTTGTCTTTTTCGTGATTGTTTTGGCAATCCCCACAATGTCTTGATTATCAACCATTTCTTTTTTTTCCTTGGGCCTATTAACATCTCTCAGATAAATAATCCATAGAACTGATTACTCTGAAAGCACATTTTTTTCAGCTTAGTTCTGATTTGTTTTTCTGAAGTCCTTAAGAAAACCACTGACCCATTTTTGTTCACATTCGACATAAGAAAATAATGGACCAGGCTGTTAACAAAAATGCAGGTGAACTGAATTTTGTTCTTGTCCCTGAAAACCCACGCTGTGTGAAAACTTGAGTCTCCTGTCATCCTTCAGGTCTAGTGACTGAACCTTTCTGTGTCTCTTCTTCTCCTTTTTCCATTCGTGAGACTGGATGGCAGCCTGTTCAAGATGTTGTGACAATTAATGAAACAGAATCTGTAAAATGCTTTGAGTGCTTTGAAAGAAAAGTGTCATGTAAATTCAAGGAGAAGCACTCGTATCTCCCGAATCAGTGCAAACATAAATTTTCCCCCATCATTTCATGGAATGTTGCAGGTGGCATATTCCTTCTTCCTGTGATCCTGAGATCACCTGAAATCTAGGAGGGGCACTCTTACCCTAACTTGCATTATGAAATTTTGTTATGAAAAGGCTCATCTAAAGCAAATCAAACGTGGGACGCCTGGGGGCTCAGTCAGTTGAGCGTCCGACTTTTGATTTCGACTCAGGTCATGATCTCACGGTTCATGGGATAGAGCACCACGTTGGGCTCTGCGCTGAGCATGGAGACTGCTTGGAATTCTCTCTCTCCCTCTCTCTCTCTGACCTTCCCCCACCCATGCACATGCTCTCTCACTCTCTCTCAAAATAAATAAACATAAAAAATAATAAAGCAAATCAAACGTAAACGCACGTCTGCTGCAACTTAGACCCTGAGCCCCCAGGTGTGGAAGAGTGGTTTGTCACTACTCAGGCCCGCTTGGATACACAGCTCCCCCTTAATGTATTCAGGTTAATTTTTATTAATGTTATATAAATATATACATACCTTTTAAAATGCAAATAGTTCTAAAGGCTTATGATGGTGAAAAATGCTGTCCCTAAGTCACCTCCAGTGTCCTTATCCTGGTAACAGTGGTTCTATTTTACGCTCTGGGTACTATGTGATGACGTCCTATGTGGATGACATCAGTGCCGTGTCACCACGCCCCCACCACATCTTGCGTCACGCCAGCATTCCGGCGGTGGGTCGTCCTCTGTGTTTTCGTCAGATCAATGGTCCACTTGGACATGACCACGACTCTGGAAATATTACGTAGAGCTCAACCATATAGTGCGCGAGGATTGCATTCCTTTGTTGTGCATTGCACTTTCCTGGTGTTAATTTTTTGCGGGGGAGGCTTCCATTTCTATGTTCCTGTTACTGATCTATGGCACAGTTGATTACTCCCATTTTCTTGATATATTTTCTTCACTTTTTCCAAATCACCACACTCTTGCTTTTTTTTTTTTTTTTTTAAGTGTCCTTGTTGGTTCCTCCTTTCTGTCTGGCCTCAGGTTCTTATAAGATGTAGAAAGTAAGCACAGTACCAGCTGGTATTGGAAAACCTCACTGGCCTTTGGAGAAGGCACACTCAGTGTCCTCTTTTCCACACTACAGCTGCTATCGCCTGGCCGCAATTATCAGTCTTTTTCAACCTATTCTTTGAAAAGATTAATCGAAAAGGTATCGTTGGGGGAAAGAAATATAGAAAGACTACTTGAGAAATAGAAGTGTATTTACATGCAATAATTTTCTTCTATGGGGCCATTGCTGGGGATGGGGGAGTTAGAGATATTTAAGGTTACATACACACACACACACACACACACACACACACACACACGATTTATTCTCAACGAGGGGCACTGAGTGAGAAGTTAACGCACACTTTCTATTAACAATAATGAGAACTATGAGTGTGTGTCCACTCACAACACTGGAGATTTGCCCCTTAGAGTCCACATAAATTTGAGCAGTTGACCATGTGAAACGTTCTTTTATGGACAAGAAGAGCACTGAGAAGCTGCTACATGTTTTCCTAAACCTGACCACCTACCAGTATATGTCTGCATAATTCTTCAGTGTTTCTTCCTGGAATCCGGATGTAACGAACACTTTGCTGATCCGGTGAAGGCACTGCCTATGGCTGTCTGTCTCTTTGCAAAAGTCACGTCATGGTTGCATCTTTGGATATTAAATCTAACCTGGGACTACAATTCTTCCCTTTAGGAGATATGATTAGAAATCTTCCAGCTGCTCTAGAGCAGTGAATTCTATACCTCTATCTGTCCCTGTACTTCATGCAATATGGAGACTCCTGTTTGAAAATGGAAGCTGTCGCTATAAATAGATTCCCACGCGCTCCCACACACACACTGGCCGATTGCTAGGGAGGGTGCTGGGCTTATGGAGTTCTCTTTCCTTGCTTTGTGCAAACCAGAGGCTTATACCATTTAGTTTCTAATATATTTTGAAATACCTTGGAAAAAGTATCAACAGATAGGCAGGACCGGCCCACCAGAGAGCACCATCCACAATGACCCAAATTTCTTACCTAATTCAGGGCAATTCCACCCAAAACAGGATGCACCCAAATGCAGCCCTTGGCTTTGAAGACTTGATTCTCAATATTCAACAGACAATTATTAATCGACAGGGAGTATTATTAATTACACGTGTTTTTATATACCTCCTTTTCTATGAGGACCTGTCTGAAGCCTCCCCCAGCGTGTCTTTGTGACTTCCGGGCAGATGAGGCCATGGACTGCTCGTGCACCTGCTGTGTGGCTCACGGTGGGCTGTGCCTGTGTCTGGAGCGCCCTGGGGACTGGCAGAAATCACCAACGTCACAAAGATGCTCTCGCCACGTGCCAACAGCCCAGGACCAAACGCCACGTTCGAGCCACTTTCTTGGTGGCGTGACTTCACACACGGATGCCGTCACTGTGATTTGCCCCTCGCTGTCTCTCAGCCGCAGTCTTTGTGGCTTTTGCTTCACTTCCAGGCCTCAAACCGAATTTGGTTTAATGCTAGTTTAAAGTCTTCTACGTTATTTTGCTAGTTTAATGCTAGTTAAAGTCTTCTACGGTTCAATTTGCAAAGGAGGAAGGGAGGAAAAGAAGTAGATGCAGCTTAATCTCCCCCAAACTGATGCCTTCAGATTCTGCTTTTTGTTTGGGTCACATGTGTTATTCCTGTTTGATATCGAGGGAGAAAAAGGGACCAGTAAAGGGGACCTGCCACGACCCCCTCCCCCCAGCGCCGCGAGGGTGGTGCTCAGTCTTCCCTTGCTTCTCTTTGATGACGACTTTTGTTCCTGTTGGACAGAGCGGCCTGGAACCAGAGGGTCTGGTGCTTTGAGTTTTTGAAATAAAACAAACAAAGAAGAGTTAAAATGGAAATCAATAGGCTGTTTCTCTCAGGTTCAGGGGCTGGGCTTCCCTACGTGCGGTGGGATATCCGGCCGCCTCCTTGTCGTGTCTCCAAGCTTCTACCCCAGGCCAGGGAGGTGCCAGGCTCCCTAACAAGTTCATAACCTCCCTCTAGGGTGCAGCTTTGTTTCATTCGCCTCCAGGACGCCCCCACGCAGACTTCGTGCTTTTTCAATTTGCCTTTGCAATACTCTGTATTAATATTTGTAGAACGAAAAACGTGTCAATAGGGTTTAGGGTAACACAGACTCTACCCGGCGGCTCTCAGCCACGCGGCCACGTGGAGGAGATGACCCCTGTTAGCCGTGTTTTGGCCCTTACCAATTCGGGTTGACTTCCGTCTTCTTTAGCCGGAAGCGTCTCCTGCCTGCCCACCTGGACGCTTTCCCGCACCCAGTGAGAGGACTTGCGGACGGGAGTCGGTCTTCACGGACGGTCTGCCAAGCGAGTGACGTAGCCACGGTGCCTGCCAAGGGCTCCCCCCGTACCAGGCACCCTGCGCCGCCGTTCGCGGGCGTCATTTCATTTAATCCCTTAAACAGCTCTGTGAACCAAGTACCGCTTTATAGTCATATTACAGACGAGAAAAAAAAAGCAAAGGCTCCTCAGGCCCAGCCAGGAAAGGGGGCCTCTCCGTGGTCACATGGTCAAGCTGTGGCAGGAGGCAGGCTCTTCTGATGCTTATTCCAGGCCCGAGCTCTTGACTCCCGGGCACACGGGCCTCCCTTGCTTAAGTGCCTTACCATATTTGGTTATCAAGCTATACATTCTGGGCTCAGGTCTGAAACCTCTAGCAGAGAGAGTCCCCCCCTCCGCCGCGAGGCACGATACCCGAATTCATGTGCTCTCGCCGTATCTTTGCCTCCAACGGACTGAGGGTATCATTTCTTCCTAACGACGTGTGCGCCGTCCGACCTGCCTTAGGAAGGAATGCTGTACCATGTTGAGTTTCGTTCTCTCTTCCACGCCACGGGGGACTTCGTGGCCTGGACTTCAGGGCTTGGAGTCGGGTGCAGCGTCCTGTGGATGTGTAGCCGGGGCAAAACTTGGCCAAGACAAGCTGTGAGAAGTCTCATTCGGGGAAGCGAAGGCTCTGGAACCAGAGCTGGTAGATGGCCCGGCAGGTGGCCAATCTCAAAACTCCCCGTGTCCCGTCGACGTGGGGCAATCGGGTTGAAACCAGAATGGAGAGGCTGGGAGCGGAGGGGCAGTGGGTCTCAGCCCTGAAGCGTGAGAGCTGAACCTGCGGTGGGGTCCTCAGCCATGGCCAGGGAGAGCACCGATCCTTGTGTGGCACTGGCCGCAGGGATATCGTAGGAGCCAGGGCGTCGATCGTGTAGCGAATACCAGCTGGTTCTCCCAGAGTCTGTGTGCGCTGTGGCTTTGAAGTAATCCTTCTATTTTGACTGGAAAAAATTCATATTAATGTGACATCTTATATTCATGGTCTAGCTCTGCATTGAGCTCCCAGACTTAATTGAATTGGAGGTCTCGGAAGAAATCACCAATCTCAGAGTGGGAGCCCAATTACCGGGAAGTGATAGTTACAACGGGAAGCCTCTGGAGTGGCGCTCAAGTGGGGAGCGGCGTGCCATGATCTCGGACGGGGCGTGGGGGCCACGCGGGCGCCCCCCTGACCTGCCCGCGTCCGCACGAGCCGGCCGAGATCCCGTCGGTCGGCTTGCACTAAATTCAGACAGAAGATTGCTGGAAGGGGAGCGGATGTGTCCGTCTGTCTTTCCAGGAGTGTGTGGATTTGCTGCTCTGGTGTGGAGACAGCAGGTTTCGGGGGATAATTTAGGCCTCCTTTCCCGCCAGAACTTTCAAAAGCCAAATCTCAGTGGCAGAGGGCCCACACATCAGTCATAGACCAAACTGCCTTCTTCGGTGTGATATTCTGTAAGCAGAACAAGGGTCTTTGCGGGGCCTTTTTTGGTGCACCAACTTAGATATGGGGAATTGGAAGTCAGCTCTGAGGAGCGTGTGGGTGTCGCATACGGGCAACTCTCCAGCAATCAGCAGGTACGCGGAGTCCCTTCTGGTCCTGCCGCGGTATCTAATTTTTAAGTTGGGCTTTGGACATTACACATCCATCCCTCCCCCATCTCCCCTCCCTCCCTCCCCACCCCCCTTCCTCTCCCTCCCAGTTCCCAGGGCTGGAACTTAGGGACGGAGGGTTTAGGCAGAGATGTTGGGGGAACCTGGGTGGGGAGTGAGCTGGGACCAGACAGGGTGAGAGGCGTGATTTCAGGTCCTTCCTCGCGCAGTCCCTTCTCGGGCCCTGGGAGCAGTGTCTTCACGTGGGTATGAGATTTGTATTGAACAGTATTTTTTAATTTTTCTTAAAGAAGCTCCCCTTAATAATAGAAACATAAAAAGACCCTACAACCTGCCTCTGCCCCTTGTCAGGGCTATTAATCGAGTCCTTCGGCGATGAGGGTTTAAAGATGAAGAGAGACAGAACAACAAAACAGCGAAAATGCAAGACTAGTGTTCTGAGATTTACTAGCTTGCCCACACTCCTCCTTCCTTTCAGAGTGATTACTGCTTTAATCGTGGGTAACGCTGCTTATCAAAACTCACTGTAAATGAAATTAACCCAGCAGCACAGATGCGGGTCTACACGCAATCCTTAGGGTCTTCGATTCCGGGAGAGACTTCACAATTAAGTCCACTTACGAGGAGGCCGCAGGGTGAGGGCCTTCAGCCTCCCTCCCACGCTCACTTCCCAGCCTCACCCCCTCGGCCGCCTCCATCACTCCCACTCACTGTCATCTCTCATTAAACATTCCTTCCTGCGTTTCCAAATAAATCCAAGATGAGGTCTGCTTTCTGTCACACGGTTCTTGCTCCTTTCTTGTGGGCGGTTAACGGTCTCTCCAAAACAGTGACGGGTTTTAATTACTGAACCCACAATCAATTTTGGGCAAAGATTCCTAACAAAATAATCTCTTAGGGGGCCCCTGGACCTGTGATCAATCTCTCTCCTTTAGGTGGTTTTGAGAACAGTAAATGGGAGATTTTTGACCAACGCGAAGACCCGCATTGGTTACCAGGGACATCTTGTTGGATTCTGCGTAACTCTGGTACCTCTAAAATTCATTAGCCAATGCTGACTCACAGACACAAAGGAAATACGATGCTTGATTGCCATATGATGTTTTAAAAATACACGCACACACACTCATATCATATGTGTGTGTTGGATTTTCTGGAAAAAAAGGATATTACATATATAACATATATATTTATATATATTTATTACATGTATAGAATGGAATAGGATATATATAGTCTCTAGGCATATTTATATATATATATATTTTTTATATATATAAACAGAATGTGATACTTCATATATACTTATTATACATAATATATAATCTACATATGAAAGGAATATATATGGCAGGACTATATATATAAAACAGGAGTTGGCTCACCTGATTATGGAGGCGAGAAGTCCCATGATCTGTGGTCTGCGAGCTAGAGAACGAGCAAAGCAGATGGTGTAATTCAGTCCAAGTCCAAAGGCCCGAGAAGTGGGGTGCAGACTGCATAAGCTCTAGTCTGAGCCCAAGGGCCCGAGAACCGGAAGTGTGGTATCTGAGGACAGGAGATGGGTGTCCTGGCTCGGGAAGAGAGAGCGCTCACCCTTCTTCCACCTTCCGTTGGGCCCTCCTTGGGTTGGATGATGAGAACCCTCACTGGGGAGGGCAAGCTTCTTTATTCGGTCTACTGACTCAGTGCAGGTTGTCCCCCAAAACGCTGGTACAGACACACCCAGAAATAACATTGTACCAGCTCCCTGGGCCATCCCTTAGCCCAGTAAAGTCGATACATAAAATTACTCTCACAATATACATTTTCCACCAGCAGATACTAATCTTTCCCTTTATCTCCAAAGACCCTCCTACCTAGTCAGATACCACCCCCTTTCTGTGGATGAGGAAACTGCAGTGTGGAGATGTGAAGTAGCTGGCCTGGGGCCACTGAGCTTGCTGGGGATTGTGGGAGAGCGGTCGCGAAGCGGATTTGCGCGACCGCCTGAGCCTGGGGATTTTGCGCACTCGCTGGTCTCCAGCATGGCTGGATCGTTGTGGTGCTTCCTTCTCGTTAGGTCAAAAAGAAAACATTTAGAGTCATTAGAAATCCTGTGCCAAGCCTAAGAAAACATAACGGACTCAAAGAAGACCCAATTAGACAGAGGAGTTCACAGTAGCTCACCACCCAGCCCCCAGGCTGCTGTGGACAGCCATGCAAACTGGCCCCTGCACAACTCCAAGGGGGCCCTGTTCTCATGGACTGTGATGGGCACAGAGTCTCCTGGAGCCAGGGCCGTGACCCCATCAGCTGCCTCCTGACTAGCTACCTGTTTACACTGACCTTCTGTTGGCTGTTAACGCTTTCACCAATATTCTAGGCACATGATAGGATTGGAGTTCCCACCCCCCACCCCTTGGATTAGACATGGCCGTGATTCGCTCTGGCCGGTGGAGTGTGGGAGCACTGAGTCCATCATAGCCTTTAAGAACTGGTACATGATGGTATTCGTTTCCCAGGGGCTGCTACAAAGTGTACAAACCAGGGGGCTTCAAACAACAGAAATGTATCGTATCACAGTTCGGGAGCCCCGAAGTCGAAATCAAGATGGCACCAGGGCATCAGTCCCCCTGAAGTTTCCCGTGGGGGACTTTCCTCCCTCTTCCAGCTTCTGGTGGCTCCTGGCACTCTGCTCATCCCTTGGCTTGTGGCCACATCCCTCCAATCTCTGCCTTTGTCATCACACGGGCTTCTTCTCTGTGCGTCCACATGTCTGCACCTTCCCCTCTGACTCTGAAGGCACCAATCAAATTAGATGCAGTGTCCACCTAATCACCTAATCCACTTCATCTTAACCAGTCGCACCTGCACCAACCCTGTATCCAAACAAAGTCACATTGTGAGCTACTGGGGGTTAGGAATTCCCAAAGAGCACAACGATTTTCCGTGATTTTCCATGACAACCTGCCCCGTGAGCCTGTGTCCCTGAATTAGGACCGTGTTCAGTAGAACCCCACGTTGGACCTCTAGTGCTTCAATGTTGCAGAATTAACCTAACCTGTCCTAGATGATGCACTCACATCAGTCTGAAGAATACACGGTATTTTTTTTTTTTCATTTCTAACTTTGCATAAAATCTATTAACTCACGGTGTCGAAGTCTGCTAATTGTCCTGCAATCTTCATTCGCTCCTTTCCTCACCAAATCGTAAGCACAGCTTCCTCTGGCCCTATGACTGAGATCTGGCCACCAGGATGTGAGCAGAAATGAAATATAAAACTTTCTATTTTCTGGGTCACATCCTTGAAAGGAACCTGCCCGTCCTTCGTCCTCTCCTCCCCCCTCCTATGCACGAAGAACCAGATCCAAATGAGGAGACAAGGGCAATGCTGTAGGTGGGGGGTGGGGGGGGGCAGTGCCAGGAAGGGGAGGGTCCTGGTTCCAGAAGGACCTTGCAGATTAAAGACCCCTTCCTGGCCTGGATCACCCGCTGGTCCCCAGACTGCCACTCAAGGGAAAAACGAACTCGTGTCTTGTTTGAGACATTGTCACACACGTCCTTATTTCAGTAGCCTGGATTGTGCCCCCACCAACGTACGTCCCAATGTGAGGACATGAAAATTCAGTTCACCTCAACTAACCTCTTCCTCTTGACCTCTTCACAGCATTAGCTATTTCTATTGTTGTTTTTTAGTTTTTCGTACGGTTGCCCGTGTGACTTCAAATAAAAACCTTTGTTTCTTGCTCTATCAAGGCGACTTTGTGCGATGAAGATGTTAACACTCCTACCTTCTCTTCCACATCCTGCTTTCTGTCAGCCGCAGTTTTACAAGGTTGTTAACATTTACATTATGTCCTACAACCACAAACAAATTTGTTCAGGTGGCTTCCCAAAGTTTGAAATGAGAAGGCTGTGTTTATGTGTTGTATAAATAAGGCTCAATAAGGGCCAAGGAGAAAACGAGGACCATTTCCTTCCCTGCAGGTCCAAAGGGTAACTCCTGGACCAGCGTCAAGATCAACCGAGTCCTTAAAGGACGTCCCCTCCCCCAAATCAAGTTAATTCATTCACTCACACTTATTTATTAAGTGCGTATTACGGACCAGACACTTCTCGAGATCTTGAGAATGTAGGGTGGATAAAAAAGCCGCAGACCCTTGCCCTGTGGACTTTATATCCCGTTGCGGACAGACAGAAATGAAACAGCTTACATAAGGTGCTGATAGAAACAGATGAGTGAGGCAGGGAAGGCGGATAGGCGGTGTGTGTGTGGGTATCACAAGGTGTGAGAGCATCGCCGGGGAGGACCTCACGCAGAAGGCGGTGTGAGCAAAGACCGGAATGAGATAAGGAACAAGCCGTCTGCCGACGTGAGGGAGGGACACGTATACAGAAAGAGGTCAAGCCAGCTGAGGCGATGAGAAGGGTCAGCTGTGCCGTCGGGGTGAAGGGAAGAGGGTGAGGGCCCTAGGGCGGAGAAGACGGCCGCCCATCCGTAGATCCGCGGGTTGTTGGTCTGGGGGTGGGATGGGGTGAAGGATCATCAGGGTTGGAGGACTGGAAGGAACGAGCTAGAAAGGCAGCAAGAGGTGGTCCGGAGGATGCTACCCGATGCTGACGTCGCGGAGGGGTGCACAGTTCGGTGATGCAAGGTGTGGGGAGTGAGCCTGTGGAGGCAGGGCCGAGAACGTAGTCACTGGAGGAGATGAGGTCTGGGAGCTGAGGGGCCAGGACGCCAGGACGTTGGAAAGGTCATGTCCGAGGACACTGGCACCTCTAAGAACCGTGAGAGGAGCGGCTGTCGAGAACAGAGAGGGGCCACGATGGCGGTCAGAAGACGGCTGCAGGGTGACTGCCCTGAGAACGGTAGTAAGTGCTGCAGACTGGCGGGAGGTTCGGGGGGAACGCAGAGCTCCTCGGGGAGCTAAGAGGGAGCCAGCTCGCCTTCAGGCCCGAGGGCTGCGGGCAGCGGTGCTGGGGGCACAGCCGGGTGTGGGGCCGCTGACGGGGCAGGTGGCAGCAGACAGGCTGGGGAGACGGGGCCTCCCAGAGACTCGAGTTTGGGGTGACCAACGCGAGCTAGGAGAGGTCTGGCTACCGGTGGGCAGGTAGGTGGGTGTGGGGAGGCTGGCGGGCCGGCGGGGGTCCCACCAGGGGCGTGCGGGTCGTTCCCCCACCCCCGGCTCACTCGCGGTCCTGGCCGTGTCACCGAGCTCCCAGGGTGGCATTCTTCGAACGCACAGTGGGGGTAACAGTGGCCCCACCTGCCGGTGCTGTTGCAACGGAGTGAGGGAGACCAGTCACCTGCAGAGGCGGGCACATGACAGTCAGAAACCAGGCTTTTGTTACGAAGGTGCTGATGACACTATACTTCTGTTTGCTTTGCGTTTTCGCCTTTTTTTGTTGTTGTTCTTAGTTTTTTTCTTACAGTATTACTCCTTTTGAAAACAATAATTCAGAGATGCCTGGGTGGCTCAATCGGTTAAGCGGCCGACTCCTGGTTTCTGCTCAGGTCATGATATCCTCGTTCTTGGGATCGAGCCCTGCGTTGGACAGCGTGGAGCCTGCCTGGGATGCGCGCTCTCTCTCTCTCTCTCTGTCCCTCCCCTGCCTGCTCTCTCTCTCTTAAAAGTAAACTTAAAAAAACCCCAATAATTCAGAGTTGATGTTGTTCTAACTGCCTCACTTGTCGGGCGCACCTGACGCCCTCCTTCTCCCTGGCGCACAGGGAACCCCGCGGTCTGCCGGCCACGCGGCCCGCGGCCGCCCCCCTGCTCCCACGTCGGTCCCCCTGCTGGCTGGGAGCCGCTTGCACCTGTTCCTGACCAAGTTTACACCGGGTCATGCTGTTTACGATAATGATGGGACCTAAGTATTTTGTAAATCCGTCGTGTACACATGTGGAAAATCAGGCTTGTTTCCACTAAATTAAGATTTACCGCTTTGGAAGACTGATTGCAGCTAAAAAATATGTTGCTTCCAAACGAGGTGCCAAAACTACTGAAGGAAGTATTAAATCTACAGAGTCCCACGCTCCCTCCCTCTCTTTATCTTCCTTCTTCTTCGTTCTTCTGTGCTCTCACCCCCCTCAGAGCTCAGAAGAGATAATCACACGTGCCCCTCCCAGCCGCCGGACCCGAGAGCCTCCTCTCCTCTGTCATCGCGCTGCGGTGACCCTCGTCCTTAGATCACCCTACTGTGGTTGGCGGTGACCACCGTGGGAGCTCAAGAGGAGCTCTCCTGGAATCCACGGGCGCGGACGAGGTTCCAGCCGTGTCACGCGGCTTTCGGTTTCGCGTCTCGGAGCCTGCGTCCACGGGCCGCAGAACGGCAGAACAGTAATATTCGCCCCTCAGGGAGTGGAGGGACAGCCGTGTCCGGGAAAACCCCGGCTCGCAAGGCCGACATCCCATTTGAATGCTGCCGTGTGACTTTGATAAGAAACTCGAATCACTGGGTCTTGATCGTGGGCGTTCCGGGGACCCGACGCAGTGAGCGCCGTGGACGGGACTCTGGTGGTTACACACGGAAGAAGAGGGCTCGAAGCAAACTCTGCTGTTACGGAGAGTTCTGTTCGACTTCTTTAACATTTCCCCACATTTTGTATGGCGGGTAGGCATAACTTCCAACTCTCGGGACAACTGTTACGAAGATAGCCATAGCGACCACGTTTGCCTGTCCAGCCCTTTACACAGCTTGCCTGGATTCCTCTCTGCATCCTAAAGGCTTTGTAATATACTGGAAGTCAGAAAGGAATGAGCTATATAAGAATCCACATTTATTTAAAAATTTTTTTTAAAAAAAGATGAGTTACACACATTCATGTGCTGCAGAATATTATACTAAAAGTTCAACAGAATGTTTATAATACCTGGGTGGCCGGTCTGCGCTCGGAACAAGTTTGGTTGGGAAAAAGACGACACTGTTGTGCATACAAAAGGCTTCCAGTGAAGTGTGCTGTTTTAATTGACCTTCCTCTGCTTCTGATCACTATTCAAATCCAGCAGAAGCATCAGCAGACTCTTTTCAGAGCTATTCGCTTTGTAAATGCGAAGTTATTTCTGTCTAAAAATATGCAAAATACATTAGAAGGTAATTGCAAGACATTCAGGATTCGAGAAACTTACTTTGATGACTTTTAATGGCAAAATATACTATCTTCCATTGGGCACGAGTTTATTTTGTTAGTAATGCTAATTGTTCCAACAGCCCTAAATGGCTTGGAAAACCTGGCAAACACTCGTCTAATACCTCTAAGCAGATGGACAAATTTCTAATTAAATCTAAATTTATTCTTGATCTCTCACTTCCCTCTCCAAAAGGCAAAGATCTCCGTGTACTCTGACTCTGCCATGAACCCTCAACTTCAGCCCCCTTCCTCATGCGTCTAGAGCAACACGGCTCAAACTTCGTGTGGCCAAGGATCAACCTTATATGTAATGTTTTCAATTCATAATCAGATCGAGACTAGCACTGGTGTAGAACATCTCCCCCATCATCTTTAAAATTCACAAAATTGAGCCCAGCTAAGATCAGCGGAGCCACACAGCCCATCCAGACACAGGAGCCATAAACACTTAGTTTTTTATGCTAGTGAGATTTGCCTACTGTTGTCCTTGTTGTGGCAATAGACCATCATGCTCTTGGGTCACATATCTTCCTTTGTCTTTCTGAATCTTACGACTATGTATTTTAAAGTCATTCTGAGATGGATCTCTTTCCATATCCTTGGGAGTGATCTTGTGTTTCGACGGCCGACTTTCTTCTCTGTATTGCTGAGGTCCCTTTGCAAGTTTGTCTGTAGGCTCCTTCTCCCCCTGGCTTCTCTGTATTCATGTCTTCTGTTCCCCCAATCGCAACACGATTCTTCCCCTGGGACTCCTATCTCTTGCCAACGTTGGGGGTACCCAGGGGTGGCCGCTCTTGGCCGACTTCCTCCACCATCACAGATGTGTAGTTCCTTGGACACCAATGAGTTCTCATCGGCCCTGTTTGTGGCTGGGGGAGCCCCGCCTCAGCTCCTGGATGAGGATGGCATTCCTTTCCCATCACCCATGGGGGACAGCAGGTCCCGGTGCTGCACAGCAGCTGGACTCCTGGTCGCCTCTGAACATTTCTGGAAGGGAAAACTCCCCCAGATCCATTTCTTCCTTCCTTCCTTCCTTCCTTCCTTCCTTCCTTCCTTCCTTCTTTCCTTCCTTCTTTTCTTCCTTCTTTCCTTCCTTCCTCCCTTCTTTTCTTCCTTCCTTCTTTTCTTCCATCCTTCTTTCTTTCCTTCTTTCCTCCCTTCTTTTCTTCCTTCCTTCTTTTCTTCCATCCTTCTTTCTTTCCTTCTTTCCTCCCTTCTTTTTTTCCTTCCTTCCTTCTTTCCTTCCTTCCTCCCTTCTTTTCTTCCTTCCTTCTTTCCTTCCTTCCTTCCTCCTTTTCTTCCTTCCTTCTCTCCTTCCTCCCTCCTTTTATTCCTTCCTTCCTTTTCTTCCTTCCTTCCTTCTTCTTTCCTTCCTTCTTTTCTCCCTTCCTTCCTTCCTTCTTTCCTTCCTTCCTTCCTTCCTTCTTTCCTTCCTTCCTTCCTTTTCTTCCTTCCTTCCTCCCTCCTTTCCTCCTTCCTTCCTTCCTTCCTTCCTTCCTTCTTTCCTGCCTTCCTTCCTTCTTTTCTTCCTTCCTTTTTTCCTCCCTTCTTTCCTTCCTTCTTTCCTTCCTTCCTTCCTTCTCTCCTTCCTTCCCTCTCTCCTTTCCTCCCTTCCTCTTTTCCTTCCTTTCCACAGAGCTGTTCATTATGTAGTTGCACTTGGCTAGATTTTTCTAGATTTTCCAAAAATGTTTTGGAAGGATAGACGTGTAGATCAATGGAACAAATAGTCCATAAGTAGACCCCTCCCTTCACATGTACACTCAACTGATTTTTGAAAGAGGTGCAAAAGCAATTCAATGAGGGAAATAATAGCCTTTGCTGCAAATGGTGCTGGAGAAGTTGGGCACCCACAGACAAAATAATAATAATAATAATTTCAACCTGAAACCTCACTGCAAAAAAAATTAATGTAAAATGGATCAAGAATTTAAAGATAAAATAAAGCTTTTAGAAAAAAAAACAGGAGAAAATCTTTGTAATATAGGGGCAACCAAGAAGTTCTTAGACGTGATACCAAAAACACAACTTATAAAAAGGACAAATGGATAAATTGAACTTCATAAAAATTAAAAACCCTTGTTGTGTGATAGATCCTGTTAAGAGATGAACGGCAATTTACAGAATTGGAGAACATAGTTGCAAGCCACACTTCTGGCAAGGACTGAATATCTAGAATGCATAAAGAACTCTCAAACTCAAAAGTTAAAGAACAAAAATGCAATTCGAAAATGAGCAAAAGAGGGGCGCCTGGGTGGCTCAGTCGGTGAAGCGTCTGACTTCGGCTCAGGTCATGATCTCGCGGTTTGAGTTTGAGCCCCGCGTCCGACTCTGTGCTGACAGCTCGGAGCCTGGAGCCTGCTACAGACTCTGTGTCTCCCTCTCTCTGCCCCTCCCCCGCTTGCGCTCTGTCTCTCTCTGTCTCTCAAAAATGAATAAACGTTAGAAAAAATTTAAAAAAAGAAAAAAGAAAATGAGCAAAAGACAGAGACATTTCACCCGAAAGGTGATGACACATAAACACATGAAAACATGTTCAGCATCATTAACCATCAGGGAAATGCACATTAAAATCACAACAATGACACCCCCACCAGAATGGCTAAAATAAAAATAAATAATGCCACATTCTGATGAGGATGAGGAGAAAGGACCTCGAACTTTGCCGGTGGGCACGTGAAATGGCGCGGCCACTTTGGGAAACGATCTGGCAGCTTCTTAAAAAACTCACCATGCCGCCACCACATGACACAATAATTTCACTCCTGGGCATTTATCCCAGAGAAAAATTTATGCTCTCATAAAAACCTGCATGCAACTATTGACAGCGGTTTTGTTTGGAATGGTCAGAAACTAGAAACCACCTGGATGTCCTTCATTGGTGAACTAAGCACTGTGGTGTGGCCACGGCATGGAACGCTACTTGGTCATAAAAAAGAACACGTCATCGGATTATCCAGGGGTTTGTGCCCTGTGAAAGAAGCCAGTGCCCGAAGGTCACATAGTCCATTACAGCATCATAGAAATAGAGAGCTGATTGGTGGGTTTTAGGGGTTAGCGATGGGCTCGGGGCAGGAAGGAAGCATGTGTCACTTCGCAGGGCGTCAAGAACATCTTGGTGGGGTTGGAAATGTCCTATATCTTGACTGGATCAGGGTCAATATCTTGGCTGTGATGTTTTACTATAGTTTTGTAAGATGTTATCATGAAAGAACTGGGCGAAGCCTACAGGGGCTGTCTCTGGATTATTTCTTACAACTGCAGGTGAATCCACAATTATCTCGAAATACAAAGGTTAATTGAAAATATTTTGTCTCTCTCTGCTGGGTTTCCGTGGAATGAAGAGAACAAAGTTTGAGCTTACGATGGCATCTGACTAGAAGTGGACAAATTGGTAAGAAAGGATAGTGAACCCAATTACTGCCTTCAAAAGCAAGTGTATGATGCGGGTACCCACCCCCGCCCCCCATCGGTGGTGAGGAGAAAGAGGTTTGTGTCGAAGTGAATCACTTCCAAGGCCAAGTGATCTACTTTCTGAGGTATGACGTGTGTGGAACAGCTGTGAGTTACCAAAGCCTTCCTAAAGTCTAGGAATACTAATTCACGAGCACTTACGTACATGGTCCAGCCCATGCAACCGGTGAAAGTCGTGAAGGGCCAAAAATGCAATGAGAAACAAAGAGAAAACCCACATGCTGGTCTTTCTTCGGAGAGCTTGAGCTCCGTGGCGGAGGCCGGCCCACCCTCCCGTCGGGCAGGAGGGCTGGGTTCGCTCAGCAAAGCTTTGCCTCCAGTCGCACAATGGTTTTTGGACAGTATACCATTCAGCCCCGAGTTCCTCCCTGTGAATTTTAGCCACCCCAGCAAAAATCACCCTTCCTTCTTTCCCTATCTATTTGTAACACAAAGAACATGATATTTTACAGAGAACCCAAGCAGGGTGTGAAGCAGAGTTCTTTCGCTTGGATTCCAGAACTCAGCCACTGCCCTTCTCGGTTATGCTGCCCGGCACAGCCTGAATTTTCATCCTCGGATCAAGTTATCTCGGAAACTCCTACAGCTCCCCTGGGCCTTTTGCGGGGAAACCCTCTCCGGTTTCTTCCTTCTTTCTCCTTTTCTTCTCCTTCTCCTTTCCCTCCTTCCTTTTCCTCTCCCCCTCCCTCTCCTCCTCCTTTTTCCTGGGAGACGGAGATTTCTTTGTGCTTGGGGTGACTGATTGAATTTTACCTGAGCTAAATTATAGTTGCACATTCTAGTAATTGCAGAGGGCCACACAGAGAAACAAAGCATTGACTGCTGCAGAGCTTGGATTTCCCAGATGTATAATTTCAAATTGATATGAAAAAAAAGCCTTGCAACACATTAATAATAGCATAAAATGTAACTCAGTTGGCCAAGGGTGAGCGGAGGCTTTATTTTCTTAGCTACAAAACAAGCTATAGACCTCAAGTGACTAGCATTTATTGTGAGAATGGGTTTTCTATCGCGCACCTTCTGAAACACAAAATGAGAAGAGATTTATACTGAATCCTGTCCCCGTTCGCGGCGCTCTGCACCGTGCACCCAGAGAGCCCGTGTGAAACGTTAAAGCACTGGGTTGTTGTTATTTCCCCCGCTTTTACTCAGTAGTTCAGAAAGCAGAAGGTTTTCCTGTAATTCAAAAGCACCCGTACACATCTTGTGACGAAGCAGGTCACCGGGCTATTTCTTTTCTATGGTGTCATTTTTCTGTACCTAGTATCTGACAAATACCACTCTTATGATAGAAAAGAAAGAAAGAAAGAAAGAAAGAAAGAAAGAAAGAAAGAAAAGAAGAAGGAAAGGAGGCAAGAAAGAAAGGAAGGAAGAGGGAAGGAAGGAAGGAAGGAAGGAAGGAAGAAAGGTTGGATGGGTAGGTGGGTAGAAGGAAGGAAGGGAGGAAGGAAGGAGGGAGGGAGGAAAGGGAGGAAGGAAGGGAGAAAAGAGAAAGGGAGAAAACATGAAGAAAGTCATATGGTTCCCTTAACATCTGAAGGCATAGGCTGTAACATGTTATTTTGTTTTAGGACTTTATGTACACGTGTGCATGTGCCTGGCCATGAATGTATGGGGCAAAGAGAAGCGAAATCTGTGTTTCTGAATCCAGCACAATTTACGGGGACAAGGAAACGATGCCTCACGTATTGGAAACTCAAAGGGTACCCTTCCGGACTGGAGCCCCCCCGAGACCTCCCGCACGATGGGCTGCCAGCCGCAGCCAGCAACTGCTTAGAGGAACAATATTTAGGCAGTGTTTCGCAATCGTCATCTTTCTGGTTCTTCACAACAACCGGGAGTAGCTTGGTTTTCTCTGTTTCCCTCCAGGTTGGGACTGGCAGAAGGGGTGGAGGCGGGGCAGTTCTGGAGAAGGGACCCTACGTCCCCTTCACGGGCCTGGCTCCTGCGCACCTGGGAGACGGGGCCGCGCGCGGCCGGGTGGTTTGCTCCTGTCCGGGACGTGCTGGAGACGCGGCTCCTCGCCGCGACCACGTGCTGTCCCCTCTGCATCTGGTCACTTGCCCTTGAACGGAGCGTGGAGGGGCACAGCAGGCGGCCCCACGGGCACCTTTGCTTGCCCAGTTTCCTCCTGTGGCCTGCATTCGGGACTCCTCGTAAGACGGAACAGGCCTGGGGGCCTTTGGCCGAGGAGAGGCCCCGCGTTCTTCCCATCTCCAAGGAAAGAAAGAGACTTTACTTTCATAAAGTGGCAGCAGATGCTCCTGGAGCTGCCCAGACCCGGCGCCCCCGGTGCCCTCGGGCTCCGTGTCAGGGCTTGGAGGTGGGGTCAGCCAGCCTGGTGGAGGGAGACGCCCTTCCTCTGGCTGGTGACCTTGAGCTCACATGCCACCTTCCCAGAGATGGCCTCTCTCGCCGCGGGCCGCTCCCTCCGGCCCTGCACACCCTCCAGCGACCTTGGTCATGTGCGCATCGCCGCCGTGGTGCCTGTCGCCCCAGCCCTGGCCCGCGTGAGGGCTCCCAGGGCGGAGGATGTCGCCGCGTCTGCTGAATCCAGCAATGAGATCAGACAGACGGCTGACACCCGACGAATCCTGGAGAGAATGTGGGGAAACCTTTAGAAACGGTCAAAACACACCCCTGCCGGTTACCAGCGCTTTTGTGGCCCCTGCCGTGCGCAGCGAGGAAGTTCTGTGGCCAGCAGATGTGGGTTTTTGGTGTCGATACGCTGACTTGAGTCATTGCGGTCCCTTTAACTGTGAATCATCAGGCAAATTACTGATAACCCCTCCGACTCTTGGTTTCTTTTCTCTAGATTCTACCTTACGGAGTTACTTACGGGATTCAAGGACACGTGAGGCCGTTAGTAGTTAGGATCGGGTCCCCAAGAACCAGTCCCCCCTCACCTGACGCCGCACAGGGCGTGCCCTTGGAACTTTACTGCGCCTCAAGGAAGAGAATGAACAGCTCTCTGTCGGACTTTCGGGAGGGTGTTTGGGGTCTCACACTTGGAATTCAGGAAAAAGCAGAATCTGCACAAACTGAATCTTTGTGTCCCCCCAGCGTTCGTGGGTTACGATCAGAGCCCGCACGGTGCTGATGCCAGGAGGTGGGGCCTGGAGAAGGTGGTTAGTTCAGGAGGGTGAAACCCTCATAAATGAGATTTGGGCCTTTACAAAAGAGACCCCTTCCGCCCTGGGAGGACGCAGTGAGTAGTCTGTGACCCACAAGAGGGCTGCGACTGGAACCGGACCACACTGGCACCCTTATCTTGGATTTCCGGTCTCCGGAACTGTGATCAATGAACTTCCGTTATTCAGAAGCTACCCAGTGTGGGGTATTTTGTTACGGCAGCAGGAATGGGCTGAGGCACTGTGTTACTTCGTCAAGAACCGCTCTTCGCTGACTGAATCCAGCTCAAAGATCCAAACACAGCTTGTGTGAATGGCATCCGTGTTTTCCTGCTCATACAGACTGAGGACCCAAGCCCCGTTCTTCTAGACAGGTAGCCCTGCAGTCCCCAGAATGGTCCTAGAGGTCCCCAAGATACTTTTCGGATATCTGCGACGTCAAAATTATTTTAATAATATGGAGGTGTAATTCTCTCCTTCTCTCGTAAGCGTATTGGACAGGTTAGTGATAGATGATATTTCAGTACACTCAAGGCCGAAAGAGACGAGGACCTAAATGTCTTCTATGAAGCCAGACTTTAAAAAGATTTGCGAAAATGTAAAGCACTCTTGTCACTATTTTTTTTTTTTTGGAAAGTCTGATTATTTTTCACGAGAAAAGCATAATATATAATGAGTTCTCTACCGTTATTTTTAAGTGAATTAATAAACCCTAAAGTTGTCAGTTTTAATTTCTAATACGATAAATATCAACAATTATAATCCAAACAAACTTAAGTTATTTGGGGCTCTCTATAGTCTGATATGAAGGGGTCCTAAGATCAAAATGTTGGAGACCTGTGGTTGTAGAACATTCTAGAAGAACCCCTTGATTACTGCGTGGTGCCCATGGGCTGCCTTGTCTCGTGTTCCCCTTGCTGAGGTGATGTCTCTGCCACTCTGGGTGCTCCTTTTGTCTGTGCCTAAGTTACCCAAGCTTGAGCCTTAAGGAGTTGAGGGAGTCTCAGAGGACCAGCCGCCTCTGCAGTCCCAGAGCCCTGTCATGTCCTGAGATGCCACCATGGTGGACGGTGTCCTCAGGGTGACAATTTCATTTCTGCATCTTCGGGGAGAGACGTCGGCCGTATGGCTGACTTTTGGGCCAATGACTTTGCCGACCCTGAGTAACCGGCATGCTCACTGGACAACAGAGAAAGACAACTTGAGTCTTAGGTACTAGGCCAAGAGGGGTCATCTGAGGGACAGTCCCCAAGCTCTGGTTGGGATTATTTCTCCTCCCACTCATTTGCCCAATCCTATCGACCTTAGACCACATTCTTACAACTTCCTGAATGCATCCAGGATGTGTATTTCCGGGAGGCTCACCCACACCTCCTGATAATAGACTGTCTCCGGTGACAACCCAGCGATCCTCCAAAGATGTTTGATCAAAGCAGGAGCCCTGCAAGTAAATGTGGCCGGTGTGCATGTGTGTACCTCTCCCCGTGACCCTATTTCCCCATCGAGCTCACATCCATGGCGCTAATGGCAGTGAGGGTCTAGCTCTGAAGCCATTGGACCTCTTCCTCAGGTGAGCACTGAGGTGGCCCAAGTGTCAGGCAATGAGTTTATACACTCGAGGGCTCTTGTTATGTCCAAGTTGTGGGAAGAACCTACTCCAACTTTATAGTTCGAGGCGCTATTTTATTCTCCTCTGGTCTAATCTTCTCCGTTTTTTTTTTTTTTTCTAAAGACCTTCCCAGACAACATCCTTTACCTACCATTTATACCAAATACAAATTTAAGATATTATTTTGCATTTAAAATTCTTCCTTAGTGATAGAATGAAATGGACATCTCTGGTCCCTCAAGAAATGGATTTCCAACCAGGAGTATGGTTTGAGGGGGGGTAGAGGGATTTGATATTTTACTATGATTTGTAGTGAATGAGCTATAGTGAATGGAAATCCAGCCTGGGGAAATTAAATTTGACCATTAGTGTTCTTCAAGTACAAATTAAAAGGGGGCGGTTGCTGAGAATAACAGTGACGACCCTCACTTTGTGGGGAGGACCTGCCTGCCGGAGCCTGGAAGCCACCAGAATGGAAACGACCAACGCGATGCTCTCGTGTCTCCTCCTTCCGCTTCGATGGGGACCGTCCCCCCGGGCAGAGGGCTTGCCCGCCCGAGTCTGGCAGTCAGTCACCCAGGCTGACCCAGAAGCTGTTTTGAGTCTCTAATTTCTGTGATTCTAAGCCCGACTTGGTTGTCTAGGGAAGCAGTTTAAAAGTAATGGCAAGAAAAGCATTTCCACACCTCTAACAAATTATAACAGTCGGATGCAATTTGGATTAGGTAAAATATATATTTATTTTATGGAACAAACACGCAGACAATAAAATTTTGTTTACCGGGAACCGTATTATTCAGCGACTCAGTAATGGAATTCAAAACTTTATTGTTGAATATTACTTTCGAGGTAGTGTAATGGAGCTGATGTGATTCCTCAGTCGTCTTTAGCACTATTTTCCCTTTAGCTCCTAGTCATGTATTCTGGGGGTTCTAGAAGGCCGCCAACAGCATGGGTAGGCATCAGGGCATCATGTTAAAGCGAAGACGGTTTCTCCAGGCGGGCAGTGTGATGGTGTGACGGCCCCGCTCCCTGGGCTGGGAGGGGGCTCGTGCCAGGGGAGGGGCTGAATTCCCATCTGTGACCAGTCTTCTGCAAGAGTTCTTGGTGCAGGAGTACTCGGGACTACGGGCTGATGCGGACCAGGTCTGCGTCACTCAGGAGATCCAGCTGTAAATTCCTGGCTCCAGGCTCGGGCACAGATGCTTCCCACCTTGATGTTCATGCCTCTCGTTGTTCATGCCTCTCGTCATCACACATCACAGTGAAGGTCTTGTGTCCCTCTCTAAGGACGAGGAAAACCTTCCCTGCCCCGCGCCCCCCAGGTCTCATTGGCCAGAATTGTGCTTCGTGCCCCTGCCCAAAGCACTCACTCGGCTTGGACCAAATAACATTCGCGTCTGGGAGTGAGAATGTGGCTCATTTCCCCTGAGGACAGGCCACCTGTATGACAGTGGACAACATTCTCGTAGAGGAAGGAGGAAAGATGAGGCCCAAAGGGCACAGGGCATGGCTAGTGAGTGGGGGACGTAAGGCACCAGTCACCACATCCAACCTGGAAAACTGACCTGCTTCTAGAGAGGAGGCAAGATGGATGCAGGATCCGGGTTCTCCTAAGACTGGGGTGTGAGAGGACCAAGGCAAGTAGAACACAGGGAGCTGGAAAATTCAGGCGGTGGGAATGCTCGTAAAGAGAACGCAAGGGGCTGTATTTCCATTTTAGTTTCAAGACCGTTTTGTTGGCCATTTATTTTAGCAGGATCATAAAGCTGTGGAATCCACGTTTGCTTGCGAGGGTCTTGGGTCTCTTCTTGCTGGGTTGAGGCTGGGAACCAGAGGCGACGGGGCCCCCTCACTGGGTGCGTCTGAGGGGCAGCGGTGAGGGAGCGTTGGAGGTGCTTACGGGAAAAATAGGCAACAAACAAGCAAACACACTGTACTCAAAACAAAACAAAACAAAACAAAACAAAACAACAACCGTCTGTGTCCTGGAGCTACGTGAGTCAGGATAAGAGGAAGGCCCATCTGTTACCTCTGCCGGGGGTCTTTGTGCTAAAAGCCTGGGTGAACCGGCAACCACAAATGGTGTTTTGTCACACGTTTGATACATTTTTTTTAAGTATAGGTGTCTCTCTTTTTTTAAAAAAATTTTTTTTTTAACATTTATTTATTTTTGAGTCCGAGAGAGAGCATGAACAGGGGAGGGTCAGAGAAAGAGGGAGGCACAGAATCCGAAGCAGGCTCCGGGCTCCGAGCCGTCAGCACAGAGCCCGACGCGGGGCTCGAACCCACGGACCGCGAGATCGTGACCTGAGCCGAAGTCGGACGCTTCACCGACTGAGCCACCCGGGCGCCCCTGTTTGAGACATTTTTGTATCACCTGCACAAAATTCCCGAGGAGTCTGGCTATTCCTTTTGTCCTCGCCGTTCAGATCAGCCTGCGTCTCCTGGGAGTTGATGTGCTGTGTAGCTGGCACAGGGCTCTCTCGAGAGCTGACTTGCATTGTAAACACACTCAGGTGGCTCCGTGGCCACCGTCAGTCACAATGGTTCCTGAGATGACATAAGCCAAAGTGGCTCCTATTAGCAGCTAAAACACAAAGATACAGATTTTGTAGTACCCCCTCCCCCCCTTGAGACAACGGTGAAAATTCCTATCGTCAACGTCTGGGAAGCATCTAAGGCTGAAAGAAACCTTGTTCAACACGATGTTCTTGGTTGTACGGATTCCTACAATGAGTACAGGTGAGTCACTCCCCACACGGTGGGAAATACTGATGTCCCGAGACCAATGCTTGGAGCCCTGTCCCGTCTTGTGGACCCCAGAGAGTCAAACCGCCTTGCCGACTACCTCTTTCTGAAGGGAACAAACAAAGAAGGAAGGGGACTGGCACGTGATGTGGGTGACAGGTGCTCCCTAACTCTTCCGGGTGAGTTTGCTAAAAAAAAAAATTGGGGGGTGGGGGCTGTTTATCTGGGGAGATAATTAAACGGATCCGTTGAATCGGGCTTCAATGATTAGCACGAGAAGGCAGGTCTGGGATGATCGGCTCCAGACATGCGGATTAATTACCTCGAATACATAAATTCTCATAGAAATCGTTTCTGTTTCCAGACATGGGACGTTACTCTTTATGATTTTTATGACTCAGAACTCCTGGGGTTGTAACACACGTTCTGAAAGCCCTGCTTTCATAAGGAAGAGGCTGGGTGGGCCGCGGGTCGCCGGACGACCGGTCTCCGGATCCCGGGGTCTCCCGCACGCACACCTGTGGGCTCTGCGGGGGCTCCCCCCACCCCACCGAAGGGCTCTCCTCTCCTCTCTCCAAACAGCACAGCGTGACGACCGGATCACAGGCAGAGTGGGAAAGTCAGAGGCAGACAGAGTCGCAAGTCCATAAAAAAGGTAATGGCCTCCTTTCAATAATTATACACCTATAAAAAATAATAAAGAAGATACAGGGCCAAAATTTTATGGCATTTATGCTAATGCGCTGCTGACACTCAGTAGGAGAGGGTGGCACGGGACGGCTGGCGTGTTGCTGGGAAGTGTGGCCCCTGTGGGCCCCATTCCGTGTGCTCCCGTGGCGGCAAGTTTTCTGTGTGCGCGGACGACCTGGACCGTTGTTCCTCGTGTGCCTCTGTCCTCCATCTGTATTCTGCTCAGATCCCTATTGAATTCTTCAGGCTTTTGAACGTCCTGACGGTTACAGCAATACCGCTAAATTAACTTTTCCAATAGTAAATAGCTGCAAATATGTCCATATGGACTTCTCAGGGCCGCTCCTCCGAGCAAGTGGGAAAATATTCTTGGATAGGATTGCGCTGAAAGAACAAAATGCTGTTGCCCTCAGATGTACTCTCAGAGTTAACTCTTTACAGGAAGACCAGGGCTCCGTGCTTCTTGTTTCTGACTGTGCAGGGCAAGAAGGGGACGCTCCTGCAGACGTCAGAACGACACTGGTGAGTGTCCATTGGACTCTGGACACGCGGAGGGCCATGTGCCTGTCCCGTAGCTTCCTGATGGGCAGTGGCCCGCGTGGAACCAAGGCAAGGAGATGATCCGGTCCAACTTCGTGTTTATTCCACAGCCAGCGTCACCCCCACGGCTAATGAAAGGGGGCTCCCAGGACTGGCATACGAGGCCGGCATCGTGCTAGTATCATACCTTGGGCTTCAATTCCATTTAAACCCACATTCTGGAAGTGTTTGTGGCCACATTTAAAAAGGATCCAAGTGTTGAAAGAAATGCCTCCGAACACCCGCTTGAATCGTTGACAATGATGATGCACACTAGTCCTTTTCCTCCTTTTTGCACGTGTAACCTTCCACACCGGACAACTCCGTCTTTCGTGAGAGCAAAGGTGGCAATCCCGGAGGACAGCGACCTCCCCCCGCGGGTGACACCTGCTTGGAGCCTTGCCCATCAGTCGCTGAGCCTCTTTCGAGACCTGAACCAATTCGGCCAAGGAGAAACACTCTGCCGTGAACACAAAACAGTCCTCCACAGCGTCTTTGATTTAATAAGCGAAGGTTTACAAGTACAGAATGGAAGTGCTTCCCCAAAGGGAGCCGTGCGTGAAGGTCCTCAGGGCTCGGAGCAGGAAGAGTGTCGTGTTTCTGCATCGTCTCCAGCTGCCATCCCACCGGGACCACTGCCTTTCAGCCACTGGGAGCTGGGACTGTGGAGGAAATTCAGAACGATCGATACCAGAGCACGGGATGAGTCCGTGCACCGCGATATACATATTCACAACCTGGCAGTTCTAGGAGCCTGGGTAGGCATAAGGGACTGGTGAGAAGAAAAAAAAAAAAAGGGTTGATTTATGATGATCTCAAAAACATGGTCTCCAAAGATGTATTCTGCAGCTCTGAGACCTCGGGTTTAAGCTCTATTAATTTTACAGAACTGTCTGGGATTACCCATCTGTTTAAAGGTTAACTGTCTTCACACTTATGAAATGGGTATCTTAGTTTTGGTTCTTACTTTGTTCCTGTTAATGATTTATAAAATACAAAATGCAAAGCCAGTGAAATAGCTTTAAATCTTCACTATGAAACACCCACCTGACCAAGTTTTTGAGAGACACAAAGTATCACTCATGTCCTGCCCAGCGACACCTTGGAAATTCGGCCGCTCTGCGCGCCCCGTTTTGAATAAAGCAGAAAGAAAAGCTCCCCCACACAACATCTTGCGTCCTAGAGAGGAAAATCCATTTGGGTGAATTGTATCGTGTGTGTGTGTGTGTGTGTGTGCGCGCGTGTTTTGGAAGTTTATTCTTGGATTCCCCCTTACAACATTTTTTTTTTTCTACGTAGAATATTGCCCAAATATATGCCTTTCAATATCTGAACATTATTATCTTCTCATGTGCAGTTCTGTTACATTTCCGGGATTTTATTTCCTCATATAAAAGAGCACATAATTTTTCTCTCTTGATGGCTTTGGAAGTATGACAACTTGCTTTGCAAATCTGGTTTTGAATGTTCCATGCTAAAAATTCTGTGACCTCAGACAATTTATTAGTCATTTGTTAGCTTTGGTTCTGGTTTTTTTTTTTTAATTTTTAGATGTTTATTTTTGAGAGAGAGAGAGAGAGAGAGGAGGGGCAGAGAGAGGGGGAGACACAGAATCCGAAGCAGGCTCCAGGCTCCGAGCTGTCAGCACAGAGCCCGACGTGGGGCTCGAACCCACAGACTGTGAGATCGTGACCTGAGCTGAAGCCACCCGGGCGCCCCGGTTCTGTTGTTAATAGGATCAACTCGGGGAGGCAGCCCTTGTGTTTCCTCAGGAGCAAAGAACGCCGCCGGTGTGAACGAGAGCAGCACATCTCCGGGACCGTCAGCTCCACCTCGGGCTTCTGAGCCCTGCCCAGGCGAGGGGTTCCTGGAGCCTGGGGTGGAGGAGGCGCTGTCTGTGCCTCCACCTTCTCCTCTGTCTCCGGTTGGGTTGCTAAGCCTCTGCCAGCCGCTTGGCCACAGATTAGGGTTACCATGGTTACCTGAGAGTAGCCCCATGGGGTGGACTAAACTCTCTGTGTTCCAGTCCCAACTTCTGATTGCGTAACCCTATCAGGAAGTTTTTTGAGCGGTTCGCTCTTCCTGTGCCTGTTCAATATTCTCTACAATAATATACACGTTAATATTTTAAGCGTATTGTAAAACACACATAAAATAGAAATTAAAGTGTGAGGGGAAATAAAAGATTGCAAGCTATTTACTTTTTTAAATTTATTGACTGTAGAAACGTATTTTTGCTTTCAATTTGTATTTGCATTCATCTTCTTGATACTTAGCTGTAAAATGTCTTGTTAATTATAATGGCTTCCTGTTAGCATTAACTAATATTTCAGTGATCAGTATGGACGGGAGGGAGGGTCGCCATTGACAATGAGGCATCGGTTACGCGTCGGATGTTTTTGTTTTGTGGTTTGGCTGAGCGCGGAGGGTTCCCTCCGGTTTCTTGTAGCCAGTCTCTGCAGTGTGAGAACCATCGTCAAATCCCCTGTTCTTTGCACGAATCTTTCTGGGGCCACCTGCCCTTTTCGTGAGGGTAAATTTGGTTGAAACTCCACAATAAATCCGTAAGCCCACTTAGCTAGTCACAAGTTAAACTGTAGCATGTGACAAGTTACCAGCCCGTCATATGACTTCCCAGTGGATTATCTTGCCGGGGGCATGTACATTCTACTTGGTGATCGCTGTTTCAACCAAGGAACAAAACACTCTCAAGCAGAATTTAAACACCGGCCAAAAATTTTCACAGAGCACAGTTACGGGTGCCAGACGTCCAGGATAGGAAACCGGCCCCACTGCTTACTAACCCAGTGACCTTGAGCAAATTACAGAATCTCTGCGTACCTCGGTTTCCTCATCTGCAGAATGGGGTAATAAGAGTATTTGTCTCTTAAGATTTATGAGGAAGCAACGTCTGTCGTGTAGAATGTGTCATAAAGCGCTAGCTGTTTTTTACCATCATCTTCATCTCTGTTACCTTATGACCGATCCATATCATTTTTGAACTTGAATCCTAAAGGATTGTGGCAAATTAGAAAAGAGTAAGATGTGAGCCGTAGATACTTAATTTAGAAAGTCAGTCCTTGGTCAGGACTCATTTGGGGGTTTGGGGCACAATCTCAAATAGTTTCAAACTTTGGGGCGCTCGGGTGGCTCAGTCGGTTAAGCGTCCGACTTCAGCTCAAGTCATGATCTCTCGGTCTGTGAGTTCGAGCCCCGCATTGGGCTCTGTGCTGACAGCTCAGAGCCTGGAACCTGCTTCGGATTCTGTGTCTCCCTCTCTCTCTGCCCCTCCCCTGCTCACAGTCTCTCAATGTCTCTCAATAATAGACACACGTTAAAAAAAAAAAAAATAGTTTCAAACTAATGATAGGAGCGTTGGGCTGGCGACAGATCCCCTCCCCCTTCACCTCTGCCCCTGCCCTGCCCTGAACTAGTCTAAGTTGGTGGTTCAGTTCAGCCCAGTAGAAAAAGGCTTCCCTATTGCCCATGCTAAATACTGTACTTGAAATAGACTTGTACTGTCCATATACCTCCTTGATGATCTAGCCTTCATTTTTCTTTAAAACTCAATAAGAAGATGCTGATGGTAAAAAAAAAAAAAAACCCTTAAAAAATAAAGTCAAAGGCAGGATAATTTTTGATTAGCTGTGCTGACAGCACGAGATCTGTTCTGACTTCCACTTGCTCGTTTACCTGCGGCCTGGCAACGAGCATAGCTGTACGTGTTGCAATTAGGAACTCCCCGACTGAAGAGTTCAGACTCCTTCAGACAACAGAGGCTGGTGATTACTTTTGTGTCTATCTCTGTCTTTCTCCCCGCTCTGTTCTTTAAAAGTTGCCTTCTGCAAATGTTCTCCAGCTGTTGAGAAATTGTTTTTCATCTGGAGCCCGCAATTGTTTTTAAGAGATTGATTCACATGCATAAGGAATCCCAGGGACTAGTATTTGCATTTAAACAATAATTATTAGATGCTAAAACTGTGGTTACATGAGGCAAGAATTTCTAATTATCCTCGATTATTTGGGCCCCAACTTTTTCCCAGCTCTCCTGCATCCACACGAGCTGCTGAGCTCAGCGACTCTGCTCACGCCAGAAAATACACGCATGATCTGTCTGGCTCGGCAGGCACAGTGCCGGTGAGCTCAGGATGCCCTTGAATTGACCCTCAATTTGTTTTGGTTCATTCAAGATTCCAGGGAAGGACGTCAACCTCAAAGCACTTGAGGAATGGTGACATGATCTCTGGTGTCCCTTTGCCTTTAATGGAAGTGAGTGGGGGGGGGGGGAGCCACATCTCGAGGCTGGTTGAGGCAGCCACTTGGCCGCAAGGGACACAGTGGCTGTCTGGGGGGCTCGGTGTCCGTGGTGGGGTCTGACGACCTTTCTGGTGACATCAGGGCACAGGCAAGAGGCCTGGGGGAGGTTCTCGTGGCCGACGCCATCACTCAAAAGGGGCATTGTTTGAATGTTGGTTGTTTCAGTGATACGGTATGGCATGGCTGTAATTAGAATTACATAAAAATAAAATATGACAAAATATTATAATAGCCATATAATAAAAATAAAATAAAAATCGCATATGAACATAAAATAAAAACAATTTTAAGCAGGTCATGTACCATGAGCTTTCTAAATAATAAAAACCGAGCAACATGAGTGGTTTCCTCTTCGTTCTTTTTTAAATGTATCTTCTTCAGATCCACCTTTCAGGAAAGTTCCACTGGAGCAGAAAGTTGATGCGTGCAGGATTCTAAGGCTCAGGCCGCCTCCCCAAGGACCGGGGGACCGTCATGCTCGAGCGTGGGGTAGAGGGGAAAACAGCGCCCTGTACAGCTTCACTCCGCGTCACCAAATAAACAACCTGCCGAGAAAGCTGAATCGGTCCTGCCAGTGATGACGGGACAAGAGCAGGTCAGACGACGAGCTGTCCCTGGGGAGAGATTCACAATCGGTCCTTCAGGAGGCCGGAGGGGGATTTGAAAGGCTGGTGAGGTGGGATCTGGGGGTGAACTGCTGCTTCTGATTCTGTCCTTGAGTTTGTCCTTTGAGTGAAGGAAGCCGAGAGGCAGAGGCGAAAAGGAGGAAGGTGGCTGAGGAGGTCGGCTGTGGTCACCGGCCACCCAGGGCCCTGCCTTCCTTGTCCTCCTTGGGCTCCTACCTGCCCCAGTGCTCGTCACACACAGAAGTGAGAAACCCCGAGCACTGTCCGTGCCTGGATTCTCTCCTTGGCTGTGTGGGACCCTTTGGGAGCCATGTTGGTTTTATAAGAAGGCTGGGGTGAGGCCGGCGCAGACTAGGGCAGGGGGTCTAAGTTCTCGATGTAAGAATTAAGAGGTTGTCTTTATTGTCAGTTCACTGCAGGCTCTACCTTGGAGTGTGAACATGCATTTCGGTTCTGTCTCTGCAAGTGCACCGTCACACGGCCTGATCACCTCCCTACAGTGTGTACCTGGGTCTCAGGGGAGCCAGGTGGCCCAGGACGCATGCCTATGGGGCGACTGTCTTCACGGTGGCTTCACGTCAACAAGACACCAGGAGATTTGGTGGCAAGAGGCCAAAAGGCAAAGCCACCGCTGGAATTGAATGTGGACAGTGTAATATGTTCTTACGTCTACCTGGAGAAACCATTTTTATTCCCGTACGACATGGTCCTGTTTTCCCTTTATTTTTTCCTCCCGGACTCTTTGCTATTGCAGCTCTATTTTCCAGTGTTAAACATTTAAAAATTAGTATCAGAAAGAGAGTAATTGATCCTGCTCGAGAAACGGTAAAAGGCCGTGCAAGCAAAGAGTTAGCACACAGAAAAACAGGTTTACCTGGCTCTGATGCACATCTGCTTAGGCTCAGCCCTTGGGGGCAAATGATTCGGTCCAGGGAGACTCGGTCCTGGGAAAGACACGGGTTTTTTTCTTTAATTTGCTCAACATCAAGAGTCTCGGCCCCTCCCTCATTGTAAAGATGCTCAAAATCCAGGGACTAAAGAGGGTTGGAGATGAAGGAAAGGAAAGAGAAAACCATTTACCAAAAGAGGGTATTCTCTTTCATCAGCCCGGTTGACATCAGCAAAGGACAGAGGTTACCTACCTAAGGAAATCAGAACCAAATCTGATTCTTCTATCCCATTGGGGAAAACCATAATGGTTAGTTTCCAAAACAAGTGTATATGTGGGATGCATTGGCAGGGCTCGCTAAAAGACTGCTTATGACTTTCAGAGGGCGGCCTGGCCAAGTGATCATTACGAAAGATTTATAATGCAACTTTCATTGACGCGCTATCTGTCACATTGCAATTGCTCCTGTGATTAGTTATTACAAACACCTAAGCAAAAGGACGCCCAACAAACTGAGATGAAGGTAGGCTGGGCAGCTTTTCCAGAGCCATATTCCAAAAAATCAAACGAAAAGGGTTTGGTTTTCATTCCCAACCTCCCCACCTGGCCCTGAGAATCGCACGGCCTCCCCCCTTCCCGGCTGGCATGCCAAGGGAGCACTGAGAAGTGGCATCTGCTGCATTCCAGAATATTCAGAATTCTTATGCAACCCTTAAAATATTTCCATTTGCTTTTAAAATAAGAAAACTCTAAAAAACATGGCCCAGTTCCCTTTTAAATTGCTTTACAAGTAGGAGAGGTGCTAAGATTTTCAAACTCTTTTTAACCCAATTCTGGAAAGCATGGAGGGATTTTTTTCCCCCCTTAACCTCCTGAGAGCTATTTAGTGAAAGATTTGTATGTAGTAGTTTTCATTTTTGAAAAAAAATTTGAGGTGAGATTATGGTTAGTTTTCTTTTGTTTCGCTTGTGTTTTTATTGGTTTTTTGGCAATCAGCATGTGCATGTTTGTAATAAGGACCATACGTTTTTTTTGGTTTTGTTTTTGTTTTAAATAAAACAAAAACAAAAACAAAAAAGGGCTGCAGTATGTTAGGTATGATGGGCAAGGAGGTGAACATTTGGAAGTGATCTCTTCCTGGAGGAGCAGGCCCTCGTGACCCCCAAGCGAACATGCCTGTTCAAGAGATTCCCGGCAGGAGCCCGCAGATCTCTTTCCAGACTCTCCTTAGGGCCGATGAGTTGGGGACATTAAGCATCACCTCCATGTTGCGTCGCTTACATGGGGTGGCCTTGGACGGTGGCCCAGGATGCTCATGTGAACAGAGACCACATGATGGCTAAAGGCTCCTCTTCACGCTGGCGTCTCAGACAAGCTTGTGAAGGGCTTTGGGTTCTTTGCAGCAAGACAAAGATGGCCGCACAGACTCTCTCAGACAAGCTTGTGAAGGGCTTTGGGTTCTTTGCAGCAAGACGAAGATGGCCACACAGACTCAAACTCAAGAAGACCCACTTGCTGACTTCCTACCATGCCTTTTATAGAAAATTGAAATCAGTACGAGAGTAGAGAGAACAGCATAGGGCAAACCGTGTCCATATCACCCAGCTCTGACAACCATCCGCTCTTGCCCAACCACTCCCTCTGACAGTGGGCTTTGTATTAAATCAATACAAAGAGAGAGAGGGAGACACAGAATCCGAAGCCGGCTCCAGGCTCGGAGCTGTCAGCCCAGAGCCCGACGCGGGGCTCGAACTCACGAACCGTGAGGTCATGACCTGAGCCGAAGTTGGACGCTCAACCGACTGAGCCACCCGGGTGCCCCGACAGTGGGCGTTTTAAAAATCAAATCTCAGACATCACAGTATTTCATCTGTAGACACCAGTATTTTTCTGTCGGGACCCTTCAATACAAAAACAACAAGAAAAATAAGCACAATGTCATTACCCCACCTCAAACGAAACAATACTTTCTTAAATTCACTGAATATCCAGTGGTCTCTTTGTTTTGTGTGTATCTCATTTTTTTTTTTTTTTCAGATCTGAGTTCAAACAAGGTCCACACATTGTATTTGCTTCATCTACCTCTTAAGAATCTTAACGGACAGGGGCTCCTGGGTGGCTCAGTCGGTTAAGCGTCCAACTTTGACTCAGGTCATGATCTCACCGTTCGTGAGTTTGAGCCCCGCGTCAGGTTCTGTGCTGACAGCTCTGAGCTTGGAGTCAGCTTCAGATTCCATGTCTCCCTCTCTCTGCCCCTCCCCTGCTTGCACGTGCTCTCTCTCTCTTCTCTCAAAATTAAATAAACATTAAAAAAAATAATAAAAAAAGAAGAAGCTTAACTTATAGGCTTACCTCTTTCTGTTCCTGGGTAATTAGTTGTTGAAGAAATGGAGTATTTGTCTTATGGAATTTCTCACATTCTGGATTTCATCCCTCTGTGTTGTTTAACATGTTCTTCTATCCTCGTGTTTCCTAATAACTAACAGTTATGTCTAGATCACTTCCAAATTTTTTTTTTGGAAGAGTAATTCATAGCCCACTGGCACTGGCTAAAAAATGTCTACACTTATGAAGACTTTGAAACTATTTTGAAACATTCCAGTGCTGATTATTTTAAATGTGATACTTACATGAGTTTTGATAGTACGCAAAAAATGGGGGCAGTATTATTTTGGTGATTTAACCTTCTCCCAGGCAGTGGAATTCTACTTGAAGATTTTTACTTTTACTCTCTGAATGCCAGGACAAACTTGGACAGAGGTCAAAGCAGTCCTCAATAAACTAATAAAGAACATTATAGAACTAATACATATAGAACTATATTCAGAATATAGCGCTCTAGAACTAATAGAGAACTACTATAGACACTTCTAGGGGTGCCTGGGTGGCTCAGTGGGTTAAGTGTCCGACTCTTGGTTCCAGCTCAGATTATGATCCCATGGTTTGTGAAATTGAGCCCCGCGTCAGGCTCTGTGCTGACAGCATGGAGCCTGGTTGGAATTCTCTCTCTCTCTCTCTCTCTCTCTGTGTGTCTCTCCCCCGCTCATCCTCTGTCTCTTTCTCCCTAAATAAATAAATAAATGAAAAAGAAACTTCTGACAGGCCCCTTATCAAATTTCAGAGGAGGTGACACATTCCTGCCCTGCTCTGGGAGGGGCAGGGCACCCACTGTCAGCAAAGGAGACTCATCACGGGGTCCCCAAAGAGAGGATGTGGTCAATATGGAATGGGCAGAGAAGATTTGGACAGTGTGGACACGGTTTGTATACATTTGTAAAGATGATGTGTTAGTTGAGCTGTAGTCCAAGGTGCCCTATAGACGGCATTTAAAATTTTACCATACCGTCCATTTATTCACCCAAAAGAAAGGAGGCAGCCAATCTGGCGCACTGCCTTACTCCCCCGTCACCGCGCCCCCGCCAAGTCCCCCGGGGCTCTGACTGTGTCCCTGGCTCACCACCTGACTGGCCGCCACAGGCGTGGGAATGAGATGCGATTAATGGGCATGTAAATGGCTGTTCTAAATGCAAACTTGAGCTGAGGGCCCACCCAGAGGTATTTGTCTCCGCACACTGATTGCCTCGAAGAAATCATTCCGATTAGACCATCGAACGTTTGATTGCCAATCACTTCCATCGGTGTTGCTGGAACAGTTTCAGCTGGACCGGAGGGCTGATGGGGCCTCTAGCCTCCAGCCCTGTGCTGCTATGCTTTCGAAGCCTCTGAAAGAAGGAAAGGACGTTACGTAAAGCACAAACAGTTTCGTGCCAAGACCAGGAGACAAACAGGGCCCTCCAGGGAAGGGAGCTTCTGTTCATGAACACCAGTCCCAGGATGGTGCTTGCCCTGCCAGGAAAGGGGTGAGGCTTCTGAGTGCTGGGCGGTGAGCGGCCTGTTCAAGGTTGCCAGGAGTTTATCTGTAGCGGTTTTAGGAGTTGGAGGTGGGGGGCAGGGGCATCACCCTTCTTGTTGGGCCTGTTTTGTGTGGAGGTAGGTGGTGAAATGCAAAAGCCAAGCGTCCAGAGACCGTCGTTACCACGATTGATCTTCCTGTCCCCCACCGGCTGACACGGGGTGCATCCTGACGAGGGCTTCTCCACGTTAGAGCTGCCGTATGGTCATCAGTGTGAACAGATCCAATGGGTTCAGGAGTAGAGGGTGGGAAGAGGGATATTTTGTCCTCCTGGACGCTTTCTACCTTTCGGGCTAGAGTGATCTGCTTCTCCTCCGCAGACAATGCTGCCTAGCACTTAAAACTACTCTAATTAATCTTTTTTGGGGGGGGCAAGGAGGTGTTTTGAAAACGTGACAGGCACTCATGAGATAGATAATGGATGGATGGTGAGCGCGAAGGGGGCCCAGCAGCATGGCTGGTGAGGCAGGGTGTGTTAAACATAATTCGGGGAAGATTCAGCCCTCCAGGACAAAAAATGAAAGAGGCATTTAATTGGAACACTTAGCAATCACAAAACCAAGACAGAGGTTAAATTGTTTTGAGCAAGAGAAATTAATACATTAAAGGTTACATTTCCAACTGCGAGGCAGTGAGCTGGGCTCTTCGGTGGTGTCAGAATTACATAAGGCAGGAGAAATGGCTCTGAAATGATTGTGGAATCATTAACAAAAGGCAAGGCAGAGTAAGACACTTCCCAGCAGGAAGGCACGAAGAAGAATAAAGACATGGAGAGAGCTCATTAAGAATGAATTGCAGACCATAAACATTTGAAACCACTAAGTGTGGAGTTCTATCTGTTATCTAATGACTCAGAAATTATAAAACTAGCAATGACTTTCAGAAAAGGAGTTGACTTTGCAGGAGGTTGTTTGCCATTACACACGTAAAAAGGTATTTTTTTTTTTTTTTTCAGCCGGGGGAAAAAAAAAGATCTCTCATCTTTGTAAATCAGCACAATTTAAGCCACTTCAGCTATCCTTGACAGATTTTTCTTCTGTATAATTACACATTGTCTCAGATTTAGTTATGAGGATATTGAAATGAACGTGCTGGGAGGGGAAGCCATGGGGGAAGGGGAGGAGGAGCAGGGAGAGGTCCAAGTCCACACCTTGCCACCCAATTGCAAATGGACTCACCACTTTGTCTCCAGAAAGATCTAGAAAGCTACACTGAGAAAGCCTTGCCAGTAAACCCTCCAGAGTGGACTCATGCTTTGTTTTGATTGAGGGAGACTCCATTTGTGTTGCTGTTAATTGCATGGTTTGCTAGACAAAGAGTCGGGCTAAATGAAATGAGATAATCCATCCGTGGAATTCACTCCCCCCACCCCCGTGCACCCTCCTCCAGGCAAGAAAAAGGGACGCTTGAAACTCGAATGATTTAAGACTCCATACTCTGGCCATGTGTGAACCCTTTAATCTTCCAGAGTATCTGGTGCCATACTTGCAAATGCCCTTTATTTTGCGATTAACCCAAGTCCAAAATGCCAGAAAAGCATCAAACCACGTGACTGGGCGTCACACCCAGGTCCCTAAAGTGCCTCTTGGGAAAATAGATGAAGCCCCTGTAATGTGCTGTCCTTCCGGAAAGAGCAGCGTTGCGAGCAGCTGTGGGAAGCCCTGGAAGGAGAGAACAAGGCTGTCCTAATGGCTTTTAGAAGCCAAGGCTTTCGCTGGGCAGCGTGATGTCCAGCGGCCTCTATTACTCAGAGGGAGGTATATTCACAGACAGCTCTTTGCAATAATTAGCACCGTTTCAAACTCCCCGTGCCTCGCAAGAAATGCAGAAGTTGACAAAGCCTGTGTGAGCCTTTCTAAATGCCTCCTGGTCTGCTGCTGTAATCCTTCCTCGCGCACAGCAGGGTGGGGCTGGCTTCCTCATCCTTCCTGAGCCACCAGTTGGAGGGAACAGGGTTCGAATGAACCTCAAGATGTCGGAACAGCTACCGGTATTAGGAAAATTCACCAGTGAAGACGTTCATCACATAAACAGATTACCAAACACATTGAGGAGCCTCCTTGGGGAAAGCTACTCGTCTGTCTTCAACCTTACGATGCTAAGATTACACATTCTCCGGGTACTGGACATTTCATAGATGAACAGAAGCTCCATTCTCTTTCCACTCATTGCTAGTGCCTGTGGTCAGCAACGTCCTGAAGAGACAAATGGTCTCTTTAGTTGACCGGGGGTCCTTTATCCAGTGAGCTTCTAAGTGAGGGCACCATGTAGACTCAGTGATTTACTGGGGTGCAAGTAGGTTATATATGTAACATACACCTATAATATATACATTATGTGTGTATATATATATATTTTCATTTTTTTAAAGAAGAAAGTTGGCTTTGTGAACATCATCAATGAGGTTGACATTGGTGTCTCCTATTTTCAGTGTGTTAGATAGTCAATCACGTGTGTCTCACAGTCCCTGAGCTAAGTTGAGGGTAGGAGAGAACTCTACAGAGCAGAAGGCAAATCGACAGTGAAGTTCAGAGTATTGATGTGTGTGTGTGCCCAGCTAAGTGGCTTTACAGATCATATCTCCTAGTTTTAACCAAATCTACCCTTGCAACATGGACACGTGACTTCACAAGATTCTCAAAAAGAAGCCGCAGGTCAAAGGCGATACTAACAATGCAGTAACAAGCCAACAGCAAGAAATCGCTAACTTTGACGTTTCCATCCTTCATAGCAAGACTGCTTCCACCACAGTAACGGCCAAATCTGACACAACGTTGACCAAAGATAACTTCGGTAATCAAGAGTATAATTGGAAATATTTACAACCACTGTCTTTAAGGGTGGGAGTCAACCTAAGTGTTGATTATATATATCATACCTTTGCGAGTTATCGCTTCCAACAATGATAAAAAGTATAATGAAATACAGGTTATACATGAAAAAGAACCTGAATTTTGAACTGTTCTTTTAATTGTGTCGCAGTGACTTAAATCAGCAGTCCTCAAACTTTTTGGTTCCGAGACCCCTCTATATTTATTGGTGACCTCAAGGAACTTCTGTTTATGTGGAATATATCTATTGGTATTTCCCATATTAGAAATTGAAACAGGGGCGCCTGGGTGGCTCACCCTGTTTGGTTAAGTGTCCAACTTCGGCTTAGGTCATGATCTCACAGGTTCGTGAGTTCAAGCCCCACGTCGGGCTCTGTGCTGACAGCTCACAGCCTGAAGCCTGCTTCAGATTTTGTGTGTGTGTCTCTCTCTGCTCCTCCCCCACTCACTCTCTGTTTCTCTCTGTCTCTCAAAAATGAATAAACATTAAAAAAAGAAATTAAAGCAGAAAATTAGAAATATTTCTTTATTAATTCATTTAAGCACATCAATGAAGAAATTGCTGTTTATTTTATGCTAACACAAATAACATTTTTAATAAAATGTTTCATAAAACAGCTATATTTTTCAAAACAAAAAAATAAGTGAGCAGAGTGGCATTGTTTACACTTTTGCAAATTTCTTCAATGTATGGTTTAATACATATCTGGAGTTTTGAATCTGCTTCTGCATTTAATCAAATGTCATATGTTTTTTTGCTGAAATACATGAAGAAAATATGGCCTTATACAGTCATGTAGATGGAAAAGGGAGAAAGATTTTAATAGTCTTTTCAGATAATTGTAGATATTCTCTGATACTACACCAAAATTCAACATGTGGGTATTTCGTAAAAGTTAATAGTAATCTGGGGGCGCCTGGGTGGCCCAGTCAGTTGAGAGTCCGACTTCAGCTGAGGTCACGATCTTGCGGTCAGTGAGTTCGAGCCCTGAATCGGGCTCTGTGCTGACAGCTCACAGGCTGGAGCCGGCTTCGGATTCTGTGTCTCCCTCTCTCTCTGCCCCTTCCCCATTCATGCTCTGTCTCCCTCTGTTTCTCAAAAATGAATAAATGTTAAAAAATTTTTTTAAAGTTAATGGTAACGTGGAATCTGAAACCATATCAATGAACTTCTGTGCTAATATTAAAATCCATTGCGGGGCACTTGGGTGGCTCAGTCAGTTAAGTGTTCCACTTTGGCTCAGGTCATGTTCTTGAGGTTTGTGAGTTCAAGCCCTACGTCGGGCTCCACACTACCAGTACGGATTCTCTACCACACTACCAGCTTGGGATTCTCTCTCTCTTCCTCTCTCTCTCTCTGCCCCTCCCTCAGTTGTGCATGCTCACACTTTCTCTCTCTCAAAATAAATTAAAAAAAACCCACACTGGTCCACGGAGCTATGCAGATCTTCCAAATGTTGACATATTTCATCATACACTATCAAAATATCACATTCGTTAATATCACCCACTCTCATCAGCAAAGTCTTTGAGTTTTGGGAAGCTGTCAAGCTCCCGGTGATAGACAATGTCTTTCAAAATTCTAATTTTCACTTGAAAGATTGAATTTTATCCTTGGCAACAAATACCATCAGTTGTTTTCCTTCTAGTCACAGGCTCACTCGATTTGTTTTGAGAAAATATCTGCCAAATACCCAAGTGTGAATAACCATAGCTTGTCTCTTAGTCATTCTCCGAGGGAAAATTGTGTCCTATGAACAAAGCGCCTAGTTCAGCTCTCAGCTCCAACCCGTCCCGAGCCCGCCTCCTTCCTTCGGTGCACAGTCTGAATGCTTTCGATGCAGATTCCACTCACCCCTCGGCACACTGAAAAGGCATGCATTCGAAGGTTGAGAGTCAATAAAATGATAATTCTATTTACTTCATCAAGTAAATGAAGCTGTTTTTTTTTTTTTGGTAAGGTGGGTTTGTGGCAGTGAAAAGTACCATGACTAGGGTAGTAGTGTGTAGGTGTGTGTGCTTGTGCTCACCACCGATTGTGCACCATTAGAGCAAAGGCTGACCCGGTGCAAAAAGGCAAAGAACACCCAGAGCTAGACTATAATAGTTTTGGCCTCGGGAACTGACTGAACAGGTCTTGGGGACCCTAAGCGACAATGAGCTACCGTGTGATAAACGCTAGTTTAAAGCAAGATTTTCAAAGGTAAGGGATATTCAATCATATTGCTTAAAATAAGAAAATGAATGGAAAGTACATCAGTTCATTTGAAATTTGGACCATTAATAAATAAAATAATTTAAAACAGTATGGACGTAATCTTATTTTAGTTATCTATTTCTTATAGATTATAATGGGTATGATACTAGTGTAGTGGTGGTTTTATAATTTATAAATACATAATTATACCTATATTGGGTCTACGTGCACAAACTTTTAAAGGTTTTTTTTTTTTTTCATGGTAGGTGTTCATAAGCAAATAATTTGGAGCTCACTGCTTTGGCCCAAGAAGACAGCCTGTATACATCAACGCTGGAGGGAACCTCTAAGAACCTCTGATTCTCAGGCAGCCTTCAGTGAAGGGAGGGTTTGGGATTAGTGAAGGTGGAATAAAACATTCCATAGGGAACAGAAGGGCACTAATTGGACCACATGGAAAGCAGCGTCAGTAGGGAATAGAGCATTTCCCTAAGTCTGGAGAGATGGGCTTCTCTCTCTCCCTCCCCTTCACATCTGGTCATTTACAGAGTTGTATAGACCTCACTACCTTAATGACTGTGGATCCTTCCACTTTATCATTCTCCACCATCTCGGTTCAGGCCTCCTTCCTTCCCACGTCTGCTTGCTCTGTGCCCTTCTTCATGGCACGGGAATGGATTTTCCAACACTGGACATTCAGTTCTCCTTGAAAAGGCTTCGGTCTTCCCGTGGCCTTTGGGGTAGAACGCCAGGTCCTTAGGACAGCGCTCATGCCCATGGCTGGGATGCGCTTTGCTTCTTGGCCCCATCTCTTCCCCGCCTCCCCCTTCCCCAGAAGTGGAACTCTTTTGTACATGCTAGTCCCTCTTCTAGGAATGCTCTTCCCCCACCATCCTCCTGCCTTATACCCCATCCTTTTGCTTTGCACCCACCCCCCAATCCCTGATCTGGATTAAACCTGGAAGAATCGGGCCACGTTTCCTTTCTTATTGGAAGATATTTCTTATTTAATTTTGGTTTCAAACCCTGGTTCTACCACGCAATATCTTTAGACTTATCTTTAGCTGCTTTATTTACCCTCTCTGGGTCTCTGAATTTCAATTTCACCTATTAAAGGCTGGTCTCATTGCCTACTGTGAGCATTAAGTGAGACCAACACATGGAAAGTGTCTAGCACAGTACTAGACTTGAGCAGACTGGTGTTTGAGAAATAACTAATAATAGTATCTCTGTTGCCATCTGTACCCACATCCTTTCAACACTATGCTGCAAACACATGCTTACATTCCTTTCTCACGATCTTCTTGTCATCAGGGGCTGCCCCTTGTTCCCTCTCATGTCCCTAATGACTGACACCATGCTAACACACTGCAAGCACCCAATAAATGCTTATTAAATGGATGACACAAATCAGAAACAAGGGTGAGAAAACATGGCTTCCTCTATCCAACATGGCAGCCGCCAGCCACATGTGGTTTTTAAAATTTAAATACATGTAAATTAAATCAAATTAAAAATCAGTCCCCCAGTCGTCCTAGCCACATTTTAAGTGCTCAACAGCGTCATTTGGCTAGTGGCTGCTCCATTGGACAGCAGAGATCATGGCACATTTCCATCCCTGTAGAAAGTTCTGACGGGCAGTGCTGCAACATTACATTTTCCAACTAGTGCCGCTGGTTTCAACGTCTCTCTCTCTAAAAGCCTTGCATGCAAATGCTTTTGAGATGGGAGAAATGGTAACAGTACTAATATTAGCAAGACATAAAAACTCCGTAAGTCAGAAAACTGTGCAACAATGCCATTGGCCGTGTACAAGTAAGACATCTTGGCAGTGAGAGGGAGGAAGGGCCTTGGGACCCATCTGCTCAGTACTTTTGCCCTACCCGAGGAGGGTCCTTTGCCTGCACAGGCTGGCCAGGCGGGGAAGCTAGCCCTGTGACTCTGTGGTGCCATCATGGAGACAGGACGGCTCGTTGGCTGGACTTGAAGTGAAGATGGGAACCATTGTCACATCTGTTCTGCTGCTGCTACTGTGTGTAGCCACAGCCAGAATGGGCTCGTAATGGCCTTCGGGGGGAAATATTTGATTGTACTGTGTAGAGTCTGTCATCACCGATGGGCTGTCTTTTCCTGGGAAGTGACACAACGTTTCTTTTTCATTTGAGCTGCCCCATCTCTCTGTGGGCAACGGCCCATCTCTACCAGAATGCCCATTGTTGTCATGATAATGCCAAATTGGTGGGCTGTGCCCTAGACCCTCATTAATCATGACCTCTCATTTAGTTTTAAACAGAGCAATACGCTAGTGCATATAAAGTTTGCCCGGAAGCTAATTGTGCATCCAGGGTTCACAGGAGGACGGTTAATAGGAGACAGCCATGGCTTCTTAGGCCTCTCTCTTGGTCTAGAACTTCCTCTTATGCTCATGCCAGGCACTGAAAGCGTGGCCAAAATGTGCACTGGCTTTTTGGTTCTGTTTTCCAGTTACTTGGATAAGAGGGCATTGTTTGACTGCATCCTGCCAAGGTAGCAGAAGTCGGGGACAGCTTTCAAGTTTTCAGTGCCAGCAAAGACTTGGTGGCAAGTAGGGCTTCCCTGGATCTGAATTATACATGACCCAGGTTTTCAGGATGATTAATAGCCTGCAGCACTGTGCTCCTGTGGAAATGTGACTCACACAGTCTCTGGCAGAAATCTCGAGTGACGGGAGAGGTGTCCTCGGGTTAGGGGCACATCCCAATGCCAACGCTGGACCAGAGGGTGTCAGAGATTGGAGAGACCTTAGAGGTCATTGAGCTCAAACGTCTACTCTTAGAGACAACAAGACAGAGACCTGGTGAGGGGGAGGCACTTCCCGGAACCAAGGCTAGAACCAAGTTCTCTTGACTTGTGGTCTTGGGTTCCCAACACGGCACTTGCTGTCTTCCTGTTAGATCCAACACTTGTATGTCGATTGTTCTGTTGCTAAGAGATGCTGTCTCCCGAGCTGAACTGTAAGCTTCATGAGGATGGAGATCTTTTTCCAGTTTTCTTTAGAAGTCTCTAGAAATGTAAAGTCCATCTAGGGAAGACAAAACTAACCGACATGAAGAGTAATTGTATACTAACCCACGTGTCAAGGATTCAGATGAAGGAGATGGTCAAATGGACTCAAAGAATTGGAATAGCTTCATAGTGTCTGAGTTTCCCCTCAGCAAGTAGACAGAGGGAAGGAATACCCACCCAAAGATGGGGAGGGAAGCAGATCTGCTTGGTTGGAACAAGGGGGGCCTACAGAAATTGTGGGGAACCGGGATGGATGGAAAAGGTGGCTGGGCTACTATGTGCCCTGAAAGCCAGGCTCAGCCATCTGTGCCATTCCAGTAGCTTCTGGGGCTCTGAGCTGAGAAGTGGCATGGTGACATTACAGCCGGACACAGAGTCCGGCGGCCTCGTGCAAGGTAGAGGGGACGTGGAGAGGGGGATGAGGGATACTCAGGATGTTAGGTAGGGATGCTTCCTCATAGACTGAGTAAAGCTGAAAACTTGGAGCTTGTAGTCATATTGACCTGAGTCCAAACACCTTTCCATCCCTCATCCAGGTTTGGCCTCATCCAGGGTACATTCTGTTACTTGGCTTTGGTTTACTCCAAGTGGAGGAGGGGGACAGGTGACGAGGCTGGGAGAGGCCTCTAGGCACTTAGACTGATGCGGAGGGCAACTGAGGTTCATCACGATGGGTCACTTCAACCCAAGTGGCCTTCACGCCTGATCCCTCGGCCGGGTTTCCCCACCTGTTCTCGAGGCTAGGGCGGCATTATCTGGTGACTTCTTGCATTCCTCTGAGACTACAGGGAGTCGTGGCTTAGTGGGCACCCTCTCAGCTGCGTGACAGTGCCTTCCTCCAGGAGAACCGCAGCTCAGTCCTGCCGAAGGCAGAGGGGGTGGATCGGGGGCAGCGAGACTAATTGGGTCTGGAGGGAGACCTTCACGTGTTGTGTTGTTTCATCACCAAGGGTCTCTGGATAGCGCAGAAGGAAAGAGGCACGGTGTGCGGTTTAATGGGCTGCAACGCAGGTGGCATTTTGTAGAAACAGAGATACTTCCCATGGCCACGTCCTTATGTCCTGTCTGGTATGAGCAGAATACATGGGACAAATGAACGAGGTTACACTGGGGACGAAGCATCGGTGACCAACCCCCATTACTTCCTGAGTGTCGGAGAACAGGGTCCATGAGAGACAGCGTGTGAGTGTATGGAGGCGTGAGTGTGCGTGAGTGTTGGGAGAGGGGAAGCGGATTGGGGGGGGGGTCGTCCGAGGAACCGGCAAAGCCTCGCTCAGCTACAGATGGATACCTTCTCCTGCACCAGCCGACACCGCAAGGGGCACCCCCCCACCCCCACCCCGAACGCGGCCCGGCCCAGACACTGCTAACAGGAGAGGAAGAGAAAGCTAATACTTGACCGGAGAGCCAAACTGCCCCCGGGCCTTCTCCCCTGTAACTGTGCACGGGTAGCTCCCATGCCAGAGGGCGGACGCGGCCAGCCAAGGTCAAGTGACGCCCCGCCGCCAGGACATCTCCGGAATGGCTCCAAGTGAGCGGGGAAAATGCCTCAGCAATAACACACCAGCACACAGGCCTAGAAAAGTGCAAACGAGCAAATCCTGAAAGATACCACTCCCGACGCCCCCACGCAACAGACAGGGGGTGAGAATTCAGAATGGGGGGAACCCAGAGGAGAAAGGCAGAAATACCAGAAACGGCGCGCGTCGTGTTTCACCGGGGGCCAGGGCGCAGGGAAACACGAGGCAGTGCTCGCTCCCCCCCCCCCCCCCCCACCCGGGGGAACGTTGCCCGTGAACCTGCCTGGCTCCCTGTGCGTCCTCCGAGGCACGGGCTGCGGGAAGACAGGCGGGAGCGTGAGCAGCACCGTAGATAGGAGCCGAGATTACCGATTCGCTGCGGACCAAGTAAAAGGCCTCACGCGCACAAATACAGCCCTCGTTTATTGATAGCCGTGCGTGTCCTGCACGGCCGCCTGCCTATAACCACAGGCCACAGACACAACCCCCAGGTGAGGTGGCGCGATCCCGGCAGTGGGACCCCCGGTGACGCACGTGCGGGGTAATTTACCCTTTATTTAAAATCCAAAGGCGTCTTGTTACTGGGAGCCCTTGGCTCTCTTCTTGCCGTGTGGAAGGAGCTACAAGAAATGCTTTGGGATTTCGAGGTACAATTTCACAATCGGTATGTCTTTACTTTCTCTCCCTTCAACCAAGACATCCTTTCCTGGAGTCCTTTATCTAGTGCTTTGTATACATATTTTTAATCCTATACAAAAATGATAGGATGTCAAGAAGGATCTATAATAACACCATTTTTTTATTTCACTTCAAAGACTTGGCAATTTCTGATCCGTGTGACATTCACACTCCTTCAGGGTCAAACAGCATCTTGCAGCCTTCATAAAATGATTAAATATTTTAAACAGCTCCTGCTTATACCTCCATCGCCCCTGGAGACTGATACCGTTATCGTTTTTGTCAAAGCCAGTTTCCATCCGCATTTGTCATTCCTGCTTGCATTTATGAGTTATCAATCGCCACGTCAAAATGCAAAATAACTGATGTTCTTTGGGCGGTATTGGATGGTCTATCTGGGGCTTTTAATCAATGCTGATTTTTATTTTCCATACCCATACATAAATCTTTACCATTCTGGGCCACATATAATGCGTTTGTACAAAACGCAGTGACAGAAGCAGTAGTTATATTATCAAACATTATACCTCGGGGCTAACTGAGTACCAAGGGCTTTCAAAAGGGAACAGTGGGAATTGCTGAGCAGGAGACAGGATCGCAGTGGAGAATATAAGGAATTGGTTGTTGCCGTTTATAAATCAACATCCTGCTAGCTAATCCTTCTCACTTAAATACGGTCCAAATTCTTTCCCCGATCCTCTGCAACTTAGTCATTGTTTTTTAAAAGGCAAAGTTTGCATAATCTACACAAATAATAATGAGCTGTATTTTCTATTTCTCCAACGTTTCCCCAGGGGCATAAATTCAAATGGCGGTGCCGAACTTTTTCCGGAATATCTCCTTTTCAACTGATAACTGGAATTTTCCTTGTAATGTTTCACCCCCCCCCCCCCCACCGTCGATCTAAGAGAGAACTGGCTTTGCCCTTTAAAAGGGCATTTGCCTGGATGAACAGTAACCGTTGCAGAAATCATTCAAACGAGACACTCGTGCCCAGTGGGTTCCTGGCACGCGCAGACACCCAAGGCCGTGGAAAATCACGCGGGGAGGTAGAAAGCAACTCAGAGTGGAATACAACACAAGTGTGCGGCCAGCAGAATCCAGGAACCCACCGGTACTCACCGGCTTTCTTGAAAGATTAAAACACATTATCGGTGGCTTCCAAGTATAGTCATTGCCATCCTCTGGCTTCTTCATGGCCCCACTGTAAACTAATTGGCCTTTGCTCCTACTTTGGGCCCGTCTTTCATCTCAGGACTCGAAACTGCCATCAGTTAGCTCCCCCGGCAGCCGAGCCAGTGACAGGGCAAGGCTTGCAGTGGAAGGGGCCGTGGCTTAATTAGTTCTCTGGGTATTTGCAGCAGAAATCAAGAACCCGAACGGTTGCTGCTCCAACAGACTTATTTTTGGAAAGCTTTGCAGGGGCAAAGATGTCTCCCAATATCCGACACAAGAAATTAAACAAGAGAATCAGCACGTCTCGTGGAGGGATGGCCAGTGGCCGAGACTGAGGCGAGATCGACGCGTCCGAGAACTCGGGAGCGCTCCTAAACCGGGGTGTTGTTTGAGAGGCAGTTTCGAAAGGCAACTTCTGAATAGCTAATTCAGAAGAGTACAGTTTGATGAAAATGGCTTTCTCTACTGTGTTTCAAGAGGCAATATGTTCTGTATTGAATTCAAGTGCTCACAGCTTAACAAAATCAGTGAGTAGCCAGCCTCATTTGGCAACTTGTGTGTTCAATAAGCAGCATGTGATAACTTCAACATTTATTTATCTGCACATGGGGAGACCAACTCACTCACCAAACAAGAAGTCCTTGCCACCTCTGTGATTTCAAAGGAGGCGAGAGCAATGTGTCTTCAGAACAGTCAGGCAAAATCAGAGAGCAAGGCTGGGCTGTGGATGGTGAGGATTGCCAAGCATGGTTAGCACATGCCCCTGCCCTGTGTCTTGGGACATTCGAGGCCACGTCCAACTCCCTTTACAGGGGGTGGGTCTTCAAATGTTGGGAAAACTCCTGACTCCTCTCTCTGGAGTATTTGTTGGGTTCTGCTTATTTGGGTTGGCCTTGTATCCTTTCCTCCTTTCTCCTTGCCCCTCTTCCCCCTCAGCATTGTCTTCGTCCCCAGAAGCCACCTGCATTGGCCACAGCCACCATACGCAATTGGATCAGGGATCAGGTCACGAGACAGTAGCATCATCACCACTGTCATTCTGAATGGCGCTGTTCTATTCATGCCTTCCAAGATTAATTTATTCACTCACTCAACAGATATTTGTAGAGCATCGACTGTGTGTGCAGGTGAGGCGTGAGGCCCTGGGCACACAGTGGCTCGGCTGTCACAATACTCACGTGCATGGTGGGGTTTTCATGTGGCCAATGCTTCTCGGTGGCTAGGCCTGCTTTTTCCATTCGTTGCGGACAACAATGTCGCTGGTGCCAAGCGGGACCACAAAATGTTCTTCAAAGGATATTTCCACGGAGATGTCATCGGGTTGTCTTAGGGCTGAAACTATTCAACCACAACTGTTTTGGTTATGTCCGTTGCCTTACTAGCTATTCAGAGAGGACACCCCCTCCTCAGTCAGGCAATTCAGGTGAACCTCGGGCCTCTGAGGGAGCAGAGGAGGGAGGTACAAGTGAAGACGCTGGGAGCTTCAGAGAAGACACACAAGGCTGCTTTCTGGGGGATCAGAGGACCACTGGGGCTGACACCACCCTACGGAAGCGCACAGCCCCCTGGGAGATGGCCCTGAGGTGGCCGAATCCTGGGAGGGAGAAACGTTGAATTTGCTGGACGATATACTCTTTCCTCATCCTTGCAGTGTCTTTCTTTACTGAGTTGCTATTTGAATGTGGCATGATTTCAGGCTCCGTATTCAGGGTCTTTCAACTTAACACCAGACAGATTTGGAAATGCACCTGTATCTGTTGGAGGGCTTTTCAACCAGGAGCAACTTGGCCCTTCCTCCAGGGGCATTTGGGCAACGTCTGGAGATGTTTTGGGGGGAGAGGATGGGCTGTGTACTGGCCTCTAGGCCACGAGTGCTGCTAAATATCCTACAATGCACAGGATACCCCCATGACACAGAGTGATCTGGCCCCGAATATCAACAGGGCCGAGGTTGAGAAGCCTTGATTAATACACAGCAAGACCCTCCCAAAGTACATATTTGCATGGAACAGAAAAAAAGGAGGAAGAAAGAAAGAAAAATGAAGCTGTTTGTAATATGAATTTATATATTCGAGCCGGTGCAAGATAAGAGAAGACAATATGTCTTCTATTTTCTGCTTGATAAGAATTGATAAATGTTTATTAATACGGTATTTTTAAACCTCAATTTTTTTTTATTATTGAAGTATATACTCTAGAAACCCCGTTTCTATAAAGGCACAAGGTATGGATATAGATATGGTTATGACATATTTAAACATCTAAATTGCATTTATATTGAGATGACTAGCTTTGGAAAAAGCAATGCTTTTCAGATTTATTTTAACTTTTGGATGAATTACAGCAAATGCAGTTAAATTTAATTTCTGGATTCACGAAAAACTACGCATGATGGCTGTTTTGCCTTGTCATAACAGCATGTGTGTCAATATTTCTGGGTGAAATCAAAGACAAATTCCAAATGACAATTTTGCAAATCATTCCAAAAGAGAACACTGAGATTTCTGGCAAAGGGTCCACGCTCTGTCTACAACTTTGGGATAGATCTTTGTTGTTATTTGTAAAATGAATGCATACCTTATCTTGAGGGAAATATCCTGGGAAATGGTGTGGGTTCTTGGCTCAGACAGGCCCTCATCTGAAGCGTGGTCCTGTCCTGTCTAGCGTGACCACATTATTTTAACCTGCCGTGCCCTTGTTTTCTCTTCCATAAAATGGGAATAATATCATGGATGCACTCACTTCATGGGGTTGTTGTAAGGATTAGTGGAAATCTAGGGCTCAGATAAGCATCCAATCAGCATTTTATCCTTATTAATCTTATCACTCTTATTTTACAATAACACAATTATACTATAGTCTCATTCCAAATGTATCAGTTTCCCAGATCTGCCGTAACGAGACACCACAGACTGGGTAGCTTGAAACAACAGAAACGTATGGTCTCAGGGTTCTGGAGGCCGGAAGTCCTACATCAAGGTGTCGGCAGGGCCAAGCTCTCTGTGAAATCTCCAGGGAAAGGCGTGTTGATGTCTGTTAGCTTCAGTGCGGCTGGCATTCCCTGGCCTGTACATGCACCATTCCAACCTCTGTCCCCATTGTCACATGGCATTCTCCTGTGTGTCTCTGTGTCTTTTCTCCTTTTCTTATAAGGACGGGAGTCACAATGGGTTTAGATTAGGGCCCACTTCATGGAGTATGATGTCATCTTTACTTGATTATTCCTGCAAAGATCCTGTTTCCAAGTAAGATTGCATTCCCGGGACCGCAGTCGAGGAGGGGACACATCTCTTTGGAGGCCACAAGGCAGCCCACAACACCGAGCTTCAAAACAAGACCCTGAGTAAACGGGCTTTGGTGAGCTTAAGTGTAAAGTGGAAGAAAAGCCCGACGCTGTCGAGGCGTCACAGCATGATGGCTCCCACCGAGGACTTGAAGAAGCGTGACAGGTGGCCAATGGCACGTGCCAATATGGAAACGTAGGCGAGCACTGCCTGGGCTGCACATGTAAGCAGAGAATCCTAGAGAAAAGTGCACTTGTTGGGGCACCTGGGTGGTTCCGTCAGTTAAGCGTCTGACTTTGGCTCAGGTCATCATCTCGTGGCTTATGGGTTCGAACCCCTCTCTCTCTGCCTCTTCCCCGCTTGTGCTCTCCTTTAACATTTAAGAAAAAGAGAAGAAAAGAAAAATGCACTCAGGGATCTAGAACCTCATGTTGATTTGCAAGGCACTCCTGTGATGCTTCTATGAAGCAAGTATGATGGCGGTGCGCTTATGAGCCGTCACACACGTCACGGCGACGAGCTGCAGGGAAATCCTTAATCTTTGTGTCCACCTCCTCCCCTTCTCCAAACTCCCCTTCCATGAGGGTCATATTGGAAGATTTAGACTCAGAACGAGCCCCCGCTTTGGGGCCAGCACTCGCCATCCCTGCCCACAGGCCAAGGGGCACCGAGACCGGTGTGGTTGGGACTCTTTCCCGACAGTCCACCTTTGGTGAGCGCGGCTGGTTCTCACCAGGTCCTGACGCATGTGTTTGTCCAGGGTCCGTCACAGGTTCCTGACACCAGTTTTCCATTTAATACTTTCTCTGGCCAATCAGTGACATCACTTCCTGTCATGTGACCCTTCAGTAAACGTGCCTCCCTTTCCTTATGGTCCGCCCTACAAGATGCTAAAATGCAGATCAGTGAGAAAACATCCATCGAAATGGCGTTTATAGTCACAGGCCAAATAACGGGTGGAGTTATACCTACTACGCATTTCTGTTTGCAGGTGTCTGGGCAGACACAGAGCCAAGAGCGGTGCCCCAAACGAAACCTCTGGATGAGGTCAAGTTTAGTTTTAAGGTTAACAGAGCGATCCGTGTTCCGTTCAGGTCTTCTTGGGAAAACGGGTGGCTTCATTCCCACAAAGACTCCTTGAACGCTTTCATCTCTGAGCCCCGGAAAGCCCCGACGCTGTGTCCTTTCCCACCTGCCTCTTTGGTTTGTTGGTTCTTCTCTGTTCCGACGACGACTCTCCCTCCACCAGCCCCCACCTTGCCTGGATCAGCTGCCACCCAGAGAGGCTCACTTCTTTCCGCTTCTCCTGCTTCAGTTTGTCCTATACATAGCTGGCAGGATAATCTCCCAAGAACGCTATTTTCATCAAGCTACTCCCCTGCTGAAGAGCCCACAATAGCCCTGGATTATCTTTGTCTGCCCACTTCTATTCTTCTGTGACCTTGCTTTCCCAGCCCCCAAAGTCCTGTCCTCTCCAGCTGTGTCAGATCCTCTCCTGTGTCCTATGCAGTCTCGAAGGCTCTGGTGCTGGCGGTTCTGCTTGATAAATGACCTCAGCTGGGCCTTCCTTCTCCTCCTCTTCCCAGTTTGAAGCCCACTTCCAGTGACGATTTCTGGTTTCCCACAAGCCACCTGGCTAATCCTGTGATAACGTCTGGCATCCTCGGACACCAAGAACTGCATTGTGCTGAGTTTACTTGGGTCTAGTCGGGTCTTGAATACGGTTTGCCTCACGAATTCCAACATAAGATATTCCCTATGTTCCCCTCTTTATTGAACATAACCTCAGCGATGGATACTTTGGCACAATGGTGGGAAGCCTGCACTCTGGAGTCTGACAGACCTGAGTTCAAATTCTCGTTCTGCCATTTACTCCCTGAGTGACCTTGAACAAGTGAATCTCTGTGCCTCAGTTTCGTCACCTGTAAAACGTGAATGGTAGTGTTAATGACACCTACCTCCTAGGTCGTTCCTGCAAGTGGCTGACGAGCTCAACAGACTTAGCTTTCTTGTTCTCACCGTGTGTGTTCGGGGCACTTGGTAATGCTGATCAGAAGACGTGTGGACCAGGAGACAGCAGTGAGGACGCCAACATTTACTTTTCCTGACCTTTCCAAGGTCAGTTTTAGGTATTAACATCTGAGGATCGGTTAAATGTCTTTAAGCTGGGTCTCCGCATGCTCTACACTGAGCTTTTCCATATATCCGGTCTCTTGCTAAGGACTTGCCCACCCGAGCTCTGCGTCCTCGCCACCTTTTCCTTGTTGAGCGTGTTCGTCCCACCTCCTCCATATCTCTCTACGATCTAGGCTTTCTTAGTGTTAGAACAGCTGCATTTGTGAGGATGGGGACATCTCACTGATTTTCCCACCTCTGGTGCCGAGCATAATGCCCTTCACGCAGTCCACGCTGATGAAAGAGACGCTTTTGTATACAGTGGGCTCACCTAGAAATGGAACACTGGAGTTGGTTACCCGTGGGTCACTGCGCTCTGGCCTTGTGAAGCCTCCAAAGAGGCTGAGTAACAAATGACCACCTGCCTGGGCCACCATGAAAGGGTTTTTGTAGACATGGGGCCGTGAGTGTGGGTGAGGAGGCTGAGCCGTGCCTTCTAACTGCGACCCCAGGATGGGGTGATGACATGTTCTCCGAAGGCTTCTTACATGACTTGACTGGGGCTTTCCATAGGCTCCTCGTCTTTCTCATTTTGAGAGGGAAGGTGGCACTTTCTTCGTGCGGTTGTTCAGAGGGTGACGGACGTGGTATTGGCCAAAGGGCGGGTGCACAAAACAAGTTTACTGAATAATAAAGCAAATGTAGGTCCACGTCTCAACTAGATGGCTTGACTTATATGCATCATGGGCATCTCCACTCAGCATTTCCAAAGAGGAGTTTATCACTCCTAATGCCTCACTCCTGCCCTCCCCCCCAACTTGTTTATCGTGTCTATCTCCTCTTCTCCATCCATCTCCTTGGCTGTGCAGGCTCTGGGTAAGGTACTCTGTTTTATTTTTTTATTTATTAAAAAAATTTTTTTTAACGTTTATTTATTTTTGAGACAGAGAGAGACAGAGCATGAACGGGGGAGGGTCAGGGAGAGGGAGACACAGAATCGGAAACAGGCTCCAGGCTCTGAGCTGTCAGCACAGAGCCCGACGCGGGACTCGAACTCACGGACCGCGAGATCATGACCTGAGCTGAAGTCGGCCGCTTAACCGACTGAGCCACCCAGGCGCCCCAAAGGTACTTTTTTATACATCCTGGACGCCTCCCGCTTCCCCACCCTCTCACCATGCCCCGTGAGAGGAATGCCTCCACAGTGGATCTTGAAAGTGGGGGCCCTCATCTTATTGTGACGTGAAAGGCTGCTTCTGCCTGTTAGGGTTTGCTCATTATGCTTGAACCTACTCATTTCCAACCTGCATACTGACGAGAGTACCTCAGTGTTGCTCCCTATGTATTGGTTAGCTGTGGTGCATAACAAGCGGCCCCTGAAGTTGTGACTCGGAACAACAGCATGCTATTTAGCTCATGCTTCTATCAGTCAGCAATGAGAGCTGGGCTCAGCTGCCTGGATTCTCAGGTCTCAGCTGTGACCTGCAGCTGCCAGGATGGGGAGGCTTCTGGCTTGTCCTCCACAGTCTCGGCAAGTACAGCCTGAGTCTCCTCTCTGTGGCCACCTCTCCAAGGGTTGGGGGGGCGGCTAGCCCAGGCTCATACATGATGGTGGGCAGGGTGCCGGGTCTGGAGTCCAGGCTCGGAGCTGATACACTGCTACTTCTGCCACACTCTGAGGGTCAAAGCAAGCACCCCCCCCCCCAAGCCCAGATGCAAGGGGTAGGGAGAGACTTGACCTCTTGATGAGAGGAGCTTTGACTCTCACCCCAAAAGGGGAATGGGGACAGGGAGGAGGGCAACGGCTGCCATTTTTGCAGGCAACCTACCGCACCCCTCCTCACCTCCCCTCTTGAGAGAAGCTCCCCATGAGAGCCCTCAGGGGATGGATTCCGGTGTCAGAAAGGACGTCAGTGTGGTATAGATAGAGGGGACCAGTCCCTCACTGCCATATAACCATCAAGGGTCTGCATTTCTATGTTCATCCGTGTTCATCGAGGTCAGGGGAGGCCCACTTTCTCTTCAAGGGGCGGGATAGTAAATCATTTAGGTAGCCCCTGTGGCCCCTACTCACCCCGGCCACGACTGCAGAAGCGCCATCCCAACCGCGCATGCACATGCGCCGTGCCGGCCCCGCCCCGCAGCGTGCAGCGTGCGGATCTGCGTTCGGAGCTGCGTGAACTTGTCCGTTTTCTTTCCGGGTGTTGTCCGTGCTGGGGATTCTTTTTTTTTTTTTTTTTTTTTTTTAAATTTTTTTTTTTTTTTCAACGTTTATTTATTTTTGGGACAGAGAGAGACAGAGCATGAACGGGGGAGGGGCAGAGAGAGAGGGAGACACAGAATCGGAAACAGCCTCCAGGCTCTGAACCATCAGCCCAGAGCCTGACGCGGGGCTCGAACTCATGGACCGCAAGATCGTGACCGGGCTGAAGTCGGACGCTTAACCGACTGCGCCACCCAGGCGCCCCCGTGCTGGGGATTCTTACGGCAAAACCCATGTGTCAGGGATGATTTTTCTTTTTTTTAAATTTTTACTTATTTTTGAGAGACAGAGCGAGCGAGCGAGCATGAGCAGGGGAGGGACAGAGAGGGAGGCAGCTCCAGGCTCTGAGCTGTCGGCGCAGAGCCTGATGCGGGGATCGGACCCACGAACCGCGAGATCACGACATGAGCGGAAGTTTCACCTTTAACCACTGAGCCCCCCGGGCGCCCCTGATTTTTCTTATTGAAGAGCCACCTTCCTGGCTTTTCTAGACTTTCTGTGCAGCCACGGAGAGGCAGCAGCTGGGCCCTGAGCTGGCGTGCCCCTCGAGCCCCGGAGCTGAGCCCGCCCTCCGCTGTGTCCCCGGGGCCGCTGGGGTGGCTCGGCCTCCACAGGCCGACTCCGCATCTCCCTGAAAATGAGTGCGGGGCCGGGTTCGCTTTCCTGAAATATCGTCACAAAGAATATTACAAATAAAAGAATTTGGTAGCATCATTAAATCGTATCTTCTTGCTCTAAAGCGAGACCGCCTTTTCTGGGCTCCAGGCTGGAAGTAACGGCAGAGTATTAAAAAGCCGGCTCTGACAAGTGAATAAAAAGCAGAAAGGAACGGCGAAGCCTGCTATTTAATGTAGTGTGCGCGGCGCTTACCCAGGTCTACGTCTGTCACACACGGCTCTTTTCTGAGAATGGCACAGACGGTTCCACATTTGGTTTCCAGAATCAGCAAATTACATTGGCAGAACAAAGCTGTCATATTTGGTGGTATTTTGTTACAGCCATTATTTCACTTAAGTTTAGACATCTCTTTGCAAAATCAGATCCTGCTTTAAAAAATTGCCGTGTTTTGCAACATTAAACAAAATGACAAGCTGGGGGAAAAAAAAGTTGATTAGGAAGCAATGTGTTGAGGAGAACTCTCCTTCAGGTTCGGAAATGAAGACTTAAGTCAACAAAAGCAGTCACCTTTCTTATAAACAGGAATGTGGTTTGTAGCGTGGTGCAAATATTTTCACTGAGGTTTTGCTCGTTGGAAGCACAGAGCTGCACCCTTGGGCGCGGTGGGCATGGATAGGGTGGGTGGGACGGGACGGTCACCGTGAACAACTCTGGCGCATCCTGGCACCCCCCAGCCGGTTAGCCCACTCAGCAGTGAGGACTGATCGGCCACGCCGTGGAAAGCTAGAAGCTTTCTTCCTTGCCCTCCCCTGTTTGGCTCCTGTAGACACAACCTGCATCTCAGACCAGCGTCTGAGAAAGGGAAGAGTTCAAATCCTTCTTCTCTCCACTGGCGCAAATGAAGCAGGGGGCGTAGGATCATACTTTACAAATGACTGTGCGGGTCTGCCATTAAGTTTCTAGAATGACCACAGTCCGTCGGCGGGCCTGTGCAGCTCTTGAGTCTCCTCTGGCTGCCGGGCGGGAAATGTCCTGCTTTTCACATCCCTCTCCAGCCGGATATTCTGTGCCATCCACCGACAGTTCTATTTTTTGGATCCCGCTCCTCCCCTGCTTTCTACTTTCAAGCCGGGAGGCGTTGGGGTGATGGAATTTCAAATGCGCTTCAAGAAGGGCAGAGGCTGGTTAATAATATTTATTCATTCTGGAGGGAGGACATGTATTTAGAGTCACCATTTAAAGCAGAGGTCAGGGGCACCTGGGTGGCTTAGTGGTTAAGCGTCCGACTTTGGCTCAGGTCATGATCTCACGGTTCCTGAGTTCGAGCCTCACGTTGGGCTCTGTGCTGACAGCTCAGAGCCTGGAACCTGCTTCAGATTCTGTGTGTCTCCCTCTCTCTAACCCTTCCGTGCACCCCCCCCCAATAAACATTAAAAAAAAAAAAAAAAGCAGAGGTCAGCAAGTTCCTTCTATAAAGGGCCGGAGAGCGAATCTTTTAGGATTCTTGGGTCATGCATTCTTTGACCAGCGATTCCACTCTGCTGCTGTAGCAGCCATAGGCAATAAGTAAATGAGGAACATTGGCTGTGTTCCAATAAAACTTTATTTACAAAATCGGGCATCACAGGGGCGCCTGGGTGGCTCAGTTGGTTGAGTGTCCGACTTCGGCTCAGGTCACGATCTCACGGTCCGTGAGTTCGAGCCCCGCGTCGGGCTCTGGGCTGATGGCTCGGAGCCTGGAGCCTGCTTCCATTTCTGTGTCTCCCTCTCTCTCTGACCCTCCCCGTTCATGCTCTGTCTCTGTCTCAAAAATAAATAAAAACGTTTAAAAAAAAAAATCGGACATCACAGTGGGCTTGGCTTGCAGACTGGTATACAGAGTGGGTTTTTTTCAAGTTTTTGTTTATTTTGAGAGAGAGAGAGTAAGCGAGAGCAGGAGAAGGGGAGACAGAGAGGGAGAAAGAGAATCCCGAGGAGGCTCTGTGCTGTCAGTGCAGAGCCCAGCGGGAGGCTTGACCCCTCGAACTGTGAGACGCTGACCTGAGCTGACACCAAGGGTTGGAAACTCAACCTACTGAGCACCCCCTCCAGGTGCCCCTGTGGAGTCTGGACTTAAAGGATAAGAGGGAAAAAAGAAGGAGTCTTCAAGGTATGTTTGTGGTTAACGTATAGGAGTTATGGATATGACACCAACACACTTAGTTTACACACAGATGGCAAGGCCCCCGAGCTCCCCGGAGGGAGTAGCATGGCCAAATACCGGCGTAGTCAAAAGTGTGCTGCATTTTCTTCTTTGAGAACAGCTAGTCTGTCATGCTAGGGTGTTGGCTCCTTGGGGAGGAGGAAGAAAGGAAGCCTAGGTGTGGTTGATATCTGAATACTTGCTCCCTGTGACCTGAACTTTGCTAACCGGCTTCACATCGGACAAAATCCGCGACATGGGAGGTGGAATAGATCGTCCATGGGTGCTCTTAGTGTTCTTTTCGCAGTGAGTTCATCTTGAATTTTCACGGTAGAGGTCTCGACTTGTATGGAGGGCCCCGTAACTGCTTGCGGGAGCTGGGTCTTTCCCCCCCACATGGCTGTGTGTCTGAAGGCTGCATCTCCTGAGCTCGGGTTTGGCCAACGGCGAGCAGAAGGAAAGGAGGGAGAGGTCTGGGTATTTCTCTCCCTCTCTGCTGGGAGAGGGGTCTCCTCTGTGGCTCCAGCCCCCGGGATCCTGACTCCACCCGGGGCTTGGGAAACACCAGTCTTTCCCTTTTCCCTCCAACTCCCCCAGGTAATGTCTTCTTGCTCTTGGAAATTTCTGAGCTGCCTCGACGTCCCCTCTTTGGCTTTTAAGTAATTCTACTACTTACTGACCCTGGTTGGACCTGATACAGGGTCTGTTATTTTGAGGCTCCGCTTATTTGCAAATGTGTCACCGTTTTCAGGTAAAATTTGCATTTTAGGTCTAAACCTTGACCCACAAGAGTCAAGTTAACAAGACCACGTCTGGTCTGTTTTCAGATAAGTCTGTGGAGGAGACATAGCCAGCAGAAATGCTTCTCGAGCCTGGTCAGTTGGGTACCCAGCTCTTGTACCCATAAACCACACTGACCTTTCAAAAGATGGCAGGGCCCGGCCCCATGGCATCTCATGTTAATTGTCTATGGTCTTCTTAGTCAATTAAAATTGTAAAAAAGCCAAACACCGAACTTCTTGCTAAGAACTAAAAGTCGTAAGGCTGTTGTTAAAAAACAAACTGCATAAAGGATACTCTTCTGAGGATTCATCATTCTGCTTCTGATTTCACTCTCATTTTCATCCTTATCTGCAGGAGGGGAGAATTTTGTAGGTTGTTATTAACGCAAAACAGTGTCCAAATGTTTCCCTGTTTTAAATTTCTGCGAATTGAAAAGGAAGATTCCGATGTAAGGAAAAACGTGACCTAAAACTTCTTGGCTTTGCAAAATGGCTCATGCACCCCCTTCTGTAATTCCTTATGACTCGGAGTCCAAAGAGATATTACGGGCCCATAATTATGGAGCCCCGGGGACAGCCAGTCCTTGCGTTTGGAGTTCGCTGCAGCTGGAAGACGACAGACAGCGCTGGACCCCCATGTCATTTTAATGAGATCCACACTTTTGGTAGACAATGAAAAAGCCAGGCACAGAGGTGCTTGGGATCATCGTGCTTTTTTTCTGAGGGAGTTCTGCCCGTGCTTGTGCCCACACGAGCCCGACTGTGCATGTGAACTTGTGCGCAGATGTGGGTGTGTTTACTCCTGATGGAATCGTGGGATTCTATTACTGGTTTGCTCTTGCTGGCAGATGAGTTGAAGCTTGGGAAGGCCAGATAAACTTTCGAGGCTCTCCGTGCTTACGAAACTCAGAATCGAAGAGAATGACAGAGAGAAGGAAGAAGTGGAAGGAAGGATTAGGCATGGAGGGTGGGGAGGGGGGCGGAGAAGGACGGCTTTTTTTTTTTTTTCTTGAGATAGTGAATAATGTCATCGTTGATTTAATTAGCAAATTCTGGATGTGCTGACAAAGGAGATTTTCTTGGGCGATGCACTGGGTTGTGTCAATGATCTAAATGAACAGGCAGAGCCGAGTTCCTGGTAATAACAGATGAACAGCACAACTCGCCAAACCTCAAACAGTGCGTAAATCAATTTGCTGGGAATTAGCCACTCGCTTCAAAATTAGGGGTTACTTGACAGGGTTTCAGCGATTAGGTTATCAGGGACCTGTATTTGCAGCCGGGATTTATCTCGCATTGATGGAAGTGCGTCTCCCCCTGGGCTGCAGACTGACTCCCGTCGCCCGCACGCTGGCCAAACCCGGGAAGGCGCAGACCGCCTTCTGAAGGGGACAAAGGCGGGTGGTGGGGGAGAGCCCACGCGTCAAAGGGAGGACGTGCGGGCTTCTCCAAGTCTTCACGAAGCGTCCCACGTTAGCAGGACAACTGTGAACGAGGGGATGTATTTCAGAATCCTTCATACGTTACATGACCCCTTGGGTAGCAAAGCTCAACAATTTGTGGAAGACGACGCCTAAACATGTACCGTAGCCCAGAGAAACGCACGGAAGGCAGTGAGGCGTTAGGAGGTCACTCGGTTGGTGCAGTGAGGGTTCAGGATGTGTGAGGGGCATGGCTGGGGCCTCCCTGTTGGGGGCAGGGCCATCAGGCCAGCCATCAGGCCAGCCCCAGTGTAAGGTGAGCTGGGGAAAGTTCGAGCCTTCGGGCAGATTCCTTATCCGACAAGCAGCCCTTCACAGACCCTTATACAACACTTCCCTGCTACTGAGAGACTCTCCCTTCCACCTGACAACTCCCTGCCCTATAAGAACAATCCAGAAATTCTATCATGTTCAACCTGTTACGCTCTTTGCTCCTCATCAGGCGGGCCCAGGATGTTAATCTGGCATAGCTCTCACACACCAGGGAAATGTGGTAGTCGGTCCCCACGGCCGCTGTCACCCGGGGCAGGGGCACCCACGTCATGAGCGTTTCTGTCATTCTTGCCTGTGTCTCCAAAGCTCTGCTGGGGCTCCCTGGGGCTTCTGAGAGCAGTTCGGATGCCTTAGTTGCTCCTCCCCAGACAGGTGTTTGTATGACCGTGAGCGCCTCATAGCCACAGTGCTGGAGTATGACAGAACGCATCCCCTCGATTCTTGGATGCGCAGCCTGCGAGTTTCAAGGTCACCCGAAAGGGGATCAGTGCACTTTACGGGGGGGGGTAGAATAAAATACTCCTCTCTCACTAGGACACTTCACTGCGTTCCCTGCAGCGGTGTCCGTATTTCCTCTTTGCTAGTGGCTCTCATGTTGATGTGCTTCCTTCTCCTCCCTCTTCTGCTCATCTGCTGCCCATTGGTTGACCAGCGAAGCCCTCCTCAGGTTCACTGAGTCCCCAGCTTCTTTATTCTGATGTCCTCACAAGGCAAATGTTTACGGGATTGTTTCTTCTTCGGTTAAAAAACAAACCGGTTTAACAATTTCTATGGATCGTCCCCCCAGCCTACCTGACGTCCTCCCTTCCATGGTCACGTCCATGGTCTACTGGGGATAATACACCGAAGTCTCTAAACTACCTTTTAAATGCAGATTTATTGAGGTATAATTTACATTCTATGAATCTCACCTGCTTTCAGTATATAACGCAATGGGATTTTATCAATTTACAGAATTGTGCAACCAGCACCATAACCTGACTTTAGAACATTTCCATCACCCCCCAAACCCAGCACCCTCCATTTCCTTCCTCCTCCCCAGTAGCCCCAGGCAACCATGACTGGATTTTCTTTCTTTACAGATTTGCTTACCCTGGACGTTTCATATAAACTGGATCACACACCGTGTGGTCTTTTGTGACTGGCTTCTCTTACTTAGCAGAACGTTTTTGAGGTTCATCCATGTTGTAGCAGGTGTCATATCTCATCATTTTTCACGGCTGAATAGTATTCTATTGTGTACGTACACTCTATTTTGTTTGTCTACTCACCTGTTCACAGACATTTGGATTTTCCTAATCGAAGCTACAGTTTTGCAGCTGCGCCTGACTATACACACGGGTCCACGTTACGGACCCTTCCTTCTCTGTTAGAGGCCGTGAAGCTTGTCCATTTCTCGGCAACCCAGAGGGCCCCAAACCCATATTTACTCAATACAGTGTCCTCTCTGGTCCAAAGAGCCTTTACATAATCCTCTTCCAGTCTTTGGTTTGTGGCTTATAGTTAATTTCAGTCAACCAATTGATGTATTTTATACAAAAAAGCAAGCAAATAAAAATTGTTCGCCTGATTTGAGTTTGGGCGAAGAAATGAATATGAACGGTTGATTCACGCCTAAGGTTGCGCTTGCCTTCTCATGTGCACAGCTTTGCCAGCAGACCAAGGGGACCTCCATCTTGAATTCTAACTGCAGAAGCATCGATCGTGGTGGCAAGCCCCTCAAAGCTCAAGACACTGAATCTCTCGCTACTCTGGACCTGTGTAATTTGGGGGTCCGCCCTGCTCTGCCTTGAGGCGCTGAGCCCTCACCCCGTTTTTAAGGAAGATGGCCCCATTTGCTGTCATCTAGTTTGTGTTTATTAGGATCTGGATACTTTTTCAGCAAAGGAAATCAAACACATGTTGGGGGAGTTATGTGTTTTGGAGAGTTGAATGTTTGGGAAATATTTAGATGGTATCTTCTTACTTCTAACAAAAAAGTTGCTACTGGGATGAATGCTTTTTAATTTGTTGCTTTGGGAGACAAGAGTCCTGTCGAAGCGCTGCTATCTGAGCCTCTACCCCCTCTGTCTAACAGACCTCACTCTCCGCCATACACTTTTCCTCCTGGATCACCTGTTCGCTCCCTCTGGAAGTTCTCTGGGGCCAACCTGGAACATTCTCTGCCCCTCGGGAGGACATAATGCAAGTAACAGTAACTGGAGACGGGATTGTGCTTTTCATCTGTTTTCTTCCATCACATCAAGGTCACAAAAGTCACAACAGAAAATTCCTCACGAGAAGGGCTGTGTGCCTTTCCTGCCCCGCCCCCCTGATGTGTGCAAGAGGACTCACTGTTTGAAGATCAGCATGGGACGTGGTGTCTCTTCCTTTCCATTGAAGAATCTCTTCTCTCATGATGAAAATGGCTGCAGGAACAAAAATGGTTCCAAATGAAGCCATTCTCATGACAAAGACTGTAATGAGGACAAAAAATGGCACAAAATCAATTTATTCTCATGACAACCTTAAGATTGTAATGAGGACAAGAAAAACAGTCTGAAATTTATCAATTCTTGTGACAATCTTGAGACAGTAATGAAAGCAGCAAATGGTATGAAATTGGCCTACTCGCCTGACAGTGAAACAAAACTGGAAAATGGCCCCATGTTCATCTACCTCCTTGACAACCCAGCCACTGTAACACGAACAGAAAAGGTGATGAGATTAACCCATTCCTGTCAAAAATAATCTTGAAAGGGTAGCCGCCACATGTGGCGTTTAAAAACGCCCCCTTTGCCCCCCACCACCAAAGTGAGTTACATGTGTGAACGTGAGACTTCGCTGTGGGATGGCATTCTTGGATTGCCCTTCTCAGTTGACGGTCATGCTTCCTTGTGATATACAAAAATGAATTCAGGCCGATCTTCTAGACTACGAAATACAGCCATCGTTCTGCACCAGCTTTTATCTGATGGTCTCAGAGTGCTCCGGCAATGTGGACTTATTAAAAAACTATTTGTAAGGTGCTTAAGCATTGTCGTGGTGGTACCAAGGTCTCATTCTAGAGATGTCCACGAGGGCTTTGAGTGATGAAGGAAACTGGCGAATGCAGGAATCTCTATGACTCAATGAAACACACTGCTGAGCATAGTTCTTAGGAAAATAGAGTTTTGGGGGGCGCCTGGGTGGCTCAGTCGGTTGGGCGTCTGACTTCGGCTCAGGTCATGATCTCACAGTTCGTGGGTTCGAGCCCCGCGTCAGGCCCTGCGCTGACAGCTCAGAGCCTGGACCCTGCTTTGGATGCTGTGTCTCCCTCTCTCTCTGCTCCTCCCCCACTCACACTCTTTCTCTCTCAAAAATAAATAAACATTAATAAAAATTAAAAAGAAAAAAAGAAAAATAGAGCTTTGGGGCTTTAATCACTGAACCAATATCTGTTCTTCCACCTACTTTCCCCCACAAGCTTGGGATCTCATGGCTGTTCTTGAGCACATCACTGAGGGAGAAGCAACCATCAGCAGAACGAGCGCTCGCCGCGGTGGTGTCTCTCCGCGACATGGAATGCCCCGGGTACTGGTTAACGATTCAGAAGTGGGGGCCAGCGGTACGCATTTCGACAAGCGCATGTCAGTCCCGAACGCACGGAAGTTGGAGAAACATTGATTTACTGTGTGCCGAGGTAGTGGTTTGAAGAACCTAGATTTATGATCCCAAATCAAAGGCCCGACTCACCGATTCCTTCCTGCTAAAACTGCCATGTTCCATCCTTGACACCACTGATGAGTAAGCAGGGGAGGGCCAAGTTTTGATGTCAATGCAGGTGCCAGTCAGCTTTCACCGGGCTGCTAATAATTACTGATGACTGACGAATGACAATGACTGGGAAGAAGGGCTTGCTTTGCTCTGCTGGAGACTCTAGGATAATAAGGAGATAGAAGCCTCTCCAGTGTGACCAGTGGCTCTCATTATGAGGAATGCGAAGCAGCCTAACCTTCCTGTTTGTCTGTCTGTCTGTTTAGGGCTCCGGCTGATGTGGTAGGTACTGAACGACGGGGAAGGGGAGTATTTTTTGTTTGCTTGTTGAAAGTAGGTCAATTTCTTCATGACTGTCTTCCTTAAACAACTGGACGCTGAACTGAATTCTGCCGTGTTGAGTGGAATTGCTACGTTTTCTCCCATCTCTTTTGCTGGTGGCAGGCTTCTTGTATGTTTGGCAGAGCTCGGGGAGTTGGATCTAAATGATGATGTTTTGTCCAAGGGTCTGGGTTCAGCAATTTTCGTCCCCATCCTGTTTTTAGAATGAGTTGGTCACGTGATGACTACGTTAGCCTTTCACATTGTTTTTCCAGAGCGTCCCCCTCTCTGGGTTCCTTTCTATATACCAGCGGCCTGAATAGTCTGAGTACTTTTGGTCGAGTTCAAGTGAGGCCATTGCTGAGGGAGCCACTGCAGGCGTGGGTAAAGACGAATATACAAGGATTACTTTTAGGTTAACACGAATTTTGTCGTCCGACAACTTTGCACGATGCTGTATTTTATTCTAGCAATGCCAGGTAGCCCAGGAGCCAGGACATTGGATACAAGGTTGGGGATTTTCAGATCAATGTCAGCAGACATGCAAGAGGTTGAAGGGAGCTTTAAGGTGGTAGAAGGGGGCAACTTTCCAGTAGGTGACCTCAATGCAGGGTCCCGCAAAGTCATGAGGCTAATAGTTTGGTTGACTTGGGAAGGGTTGAGTGATGGGTAAGGACGGTGTTTCTCCTTTGCTGAGGCTGGGAGAGGGGGAGGGCGTACACCAGCAAGAGAGAGGGGAAGAGACCGAGAGCCACACAAAAATACCATGATAAATTGAAGGCCGCAATTAAGTCACTCCTTGGTGTTCTCTTTTTTAGGCTAAATTATCTTGAGTGTTTTTAGCCTTTGTTCAAGGAGGCCAGCTTCTTCTTAATCATTTTCATCCTGCTTTTCTGCGTGCTCTCCAGGTTTCCCTGTGAGTGCAGAAGTGTTATCTCTTTCTTTTCACGGCTTACCCGTGAGGTAACTAAGGGTCATTGCCAAGCTCAGATTTACAGATTGGGTGAAAGGGAGGCACACGGGGAATGGGCGATTTGTTCGAGGTCAAACTGCAAGGAGATGTCAGGGTCAGACTCGGAGCAGGTCCTCAGTTTCCGCCCCTGCCTGCTCCTGGGAGGCATCACACCTGCTCAGTTTCAGAACTCCTTGTAAAGGACTTTTGGGTTGTTTTCGTTCAGAGTTGTACCTGTAAAAAGTTACACGAGGCTGTGAAAAGCACTGTCACGTGGACGCTTGTCCCTGCTTCTTCTTCGTGCGCCTTCTTAGGCCACGCTCACTTTTGCTTGCACTCAAAAGCTTTGTAACAGAGGTCAGACAAACAGTTGCTTTTAACGTTTCTTGGGAGCAAATGATCCCTAGTGAGTTTTGACGGCCGTGCGATTCCGTTCACACCAACTTGTGTGTTTAGGAAAAGTCTGAGAAAAGATACCGAGTCCGAGACGGTGAGGGACCGTGTCCAATTTCAGATCCAGCCACAATCCAGAAGAGGAGGAAGATCCAGTTTGATTTGCACGTTGGATGTGCCTTTGTTCCCAAATTCTTCCTTAATGATTTCCAGTCCAGAAGTATTGTCAATGTAGAGAATAACCAGAGGATTGTCCAGATTTTTTTTCCTGTAATGAAATGTTGCTGGCTTGGAAATTGCGTGGCATGTAGCAAGCTGTAAGGCCCACATCCTGTGGGGTTTACAGCAGTGATGTGTTGTCAGAATAGGCTTTGCTGAAGCTAAGTGCCCATGTCCAACATAATCCCTAGTACCTAGGTGATACTCAATGAACTGTTACGAAATACTTAGCCCATGTTCATCTGTTGTGTCTGAATGGGCAGAAGCCATGTACTTTTTTGGGTGTTTGAGCGGTTCTTTGTCTAATGTTTCTTTCCCTGACTACTTATGAGCGGTTCTTTGTCTAATGTTTCTTTCCCTGACTACTTAACGAACGCAGTCAGGGAAAGGAGGATTTCTGTTTTGCCTGCCGTTGTATCGCTGTGCTGAGCGCTGAGCCCTGCACATAGTTGATTCTCGACCAGTATTTGTTCAATGGGTTAATTTATCAGTGAAAGAACAAATGAGCCTACCTCCCCTCTTCCCCAGATTTGGGGGGCGGGAGGCAAATCTGATCTTGTTGCTTCCTGACTAAAGGTCTTCGAGTGTGCTTTATCGATAAATTTCATTCATTCACTCATTCATGAAAAATCTATTAGCTCTCACTCAGGGTGTATACCATCCTAAACCAAGAAGTAAAAGGAGGAGAAGGGGAGGAGGAGGAGGAAGAGGGGGAGGGGGGGGAGGGAGAACTTTTGCCCATGGCGTTGGCCATGGTCTACCAGATGGGACCAATGCAGCTGAGTGACATCTGGGTGAGGCCACGATGGTACATCTGGGGGAGAAAAGAAGCCGGGTCAGTTCAAAGGGCGCACAACAGGGGACGTCGCGTCGGGGTCTCGCGTGAATCCTTAAAGCTGAGGGGGCAGAGGCGAGCGGAGCGTAAGCGCGGGGTGGGACCCGGAGGAAGCAAACATTCAGGTGGGAGGACCAGGCAGAAACAAAGGAGAGGCGTCCGAAGCCTCTTGCAGGTGCAGACTGACCCATGGCTCCCTGCGTGCTGCCCCTGCTGCTGGCTCCCCATTGGCCCTTCCTGGCTTCATCTTGGCCGCAGCTCTCCCTGCATGAGCTGTGCTCTGCTCCAGCCCGACCACATCACTCGTCCTCCAGGGGCCCCCGAGTCTGGTGCCCGGGCACCCCCTCTGCTTCCAACACGCATCTCCACCCCCACGGGCGCCCCAGCCCTTCCTGCCTCTTGCCAACACCAGTTTTGAAACTGGTGTGTGGGCTCCTCTGAGATGTCCATTCTGACCTCCCATCTGGCTTATGTCCCCCTTTCTGCTTCTGCTGGGCTTTGTGCACACCTCTCAGGTGTTGACTTGGTGTAGAAATCAATTAATTTTTTCATTGAAGAAATGTGGGGCGCCTGGGTGTCTCAGTGGCTTAAGTGTCTGATTTGGGCTCAGGTCATGATCTCGCCGTTCATGAGTTCGAGCCCCGTGTCAGGGACTCTGCTGTCAGCTCAGAGCCCTGCTTCAGATCCTCTGTCTTCCTCTCTCTCCGCCCTTTCCCCACTCATGCTCTCTCTCTCTCTCTCTCTCTCTCTCTCTCCCCGTTTCCTTTCTCTCTCTCTCTAATAAGCTTAAAACAATTACTGAAGAAATAAATGAGGCATTGAGTGTGGATAGGAATGTGAACTTGCCTCTAGCTGTGTGCTCAAGACCACAGGTAAGTTCGTAGACATTCATCTTCTCGACACAGGAGCACCGTCAGGGTGGGAAACCAAGGCAGCTTCTGGAAGGTGAAGGCCACGTCGTACTCTGTCTCACATTTTCCTCCGCCTTAGACATAAGTGATAGATTAGTTAACCGACAACAGAACCGACATCCGCGACTAAAGGTTGTTCTTTCCAAAGCGATCACCTGGATAGGTACGGAGATTCCAAGAATTATGCCTTGTTGGAATAACCCCAGCTGAGGACGCTAGTCCCCATCCCGGCTCTGTCACCTACGGACTGGGGGACCGTGGGCAGCCTTTGGTTTTCTCGCCTTAGTGGAAGAATTTCTCTGCTTGGGAGCTTTTCAATAGAAAGTTGAATCTGAACTGAAATATTCTTTGTCTTCTTGGAGGAACTGCCTTCAGAATCTGTGACAAGTCAAGCCCCTTTGGGTGTCCCAAGGAGGAGGGATCCTCTTGACTTTTGACAAAAGTCCAGCCCCATCTGTGGATAATTATTAAAAATAAGGTGAGGACTAATCTATTACTACATTGTATCCTTCCGTTCCTCACCCCGGCTTGCTTGCTTTCTGCCAAAGATGGGCTCACGCAAACGGAGAAAGTGTCAGCCGTGGTAGCAGCTGCAGGCCGAACCCAGGTGTGGGGAACCTGAGCTTCTGGTTGAACCTCTGCTGCTGATTTCCTGGGTGCCTCGCCAGTGCCACGGCCTTGAAGCCAATAGTCAGGGCCTTGGGACAGGCCCGAACTGACACTGCTGAGTGAAGGGTTCAGGCAGCCCTGTATCTCAGCAAACGTGCGAGAGTGTGGTTGCCGTGGCACACATTGCTGTATTTATTCTCTTCTCGTCATTGTTCTAATTTTTGCTCCGATTTTATGCACACCTTCCACATTGGTAGAGGCTGGGGTCTAGGGGACCTAGGAGTTACTTATAAAACATTTCTTCTGAAAGGTCAATAATATCGGTAAAACCCAAGAAAAACGTGTAACTCCTCTCATGGCTTAAAAGAGCCTAATTCAGTGCATGGTGCAAAAATGTGTACATTTATTGGTACTACTCTTTTTCTCTTTTCCTTCAAAATTTCCAAATCTTCTTTATTAAAAACAAAACCAAACGAAACACTGACTGCAGGGTTAAAAATCAGTGGCCGTCTGATGAACTTGTTGGACATCAGGGTAACTAGTAAAAGGGGGCTCGATTTAGAGTCTCATGAAAACCTCACCTGTGCATGAGGAGGTCCCTTCCTTTCTCTCCCCAGCAGAAGAAGTGGTCTGGCCACGTTCCCTTTCTGGTCTGGGAGTGTGGCCACCAATGGACACAGTGAGGGGGCCAGAGATCTGCCGCCTGTCTCCGCCCTAAGACTGCACTTCCGGGTCTGGCTCCACCCCGCTCCCCGCCAACTCCCCCTGCCCCAGACTTGGGGAATCGGGGCCAACCGCATACTTGCCTTCGGCCGGCACTCACCTTGACCCGGCTCTGCAGTGACCTCAAACTTTGTCATCCCCAGGTTTGGACGACTTCATCTAAAAGACCGTTTTCAACCGTCTGGTTCTACACATCTTTGACTTACTCACACAGGCAGTTCCAAAATAGGAATTCCAATTATATTTTGAGAAAGACAACAGTGTTAAAACATGCCAATAAGCCTACTTGGAAGGAAGCAGTAGTCACTTAGCGGTGGATCTCCTGGGATCTGGCGATTACTATATATTCAAAACAACTCGCGACGTCATTTTTTAGGACGAGGAATTAGGGAGCATTACCGATTCCAGCTCGTAAATAATAAATACGCAAAGACCCCAACGTTAGATTTCAGTGGCCCATACCTTGTGAACACACTGATAAATTTTCATCGCCCTCCCTGTTAAGCAATGGCATTGACTCACCAGGGATCGAATGTTAAGTTGTGCCTTTCACTTCATGACAAATGTGATTTCTGGGTGTGCGCGTGGCCGTGTTGCATTTACCCAAGTGAAATACAGGAACGATGAGCAAGATAAGAAAATCATTTTAAAGCCTCCTGGTATTGAAGTCAGCATTTCCCAGCGTGGATGAACTAGCCTTTGAAAAGTGTTCATGCTTAACCTCGGTGCAGCAGGGTCACGGGTAAGCCCCGGTTGGCTCACAAAGGACGGCCGAGGGTCAGAGTGACAGCCGGGGTGGGGAGGGGCCTTCTGAACATGCTGGTCCACATTTCCCAGCACCTCGCCTGTGGCCTTTCCCGAATTCCACACTCTCCCTCCCTCCCTCCCTCTAGGAAAGAATGATGCTACAGCCTTGGCTATTCTTTTCCCAAAACCTCTCCCAAAAGGTGAAAGGTAATGAAATGAATGTTCAAAATGTAGATTTTTGCATACAATTATGTGCACGTTTTGAACTGTGCCAATGGTTCCTGGGTCCTCGGGTCAAGAGAAGGGACTCACCCCGCTTGTTTCTGGTTCCAAGGTTGAAAACGGGATTTATTCATTCCTCTCCCAACTCAGAGGGGACACCACGCACATGAACAATTAGGATAGACTTAAATCTGCACCGAGGTCCGTGGAGCGACATGCAAATGCATACGCAGTTTTTCTTTCCTTTTCTTTTTTTTTTTTCCTTGGGATTTCAGCTGTATTTTTTCTGAAGGGGGGGAAAAAAAAAAGAAAACCCAACCTATTGTTACAATCACCGCCCCCCCCCACCCCCCGCCGCCGCTCGGCCTCCCGCTAATGTGCTTCCGGAGAAGCAGTTTTTAAATGAGAAGTTACGGGTGCTGTTCTGATTGAAACAAACTAGTGTTGATTGCGGATCAGCCATCTGTAAAGGAGGCCACCTCAGGAAGGATATGAGCTAATGAAAAAATGGGCCTGATTTGGGAGTGTGATGGGCTTTCTGCCACCGGCCAGTGTGAGTGGCGTGAGATGATAGCGCGGGGAGAGGTAGATGGAGAATAAGTAACTTCTGTCTTCAAGATTAAATGGCGAATTTGCTATTAAATGTGAAAGACATAAAATGGAATTATGCTCGGAGGGCGTTGGCGGTGGCCGTACACGCGGCAGACGGCGCCCCGGCCGCCAGCCCCTCGTCCTCGTGCTCCAGCTCAATTAACACTGACCCCGAAGGGCCAGTCACGGTCGCGGGGAACCGGGTGCTGACCCTCCGGATCCGCCCACGCGGCACCTTCTGCTCCCCCCCGCCCCCCGGGCGCTTCCCACGGCCTTCCTTTCTCCGGTGACCTTCGGAGCTGGTAAACGTTATTGATGAAGTCATTAGGTGGCCCAGAAAGCTGACTGATACTTCTCGGGGACGTCGACGCTTGGAGGGTGGGGTGGGAGGGGCCGCCAGGAGGCCTCTGACCGACGGCTGGCCTGGCCGGAGACCCGCTCCGTTGTGGCCCACGAGGGATGGGATGGCCGGGGCCCTGGGATCTTGAAGCAGGACCCAGGGGCCGTCCCCTGTGTGGTGGAAGTCGTGCAGCATTGTTCCCCAGGACCTGGGTGGCGGACCCCATCCCACGAGAAACCCTTGAAGGAGCGGACAAAAGAGAGCAGCTGGCCCTGAGTTAGACGCAGTCTGCGCGGGCCTGCCCGGCTCCTGACTCCACGTCCCCAGCGTGCTTTTCAGCTCAGTCCGGGCCTACACCCCTGTCACTGGATGGTGCCTCGTTTCACGGCGCCAGCAGCCAAAGGCCCCACGATGGCTGTGACGTGCTACTGGGCCCCTCGTCGAGCGTCAGACAATCCCGATGGCGCTTGGAGGTCGGCCGGACAGCCTGGTTTCTCTGCCTGCTCCCACCTTGCTTGGAGGGGGGCATGCGCTGCCCCTCGCCTGTCGAGCCAAGCACCTCTCTGTCTTCTCGTGCGGCCAGGGATCACTTCACTAGTTGCTCGGCTTCACGTCCGCCCTCGGTCTATTTGCATCGACGGCAGCCCACGGCCTAGCATCCCGGAGTCTTGCTGATTCCCCAGGGCGACCTTAACATGTTTGATGAATGAGCGAATGGACGAACGAAGGACAAGGCCCGTAGCACTTCCTTAGGACCCGCCCGGGTCCAGCCCTGAGCCCCTGCCCCCCTCCCAGGCACTGAATTCTGCTCCCAGGAAACCCGCTCGTGACTGCGGGGACGGAAACGGTGCCGGATCTTTCCGTCACGCCCTGTGCTTGCGGGAGCACGCAGGCCAGCTTGGAGGTGATGGGCTGTGCCCTGAGGCACTTCAGTGGGTAAAGGCTTATGTTCTGCTATATTGCATCATTTTATATGCTTATGCGACTTAAGATTAGAGGGCACAATCAATGAAATGAAACACAAGTAGTGAAATAAAGTAGATAACACTATCTTTTAGATTGGATATGCATCATTAATCCCTCCCCCCCCCTTAAAATCAGCCCATATGAATTTACTGCACACGCAATCAAAGGGCTAAAGCCGCTGGCCTGTGCCGTTTCTGTAGTGCGGAGACGGCTGTCTGGAAACTTCCCTACCTGCTACGGTGTGGCCTGGTTCCACCACCGTGCCCTGCAGCATTGGCTTTGAGGCTCTCTTGACACGGCCTGCTGGCCATGCCAAATAATATGATAGTTTTGTGATGACGAGAGTGTCAACAGGGATCAGAGTGAGAGAACCAAGCTCATTTTCACTTTTGACCCAAGAAGGACTCATTCCCAGATTTTCAGACGTGAAGAGCTCACACGCTAATTAGCACTGTCTCTTGCCCTCAGCATCAATTTTGAAAGTCACCAGTTCAAACTGAACATCCAGGAACTTGGCAATATGATCCAGAGGATATCCAAACAGATTTCAAATTAATCAGCTCATGCATCCAATTTGCTAGCTGTAATAAGACTTTATATTTACATGACACTTTTTTTTCTCTTATTGTGCTTACAGCTAATAATGCCGGAATAAATATTGATTAAATACAGTGCAGCACATAACAAAGGCATGACTCCCACCCTCAAGACGGAAACGTTTCAGACTGGCTATCTCATTAATTCTCGGACGTCTCTATTAGGAAGCCACCGTGTGTGCTCACGACCTCCCTACCAACTGGTGTTCCTTGCGAAACGGGAAAAATCGCTTGCCCTTCAAAGACGGGATTTGCTCACCTACCCAAAGTTGTTCTCCCTTTGGTATGGGTTTGTGCACTGTGCCCGCCTGCCTCGGGGTCTCTTGTGTCATGTCCCTTTTTTGTCTTTGTGGCTGCGTTCTATTGTGGTCCTGTCCTCCGTGCCCGCTCCACCTGTGTCGCTCGCCCCCCGACCCCATGTTCTCCTGACCTGTCTGCACCCACGTGGGTCCGGGCCTCTGTTTTGACTTTGTCTTGGCTCCTGGCCCCTGCCCACCTTTTGGGCTGGCAATTCACTGGCATCCTGCTTCAGGACCCTACCGTGTCCCGTCGGTTCACGTTCTAAGACTTTGGACGAGATACTCACACCCATGGCCCCATGGAGGCTCCGAGAATCTGATCACACCCTGTTTAATCCCTGCCCCGAGGAGGAAGGGCACTGGGTGGGCTGATCATCCTCCTTATAATAGAAATGTTTTTGCAGTGACGCTTCTCCCCAAGTCATATATGCTGCTCTAAGAGAGATGATTCCACTTTCTGTATCCTAAAACACGATCGGACACATGGCAGACACTTAACAGTTGTTGAATAAAACAATGAATTTTCCAGTGACTTGGGGGGAAATGCTACATGCTAACCACTTTTAGTAGAAGTTCGTTTATTCGTTCAGTGTAAATTTGTTGAGTAACCCGCATATCCCAGGCACCGTTCTAGGCAAAGGTCCCTGCTCTCATGGAGATGATATTTGGGGAAGGTGGACGGTAAAGAAGCAAAGGAGGAAATGTGGGAGAACGTGAGAAGGAGACACGGACGCAGAAAAGAAAGGTGGGCACAGTCAGGTGCCCCCTCGGTGCCGGGGCAGCAGGTCAGACCACAGTCTGGAATACCGTGGGAGAGGGTCTGTGTGGGAGGAGGGCACCGGATTAACACAGGAAGGAGAAGGAGTCGGCCCTGCAGAGCCCGGGGGAGCACAGCCCAGACAGGCCCCTGGAGCTGAGCCCTGGGCTGTGCCAGGCCCGTGGAAGGGAGCAGGAGGTGAGGTCAGCAGGAAGGGGACACATCCTGGGCAGTGAAGGACCCGTGAGTCACCTGGCCTTCTTCCTCCGTGAGTCTGGGGGCCTCTGGAGCTTATCGGCAGGGCGGTGATGTGACCTGACAATGGGGTCACGAGGGCACGGGGGTCTGGTGGGGGCGGCTGAGATGAGGCAGGGAAGGGGGAGAGATGGCCAGGCAGGGCTGGTGGCCATGCTGGGGAGGCAGGTTAAAGGCTCTGAGGAGATCCGCAGCAAAGATTTCTGTTCAGCTTCGAGTTACCCAGCAAGTTCCGAAAGTAGCTGCGCACCGACCCTTGTTTTCTGCACAGCGTCTCGTGCTGCCCCTCGGCTCTGGTGTTCCACGGAACGCAGTTTGGGAAACACTGCTCGAGCGATGTGAATGTGCCGGGGCAGCGGGTTTGAGGGTGCCGACGTCCTCCGCTGCTCGGGAAAGAGGCGTCTAAGTCACTCAGCCGTGGAGCCTTCATTAGCTCGCCAAGCCCGGGAGGTGGGGAACGTCGCCCTGTCTGACTTCACACATGGGGGGACCGAGGTGCCACGACGTAAGCCGCTTGCCTGAGCTGCAGGTGGACAGTGGCCGGTGGGGCCCAGCCCGTGCCCCGCACTCGTCTCTGAGCCTCCGGGACTCCTATTCCTTCCGTCCTGCTGGGGCTGCTGCCGCCCTGGGTCTGTGCCGGCCCCTCCCGCCTCCCGCCAGCTCTGTGCCCGTGGCGCGGTGGCCCCTGCTGCACGGCCCAGTGTGACCGACACCCCTCTGAGCGCTGGCCACCTCGCTGGGGCCACAGTGTCTCCGGAGGGCCTCTTGCATTTCGGGCTTCTCCCAGCCCGCCGGCTCGAGTTTGTTCCCAGGGTTCCAGCTGTCGTGTCAGGAAGGTCCTTGGAGCAGAGAGCTCAGGAAACACCCCACGATCTGAAAGCAGCTACGATTCCCGTGCAGAAGTCATGGCTCCAGCGACACCGCCTGCTGCCTGGGCCGGGAGAGCATCTCCTGAAGCTTCTGAGCATCCGTGACGCCATCCTTCGTCTCTGCCCCGACACACACACACACACACACACACACACACACACAGCTCAGGATGAACTGGCGCGTGGGTCTGGCTTTCAAAGCAGGCAGTGGCCCGGTGGTGCCGCTGGGCTCTCGGCGGACCTCTGGGCCTCTCGGAGCGAGAAACATGCACTCCCCAAGGAAGCCAGAGGGGGAGACACTGAGGAAGCTGCGTTACTGGTGGGACCCTCTGTGGCTCTGACCTGCGGGGAGGAGACTCCATTCCCCTCCTCGGGGAGGAGACCGAACTAGACCGAGGGCTGACACTCGTGGGCACTTGCCACCTGGCCTGGGCGCTTCTCCCCATGTCACAGATGAGCAAAGTGAGGTCGGCGGCCTCTCCCCGGGGCCCCGGCCCTCACCCGACACTCGTACGGCTCCCGCAGCCGCTCCGGGCCATTGTGTACGCGCCCGTCTTGCTCACGGATCCCTCCTGGCCACCTTCCCTCTAGCGGAGACACAGCCACGCTCTTCCTTCGGGGAACTGAGACTCTGAATGATCTCAAAGTTCATTTTTTTTTTAAGTTTATTTAATTATTTTGGGAGAGAGAGAGAGCAGGAGCAGGGGAGGGGCAGACAGAGAGGGAGAGAGAATCTTAAGCAGGGTCCACGCTGTCGGCACAGAGCCCGACACAGGGCTCGAACCCACGAACCGGAAGACCATGGCCTGAGCTGAAATCGAGAGTCAGATGCTCCACGGACTGAGCCACCCAGGTGCCCCTCAAAGGTCATTTTAAGTAACCAGCCGTTAGAGACGGCGAATATTCTGAGGACTTGCTCTGCATACATTTTTCATACGTTTGCAGCAGAGAATTCTTGCTTTTAAGATGGGACTTGCAGCCTCGTGAGAAACCATCCAATCGGAGCTACCGATTATAAGGAACCGCCAGGCAAGGAGGCGCTTCCCCCGTGGTGGGGGGAGGCGGGTGTGGAGTGGGGCTGGGCCCCGCCCTGCCCTGGCCCTGTCCAGGCTCCCCTCCTGGAGATCTGTGCCCGGCCCTGAGTTCGTGGGGTCACGGGTTGGACCTGACTCCCCACACCCACTCGTCCTGTTGTCTCAGTCTTGGAGGCAGCCGTCCTGGGGGCCAGCGTAGGACCCAGCCTGCTGCTGGCACCACTGTCCTGAGGACCTGTGTGCCCCAGGCCCCCCTCGTCAGCAGTGAGAAGCTGGTCTCGGGGGCCATTACTGGCTCTGGTCCGGGACCCAGACAGGCCTGGGTTTGAGTCTTTGGCAAATCACTCTAGACCTCTAAGACCCGTCCTCGGGTCTCCGATGAGGATGGTGACGACAACGGTGGCAAAGGCCACTTGGACGGTGGTTGAGTGCAGGGGTGGAGCACTCTACACACACCTGGCAGGCTCGAGGCTCAGCGCTCGAGGCCCCTGCTCTGGGGGCCGTGACCTAGCATCCCACCCTCCGAGAACAGAATGGACTCCCGGCTCCTACCTGCTCCGGACTCCTGGGGGGTGGGGAGTTCCGTTCTGGGCCGGCCCCTTCCCACCAGCCCCTTACCCGGGCCAAGCTCAGCCGGGTTCCCCAATGCGGCAGAACTCACCTTGCGTGTCAATGGAGTCCCGTGTGAGTCACAAGGGACCTTGCATCCAGAAATGCAGACTTGGGGCCGTGAGTGATGTGTGAGTTTGGCACCATTTGCTTCTCTTCTCCTGCTCTCACGGTGGGGTCCTACAAGCACACAGCGTTTGGTTTTCACTGAGGTTGTGAACGGGCCTGCATATTTCCCCCAGCACCTGATTCGAGGTGGCCCGAACACAGGTCGGGGGTCCTGGCCGTGACTGCGGTTACTGACCACAAGCTTCCCGCGGAGAGACGGCTGTAGCACGAGGCCGCAGTGTTCCCACCCGAGGGTTGGGCGCGTCGCGGGCTCACACGGAGCCCTTGCAAGAGGATCCGTGAGAAGGAGGACCGTCCTGTGCAGCTCGGGGGCTCACGGAATTGCCGCAGCCTCTTTGAGGTTGGGCCTGTTTGGAGCAGTTTTGAAAGCTAGGCTCTTTAATCATGACTTGTGTACTCCTCTTGGGTAGGGTGTTTCATTTGTGCGTTCAGCCGTTTGCCGTCTGGGACTCCAGTCATTATTCCATAAAACCCATTGTCAGTCAACAGCCATCAATCATGCAAAATTCACGAGTACCACGGATCTGTCAGGAAATCAAAAGACTGTTAGCGTTGTTGTGATTACCCATTCATGAGCCATTTTGACTGGAAACTTCGCAGACCTTCCCTCTTGCTGCAAAGAGGGGGAAAGTTAAAATCAATCACTTACACAATTTGTCAGCGAGGTCTGGTTTTCGCCGGGAGGAAACCACCTCTCCCACCGCCGCCGGTGGCTGGGCTTCGGCGTCAGGCTTTTCTTTGCCTCTTTCAAGGACAAGCCGCACTGTTTGCTTCCCGAGGGGAAGATCGCAGGGACGCCCCGAACGCCTGGGATCTGGGAGCCGGACGCGCTCCGGCCTCGCTCTGTGCCTCCTGGCCCTGCCCTTGGACCCGCACGACCCCAGCCAGGAGAGGAAGAGGGAGGGGGGCTTCCCGGGACGATGTGCGTTGTTCCCCAAGGAGAGTCCCCGCCCGTCCGGGCCCGGGTGCACGGCAGGTGCACCTCGCTGGCAGACGTGCGCCCCGGAGCTGGTGTGAACAGGAGGCCCGCGGAGGAGGAGGCCGCTCCTCGGCCTCGCCCGTCCCCTCGCGGGTCGCACTGTGCCCTGCCACCTCTCCCCCGGCACTGCTAAGTGAAGGTGTGTGGCTGCCTCTGAGAAACCATTTCTCAGCGGCACGCCTTGTTGGCAACTTGTCCAGCTGAGCACGGCCTTGACTGTCTCCTCACAGAGGAGAGCCAGGTAGAGAGACGGGACGGTGAGTAAATGAAAAGACGCGCAGCCAGCCAGCCGACAAATGGGAACAACCTTCAAAGCAACCACGGGGAAACGATGGGCTTAGCGAGAAACCATCGTCAGACAAAACGAGCGCAGAAACAACTGATGGATCTGACCACACGGGAGCATCAGGAACTTTCTCTGGGAGGCCCCTGGGTTGGCTAATAACCCCCAGTGATGTAAAACTCCCCGTATCACCTGGCAGGGCATTCTCTCCTGTGCCGCCCCTGGACAGCTGCCACGGTTACCTGATACCCCACCCGGGGTGTCAGGGCGAGGCGTGAGTCTCTCCCCGGGGTGACAAGCGCGCCCTCCTCGCCCCCGCCCGCCCCTCCCAGCCCCGTCCCCGTCCCCAGCGGACCCGCCCCGGTTTCTGCAGCCGGCTTAGCTGAGCCTTGCCCGCACCTGCAGCTGGGGAATGGCCACGTGCCCGCCGAGGGCTCCAGCCTGCGGTGGCAATGAGTCTGAGAGTGAGGGGGTGCCTCCTGACCCGCCTGAATGCTACTGCTGCCTGCCGACCCCAGGCTGCGGCCGCTGGGTCCTTGCGGACACTTTAAATTGGTGGCAAAACGCAAACAAACAAGAAGCTGGTGGTAGGAGACGGTTTCTGGAACCCGAGTCTTGCGTAGCAAGCAGCCGGGCCGGGAGGAAGAGGTCTCCGTGAAAGGCCCTCTGGGGTCCATCTGGCCGCAGCTCCCCCCACACTGTGGCTGATGCTGGGAGGGAAGCTGATGTCAGAAGCCACCCGCAAGGCAGAGCACCCCTCAGCACAGGCCGTGGGGAAGCCACCCCCCGTCCCAGGTCAGGAGGGAGGCGACGCAAAATAATAAAAAAATAAAAAAATAAAACCAAGGCACCTGGGTGGCTTGGTTGAGCATCCGACTCTTGATTTCGGCTGAGCTCGTGATCCCGGGGTCGTGAGATTGAGACCCACATTGGTTTCCATACTGAGTGTGGAGCCTGCTTGAGATTCTTTCTCCCTCTGCCCCTCTCCCCTGCTCGCACGTGCTCTCTCCCTTTCTCTGAAATGAAATAAAACAAAATAAAATAAAATAAAATAAAATAAATAAAATAAATAAAATAAAATAATAAAATAAAATAAAATAAATAAAATAAAATAAATAAAATAAAATAAATAAAATAAATAAAATAAAATAAATAAAATAAAATAAATAAATAAAATAAAATAAAATAAATAAAATAAAATAAATAAAATAAAATAAAATAAAATAAAATAAAATAAATAAAATAAAATAAAATAAAGTAAAATAAAATGGCATAGCAGCTAAATATGAGGAAAATCCAGCCCGAGCTGGAGTTGGAGATCTATAATATGAGATACAGTTTGGGTCTTCTCCAGGGTTGTTAAGTACAGACCTTGGTGAAAAATAGAAAGTCCTTCCCTATATCCACGAGGTTCCTAAATTCTTATCTCTGGAAACTTCAGGAAAACCCAAAGCTGCTGGTTGTGTGGACAAACCTCAAGTTCACGGTTAGCTGATGCCGTGAGCCACTGAGCCATTTTTGCACATTTAGACGACATCGGGGCTTTCTCTTGACTTTGGGAGCAGTTGGGCTGGAAATGGTTTGGGTGAAAGTGCTACCAAGCCCATGGCCAATATTGCAGTGTAACACGGGTGGACGGGCCACCCTTGCCTGTGTTCCATTTATGTCCAATTACGGAATCATTGGGTTTACCCATGATAAAGAAACAGAAATGTCATTAGTAGTTTTCCAAGCAATTTGTCCCCGTGATTCTTAGCAATGGATGACACACCTCTCTGAGCCTCGGGGACTGGCGTCCTGTTTACTCACACTTCTGTCTTTCTGAGCTTTCTCCTCTGGTGAATTAATTCATCAGCCACCATTTTGGGGCTCTTTGTATTGAAAAGCTCATTATTTCAGAGGAAGTGCACTGTGAATAAGAAAACAGTTATAATTAGATCTCTGGGATGGGAGAGGGCCTCTTTGTGTTACAATTTTTTGTGATATTTGTAGGAAGGAAAGAAACATTCTCTCTCCTTCCCTGTATGAAAATCTGGAAGACGCTACTTGAAGAATCACCCTGACGATTCACTTGCAGGGTGAGTTGTGAGTAGGGCCGTAGTGTGTCAAGTACAAAGACTGTGCTTTTAGACAAGGGTTGCTCTGCGACCGCTGTGATTTTGTGTTAGCGGCTTGGTGTCAGAATCCCCCCCAGGGCGCCGGCCGCTGAGGGATGCTGAACTGGGGTGCAGCCTGACCTGCCGTCCGCTGGAGTCAGGTGTCGGTGCGGCCAGACGGACCCGTCTGTCCCCGCCACGTTAGCTGGGCTCTGTTAAGGAACAGCAGGAGAGGAGTGAAGGTAAGCTAGGAGCCGGACTCACTCCCGTATCTGAGAGGAGCTCAAAACGCGCTTGTGGAAAGAGTTAATGACTCCTCGATCAAGCCAACGGTATTTGTGAGCGGAACAACGAGATTTCCTGAGAACATTGTAAATCCTACACGTGAACCATACACTCAGTATTATCATTGTGATTTTAAATGTTTGTTTCTTTAGACAGAGGGAGAGAGCGCACACACTGCGGGGGAGGGCCAGAGAGGGAGAAGGAGAGTCTCAAGTAGGCTCCACACTGTCAACACAGAGCCCGACGAGGGGCTTGATCCCACGAACTATGAGATCATGACCTGAGTCAAAACCAAGAGTTGGATACTTAACTGACTGAGCCACCCAAGGCACCCCCCCCAACATGTGTTCTTATTTAACAATGAGTAGAGGGGCGCCTGGGTGGCTCAGTGGTTAAGCGTCCCACTTCGGCTCGGGTCTTGATTTTGCTGTCCGCGAGTTCGACCCCCACGCCGGGCTCTGTGCTGACGGCTCAGAGCCTGGAGCCGCTTCGGATTGTGTGTCTCCCTCGCTCTCTGCCCCTCCCCGCTCAGGTTCTGTCTCTCTTTCTCTCTCAAAAATAAACAAACCTTAAAAAATACCTTAAAAAATGAGTAGAGCAGAACCTCATGCAGGATAGAGCATTCTTTTCCAAACTTCCGTGTGCTTGGTAACTACCTAGCTGCTCATCGCCGACGTGATTCATGCGTCTGGAGTGGGTTCTGGGGCTCCCAGGTAATGCAGATGCTGCCAGCCTGTGGACCACTCCCAGGTAGTAAGGTCTTAGAGAAAATGCAGGCTTGGTATTTTCAAGTGCACACCTTGAGGCGTGGCCTCGAAAGGCTCCCCCTCGCCCGGCGAAGACTCTACCAGTAACTCTCACTCTTGCTTCCCTTACAATTCAGTTTCACAATATGGTGTGTGAAGACGATGGGTTTCCGAAAGCTCGATGACTTTTTTTTTCTTTTAGTGAAATTCCCTTTAACATAAATAGTATTTATGCTGTTCGTTTGCACAGAAAACCCACTCTTCATAGATGACGTTGATGTAAATTCCATCTCAATCTCAAACAAATCCTTCAAAAAAAAATCTTTTTTTTTTTTTTTTAGATACCATTTACTGTAGGACGTGTGTGTATGTGTTTGGCACCAGGTGTATGTGTTTTGTGTCCCAGTCAACGGTGTTTAGATCCTGAAAGGGCAAATCCAGATAGTCTTGGCGGGAGCCCTGAGGAGAAGCCATTTGCAACTCGCAAGATGCTGCCTCTTCTCATGCAGCTTGGAATGTGGAGAATAGGGATATAATCTACTTGCACAGAAGAAAACGTTTTCCTCCTGGTGCGAGTGTGTTCTGTATTTCCAAGGTTGTTTTCGCTGAACTATCTCGTGGCCCTGTATTGTTTTCAAATAAAAAAAGGGGAAAAAACCCCCACACGCTTTTTTGGGATGGCTTTCTCCCTCCATCAGCAACCAAAATATTTGCAGGCACACTTCAAGTACGTTATTCTTGAACATTCTGCCCTTGATACACGAAAAAGCAACCCATCTTATGGTGGTATGACTGACATATAAAGGCTGTACGTATTTAATATATAAGTTTGGAAATAACACACGGGTGGAACCATCAGCACTGTCAATGCCATCAACCTATCTATCACCTCCAAAAAATTTCCCTTGCCCTTTTGGTTTTTAATATTTTTTCTAGGATAAGAATATTTACCATAAGATCTGCCCTCTTAGCAAATCATAAGTATGCCACCCAGTACAGTTACCTATGGGCAGTAGGCCGTACAGCAGATCTCCATAACTTACTCATCTCCTATAACTGAAACTTTGTACCTGTCGACCAACACTCCCCTGTTTCCACCCCCTCAGCCCCTAACAAACACAATTCTCTTCTGCTTCTGAGTTTAACTATTTTAGATTCCTTATATAAGTGAGATCATGCTGTGTTTAAATACTGACTTACTGAACTGAAACCAAGGAGGATGTATTGGTGGGGCCAGATGGGATCAGTGATCCAGGTTGGCTAGAATACCAAGTTCACCTTTCCTGCCTCTCCCTTTCCTTGTTACTAATAATAAGTCTGGAAAATACACAGAAATAACTACACTAAAGTACAGTAAAACCTTGGATTGTGAATAACTTGTTCTATGAGTGTTCCTCACGATGAGCAAACATTTCTAATAAATTTTAACTTGAAAAACAAGCTGTCTTGCAATACGAGTTGTACGTGATACAAAACATCATCTGATTACAACTGACCCAACGGTTTCTCTCTCTCTCTCTCTCTCTCTCTCTCTCTCTCTCTCTGCAAGATTGTGGGTGACCGTCTCCCATGCTCAGGTGCCCGGTCTCAGGCTGCAGTGTTTGGCAGAAATCAGTGATTTTTCAGAACGTTGGAAGGTACCCACAACTGGCACTGGTGTGTTTTTTGTCATTTCAAAGCACCGATGGACAGTCCTTTACTTTTCCAGACAAGAGTGAGCTTAGGAATGTTTTGCTTCCTTCTAGGTCAGGCTGCCTGAAGATAGAGACCGTTTCCTCAGCTGTCTTATTGCCAGTTCCATTAAATACAGTACCTGACAAGAGTTTATTAATACTTCACTGTAGTCAACATCTGTGCGAGCAGATACAATGGTCCCCATGCAGAAAAAGATTCTGTTGAGCCAATAGACAGCAGTGAGTCGGTTAGTGATAGTGAAAGTTGTCCTACGCAATAACCCTCCTCTCTCTTGTCTCCCTCACGCCAGCCACAAAGGTTTTCAAAAGTAAGTTCTGGTTAATTAATTTATTTTTCTTTATATTTTTTGTATTTTCTTTGTTACTTTGTATTATATATTGTATTGTGATCGTTTTCATATGAATATTTCTCGGTTGTGGAACAAATTATCTGAGTTTCCATTATTTCTTATGGGGAGATTTCCTTTGATCTACAAGTGCTTTGGATTATAAGCATGTTTCCAGAACGAATTATACTTACAAACCAAGGTTTTACTGTATACAGAAATGAACAATTTCTTTAGTATTTTGTGCCCCATAAACAGTAAAACAAGTGATGACTGTTACTAATCATTTGACGTTCTATTGGTCTACTCGAATGAAAAGTTCACCTATGGCTACACACTGTGCTATTCAACTCTACAACAATCTGCAAAAGGCAATACTATGGAGGCAGTAAAAAGATCAGTGGTTTCCAGGGGTTGGGGGCAGGGGAGATGAACAGGCAGTGAAATTACTCTGTATGACAGTATAATAGTGGATGCCTGCCAATATATATTTGTCCAAACTCATATCACATACAACACCAAGAGAGAGCCCTAAAGCAAACTATGGACTTTGGGAGATAATGTATCAGTAGGTTCATCAGCTGTGACAAATGAACCACTCTGGTGGGCACGTTGGTAGTGGGGGAGGCTGTGAATGTGCGGAGGAGGGAGTATATGGAAAATCTCTGTTACTCCCTCTCAGTTTTGCTGTGAACTTAAAACTGGCTAAAAACACAAAACTCTTTAATAATAATAAAAAAAAAAAGTTCACTGTAGTAGTTTGTGCGGTTCCCATCCAGCGTGTGTGTGTATATGTGTGTGTTTGAAAATATCTCCCTGGGGCACCTGGGTGGCTCAGTCGGTTAAGTGTCCGACTCTTGGTTTTGGCTCAGATCGTGATCTCACGGTTTGTGGGTTTGAGCCCCGCGTCTGGTTCTGCAACTGACAACGCAGAGCCTGCTTGGGATTCTCTCTCTCATCTCTCTGCACCACCCCACCCCCCGCCCCCGCTCACACGGTCTCTGTCTCTCTCAAAATAAATAAATAAACGTAGAAAAAATTAAAACAATTGAAAAACTCCCCGTTTCAGAGGTCAATAATTCCTTGAGTGTTTGACCAAAGTCCTTTTTTATGGAATCTATTAGATATGAAAAGATAGAATCAGTAGGATTTTACCATCTGCTGTATTCTGAAAACTGTAATGAGTGTTTCTCGGGATATAGTAGGTATTCAATAAATTCCTACTGAAAGTATTTGCTTAACTAGGAGCTTTCGTATACAAGGACCTTGGCCCATGGAATCATGCACTAAAGACATCTCTCAGGGGCCTACAATCTGGTGCCTGGAACAGACCATGGGAGCCGACTGACCCGCCTAAGTGTTGTAACAGAGGCACAAGCACTGAGCTGGGAGTGAAAAGAAGACAGAAACAGTGGCCGGCTGGGGAGGAAACACGAGACTGGAGAAGCTTCACGAAGGCACCAGGTAAGCAGAAGTTTATATGAAGATCACATGGCTTGGTGGCCAGTGTGTGACTGGGTGGCTCCAGCAAGACTGTAACCTCTAACTGAAGGCCAGGAGTCATGTTACTGCCTCAAATTCTGGGTAGACAGTATGGACTTTATTCTGTAGGCAAATGGCAGCCATTGATGTTCGTTGAGAAGGAGAGTGCCTTCCTTCCTGCCCAGTGGTGAACGAGAAAAGCAAAAATCATGTACTTATTGCTGAGATCAAGCTGTCGGTTACCTCAGCTCCCTTTTGTTAGTCAAAGGAAGAGCTTTCAGTCCAGAAGTCAGTTCACCGGCTCTGAGTACCCTCCATGGTATTGCATTTTTCAACAAAATATTTCTGTGGAATCAATACAGCAGAAACAAGCTTACCAGGAGTGGGAGCAAATAAAGGGAGAATTCTTACTATACTAGTCTCTTCATAGACTGGTCAGCTTGTGTTAGAGGAACTGATTATTTGTTGTAAATCCTTTCAGACTTACCTAGAAGTCCCCAGAAGTCTGTATACACGTTGCTTGGGGACCCTTTCGAACTTCACCAGCTGCCCCACAATGGCTTGCACCCAGTTGTCTTGTAGGGTCCTACAGTATGCGATGGTTTCCTTGGCTCCCACGGCCTTGACATCTTTGAAGATCACAGCCTAGTTATTTTTGTAGGCCACCCCTCACTTTGGATTTGTCTGACGTTTCCTCACGGATAGAACCAGGCCACACACACGCTCTTGGCTGGGATGTCACAGAAGTGATGTGCTGTGTCCTCACTGCATCTTACCTGGAAGCCCAGGGGGCAAGCTCGTCCCACTGCTGCTGACTTACCCATGCCAAACTCCTCTGCCGAAAAGTCACTTGTGCCCTCCATTGACACCACCTAGCATTTTCTGGAGAGGTACCCCGAGGGTGTGGAAAGCCCTTCTTTACCCACGTTTCATGCTCTAGGTTTACACCCAATGATGGTTCTCACCTGAATTATTGCTGTGTTGGGTACCAAATGGTGATTTTCTAATTACACCATTTTTATACCACATTTATTAGTTGGCTTTTTATGAGGAGGAAGAGATTTTTTCTTGTCCTCATTTATTCATGTATTTATCCACATGGCCACTTAGATCACTATTTTATACAACGGGATATAATCCATGTATTATCATTATTATTAATTTTGACTCCTTAACGATTCTAGTTTGGGTCAGCAGTAACTCTTTCAAGCTCACTCCCATGTCCCTTTGACATACCCTTGTCATTATTTGGTCATTTTCGTTCCTTCTGGCACAATAATTGATTCCAAGTTCATCTTGTTCTTTCCCTACTCTGATGTCAGCCATCTCTCTAAGGAAACATCTTCCTTCTAGGGAAGAATCTTATTTAAAAACCAGGAACCAAGGGGCACCGGGGTGGCTCAGTTGGTTAAGCGTCCGACTTCGGCTCAGGTCATGATCTCACAGTTTGTGAGTTCAAGCCCCGCATCAGGTTCTGCACTGACAGTACAGAGCGTGCTTGGGATTCTCTCTCTCTCCCTCTCTGTCTCCTCCTCCCTCCCTCCCTCTCTCTCTCAAAATCACATAGATAAATTAAAACAAAACAAAACAAAACAGGGGCGCCTGTGTGACTCATTTGGTTAAGTGTCTGACTTCAGCTCAGGTTATGATCTCACCGTTGGTGAATTCGAGCCCCGCGTCCGGCTCTGTGCCGACAGCTCAGAGCCCAGAGCCTGCTTCGGATTCTGTGTCTCTCTCTCCCTCTGCCCCTCCCCCACTCGTGCTTACTCTCTCTCTCTCTCTCAAAAATAATAAATAAAAAAAAAAATTAAACAAAACAAAACCAAACACATACCGAGAACTAGCTGGTTAGCATAATCACTGCTGGGACACAGTTGTCCTAGGTCCTCAAAGCTAGAGAATATTTACATATCTGCACCTCCTGGTCCAACAGTCCAAGCCCTGGCTCCTGTCATAGTGACATAAATGACATAAGTGACCCATACGGGTCCAGTCTCCCAACCCTGCCTGCCGCTTTCCACCCACCTGATACCCTCCCAGGTGGCAGCCGCTGCTGTCGGCTGGTGTCTTCATCTACCTCCTGAAACTGTGTGGCCGACTTTTATCTGAAAATGGAAGGAGGAAGGGAAGAAGGAAGGAAGGAGACGGAACAAGGCGGGTAGGTCGCGATGCCCAGAAATTCTCATCTCTCAATACCCCACTTTCCAAGCTAATAATCAAGGCAGGTGGAAATAGCCTCCTTTGGTGCAATTGCTTCCTCCCTGGAAGAGTCACCTGTCGTCCGCCTGACTTCAGTTCTGAACGGAAAGGTAGCCCGTGCTGAGCAGAGCTGGCTTATTTGTGTGTCTGTGCCTGGGAGTGCCCGCGTGTGTCTTGACAAATGGAAGCAGCAGGTGTTTGGACACCACAGCATAACTCTTCATAGAACACACTTCTTTAAATCCAGATTAAATATACAATTTGAAGCCTGACCTTTCCGAGTAATTAAAGATTTCTACTTTATGGTTTTTATAGACATGGAACGGTAGAGGCGAGAAGAGCCTCTTTAATGATTAAGGTGGATAGAGCGGGGAGTGTTTTTGCTGCATGGGATTTAAAGGGCCAAACGCTGGGCAGCAGGCAGGCTTGTGGCTGTGGTGGTTTTGGCGCCCCCGGTCACAGTGTAGACAGAGCTTCAGCTCACAGGAGGGCAGCCCTTGGGGGAGCCCCGGAGCAGTCGCCCAGTTACAGAGTAGGAGGTGAACCCAGGGCACTCATGGCTAACGTGTCGGGCCAGAGCACAGCACGGCCCAAGCCCGTGACGTGCGGCAGCGTGCTGGGGGGCTGGGGGGGCTGGGCTGGCGCAACGGAATGGCAGCCAGGAACCCCCTCCCCATGGGCACGCTGCAGCCTTGAGGCCTTGCCAAGGTCCACCACCTCCTTTGTCTCTTCCCTTAACACCCTGGCTGAGCATCGCAGCCGTATTCTTCCCGCTTTACGGATTTGGAAATGCTTTGGGAAGCAGCCAACTGGGGCGAGGGGACATATGCAGAAATGATGCCTCGAGGGCCACACGGGGGCAAGCGCAGTCAACATGCTGCCAACCTGGTAGCTTTCTCCCTCGGTGCCTCGGTTTCCACATCAGTAAAATCCAGTGGTTGGACAAGGCCATCCCGAGGCCCGTCCAACTCTAACATCCTAGGTTTTTCTGTGCCGGTGTGGATTAGACTTCAGTGGATCCTGTCCAGGGGAGGCCTTCCATAAAGAGAAGAGATGCCAGTTTGCTGCAGGGTGGGAAAAACAAAAGGTTGGAAAGTTGGGCCTTGGAGACCGCCTGTCCCGGGATTGCACGGGCACCAAAAGCCCAGCTGCTTCCGGCTCAGTCCCGTCACCCCTCTCCAGACCCAGGCCGCGCTCGCTGTCCTAGGAACACAGAGCTGTACCCGTGCTTCCGCCTGGAAACCCAGAGTCCTGCGGCCACCGTGCCCCTCCTTCGGCAGGAATTTTCTGTGCAGAGCCGCTCTGGCACCTTCCACGCCCACAGCTGTCCCGACTGCCGTCACCCAGGAAGGCAACGCTGCATCCTGATGCAGAGGAACGGTGTTCGGGCAGGTCCGTCACTCTTGCGCTGTTGGGGTGATTCTCCCCCTTCCCTTTTAGTGCTCACATGTTTCTCTACCTTCTCCACCAGACAACTTTTTCTCAGGCCCAGAAATCAATGGGTGGCCCAGTTGTGTCATTTGGAGTCAATGTGTTACCTTTGCTGTGTCTTTTATATCTGCCTATTGAGTGCAAGGTGGATTTTATAAGTTATCCTCACACCGCAGAAGTGGTAGTTTAGGGACTAAGGCCCTCCTGGCCTCTGCAGGGGCACGGGGAGTTTGTGTCTCACCTCTGTGTGGAGTCCAAGGCCAGGGTAGTCTCGTAGGGGGCAAGATCCAGCATGATCTACAACAACGCCAAGGCCTCTGGAGCTGGAACCACGTGTTTCCAGAGCTCTGCTGGGCTTTTCCTCCTCTTCCTGGGTGAAGGAGATTCCCTGAGAGGGGACGTCATGTCGGGCACCAGAGCTAGTGGGAGGAAGAGGGCATTTGAAAGCCCGTATCTGTGATGCCAAGCCCTGTGATGGCTGGCGTCAGTAACAACAAGGGCCACGTTGGAAAGGAAGCCCTGCAGGTTCTGGAAGCAGCAACCTCCACCTTCATTAGCACATCGCAAAAGTGCACGGAAGCCCGGTAAAGTTGGGAGTTCAGGCGGTGATGGTCACTTTGCATTGCACGATGATCCTGGTTGAACACGCAGCTCATCAACTCACCCTTAACAAGCTACTGTTTTTAATAGGACCGTCGCTTCTTTGATCTGGAGATGAAGTGCATTTTACCTTGACATTCTCCTCAAATCCCTTTTCCAGAACAATCCTTTAGGAAAATCAGATTTACTCCCCAACAGAGAAACGCAGACTGCAAATAAGACAAATACGAGATAGATAATTGAGGACACAGTCGATCTGCATACACACCGGAAGAAAAAATACCGAACCACACGACGGATTGTCACGGTTTCCTTCTCAAATTGAAATCAAGTCTTCTCAAGGCTCAGGCCCCAGCACAAACAGGCCTGTTTGGTGTCCACCGTGTCTTAAACTTCATTCTACCACCTTAGGAACTTTTCCCGGTGGAGAAGGACTGCCCCCGTGCCTCTCGCGCCTGAATACGTTGATCCCTTTGCTGTCAATGACCCTATTTGGTAGCACATTATTTTAAACATCCATTACTATTAACATTAACTAATGGTTAATTACAACAGAATTCCTATCAAAGTGCATAAGAGAGTCATATGAATGCCAAATGAGTACATTAATGATTGGTGTTATCACAATGAATACGAAATGATTTCATAATGACTGGGGAGGTAATATATAATAAAAAAGGATTGCTCCCACTTTTATACACTTATCACAGATTTAAAACCCATTCTTGGCCTCCATTCAGAAACCATGAGGTACCTGAGAGCTTTTCCCTGAAGATTTCTAGGAACCTGTACATCTTCAATCAAAATCTAAACACTGTTACTTACCCAGGTGTTAAACTTTGAGGGTAAATGTCATTGTGTTTCTCCTTACAAAGAGCTTCGGGGACGTTACTTCATGGTTGTAAGTAAATGCATTTCATTCATTCATGTATTCATCCAATTAGTCAGTAAACATTTCTCGAACACATATGATGCTCTTGGCACTGTGCTGGATACAAGGGCTGTAAGGAGAAGAAGGGAGAATTCTTATCATTGACAAACCCAGATGGGAGAAGATGTGCAAAAATACAATTACAATAATGTGTTTCCTGTGTAGTAATAGAGCGTGCAGAGTGCTGAGAAGGCAGAAGGAGCCACCACACACATTGCTGGGGCTTTGGCAGGAGAGTGTCACAGATAAGGAGACGTTTGAACTGGGCTTCCGACTGGGACATGGGCAAGTTGATAAAGGGTGGGTAGAAAGGTCATTTCTAGTGGAAATCAGAGCAGAAGCGGAGAGACATGAACTTGTGCATCATGCTTGGGGGACGGAAAGCAGGCAACACGAGATAGGATGGTTGGAAGCAAAGCCACACGTACGGGGGGGAGACTAAAATATTTGTCACAGTCTTCTAACAAGTTCAGGAAACTTTGCATCTCAGATTTTGTGTCAGCACATCGGTTTACAAATCCGAGAAACTCAACAGACCTCAGGCAAGGTAATCAAAGAAAACTGCTCCTAGTCCTATCAAGTCACGTCCAGGAAGGAGCGCCTGGGTGGCTCAATCGGTTAAGCATCCGACTTCGGCTCAGGTCATGATCTCGAGGTCCCTGAGTTCGACCTTCGTGTTGGGCTCTGTGCTGACAGCTCAGAGCCTGGAGCCTGCTTCAGATTCTGTGTCTCCCTCTCTCTCTGACCCTCCCCTATTCATGCTCTGTCTCTCTCTGTCTCAAAAATAATAAATAAACGTTAAAAAAAATTCAAGTCATGTCCAAACTTCTCAAACCAAAAGACAGAGGGGAAGAGTTGAAGCAGCTGGAGAAAACGGGGCATGACATACTGGAGAACAACGATCCAGAAGGCAGCTGATGCTGCAGAAAAGGCAACAAGGCCAGGAGGCGACAGGGTAACTTATTTAATGAGTCCTAGAAGGAAATACTGTTAGCCAGCATTCTATAGCGAGCTAAACTATCCCTCAAAGTGAAGAGGAGAAAAAGTCATTTCAGATAATGGAAAGTGGAGACTCTGTTACCTGCAGATCTGCTCGACAAAGAAAGTCGCTCCTTGGGCTGAAGGACATGACATCTGACAAAAACTGGATATTCAGGAAAGAAGGAAGAGTGCCAGACATAATGGTAAATGTGGGTAAAAATAGACACGCACTATATATGTGTGTATACATACATGTATATACACGTACAAACAGGTATGCATGCATACATGCTCTGTGTTATTTCTTTTCTTAATTCTTAATTTTCTTAATTAGCTTAGTGAATTTCTTAATCTATCTGAAGATAAATAATGTTTAAAGCAAGTTATCACATCATGTTGTGGGACTGAGAACACATATAGATGGATATTTGCCGCAAACAATAGCACAAGGGATGGGTAGAACGCTAAATGTAATCCTGTTGCTAGGAACATAGGATTTTTGTGCATTTCTGAGCAATATTCCCTCTGGTTAGACTGTGGCATGTTCAAGGTGCATTGCAATCCTTAGAACTCCTCCGAAAAATTCCGCAAGCAGTATGGCTGAAATGCCTATAGCAAAATTAAGACGCAATACTAAAAATATTGGATCCATGCAAACACAAGAAGGAAAAGAAGAACAGAGGGACCAAAAGAGACAGATGGTAGAAAATTAAAACAACGACAACAACAACAACAACAAAAAACAGTGGACCTAAGCCCAGTCATATGAATGGGGTGGTGGCAGCTTCCCGTCATTGCAACCTCTGAGCCACTTTACTTCCCAGCTCTTAGCTCACCTTTGTAACCAATTCCCGGCCTTAAATATCCTGTGTTAAATATTTAGACCCTCACTGATATTTATTTATTTTTTTATTTTTTATTTTTTAAAAAAAAATTTTTTTTTCAACGTTTATTTATTTTTGGGACAGAGAGAGACAGAGCATGAATGGGGGAGGGGCAGAGAGAGAGGGAGACACAGAATCGGAAACAGGCTCCAGGCTCCGAGCCATCAGCCCAGAGCCTGACGCGGGGCTCGAACTCACGGACCGCGAGATCGTGACCTGGGTGAAGTCGGACGCTTAACCGACTGCGCCACCCAGGCGCCCCTCTCACTGATATTTAGATCCTGTTTTGATCCTCGCTGATAGATATCCGCTGCAAAGGGTTTGCTTGACTGAATGATGTGCTGATTATAACATGGAATGTCGTGTAGCAAGTAAACCCCAATGTAGCGAAACATAAAATGAGCCGGGAAGCATCATGGCTGTAGCTAACAAAACAGTAGGCGCTGGGACAGTAATTTCTACCGTCCACGCACATAGTAACGGTAGTTAATTCTGTATGTGAAGATTACAAGGGATATTTGTTCTTATCCTTGCATTTTCTTTGTGTTGAGCTTTTTTTTTTCTGTTGAAATGAATTACATTTGTAGTTGCAAGGATGAAGAAAAGGGAAGAACCCGGTGAAGACTTTGCTCCAAGGCAGCGGTCGTGGGCACGAAGCAGGCTTCCGAGGCAGGGCTGAGGGGTCTTGTGAGCTTGTGGACATGAAGAAGGGACCGTGTGGTGTCAAGGGAGGTTTCTGCCTGGGAAACAGGATGATGGCTTCAGCAGAGGCGAGGGGCCAGGTGCCTGGAAAGCAGTAGGAAAGGTGGTTGGTTCATGCCAGCTCCACACTCAGTGTAGTTCTGGAAGGCAATGACACAAGGTTATGGCATTTGGAAGTGAGGCCAGTACCAGAGATACAAAAGCTGAAGTTATTAGCATCTAGAAATAGTTAATTAAAGCCAAAGGAGTGGATGTACTGTCTAGCAAAAGAACGTAGACCCATGGGGGCTGCCTGGGTGGCTTAGTCGGTTAAGTGTCTGACTCTTGATTTTGGCTCAGGCCACGATCTCATGGTTTGTGGGTTCGAGCTCTGCATTTGGCTCTTTGATGACGTCATGGAGCCTGCGTGGGACTCTTTCTCTCCCTCCCCCACTCTCTCTCTCAAAATAAGTCAATACGCTTAAAAAAAAAAAAAAAGAATATAGACTCAGAACAAAAGACCAGAAAAGCACCCTTTTGTATTATGGTAAAATGCCAAGACTTGAGGAGTGGGTGAAGAAGGAGAATCCAGTGCAAGAGACGAAAACAGAAGATTCAGAATGACAGCAGGAAAGGTAGGATGTTCCAGACTATCCTCTAACGCTCATGGCCGACGACTTTCAAGAGCTCTCCTATCAGGTCTTATGCTTTCTGTGCACTAGGATTTGGGAAGACTGGAAAGTGAGCCCACCGAACAGTGTGTCTGTGTTTATCGTTGAGTGTAGGATCACCAGAGAATTTTGGGTTCCTCGTGCGCTTGACTGTTGTACAAATATTCCACCATTTACCTGTCTGCCTTGGCAAATAGTAAATGCGATTTTTGCAAGTGACCTTTGTTTGGGGGAAGAAGATACAGCTCGAAGACGTGCTTCGCTCCTGGGGAGTGTCTGTAAGGTGGGTTACTGGGAGCATAGAGCCATCAAAGCCAAGGACAACCCCTACAGAGGACGGCGAGAGAGACCTCCGTGAGGGTGGCAGGCCGGGTAGGCCCAGGGACCAAGTCTGGTGGTCTTGGTGGAAGGTTGAGGAGGACATATGTCAGGAGACCACAGGAGCCTGATAGGGCATCTGAGGGAGTACGTTCAGGAGTTGCTGGCCCACTGTTACTGAACCCTCTATGTGTGACGGGTGGTGGGGGGCTTCTGAATCATGGTGTTGTGCTCCAGAAATGTGACACTTGCTCGTGGCCACGGGGCAGGGTTGAGCTTGTCGGCGCAGGAATGGGGTATTGTGTCAGACTCTGAGGGACCGTGAGCGTTCCAAGATGGCTCCTGTGGCTTCCTTCCGAAGCTCCTTGTCTCCAAGCAATGGGTGGGCCAAACAAAGCATTCCAGAAGCCGGCCTGCTTCAAGGACAGTTAGGTTGAGGGACTGTCTGTTTCCCTGCCAAGATTTGCTATCCTGATTACACTTAAAGGAACCAGAAGCTTTAAATACTCATCAGAATTCGGATGTGATCAGGAAGGAATATATATATATATATATATTGCTGCTCCAGATAAGAGTAGCTTACCCCAGAGCTCTCCTGGGGACCCAGAGACGGTGGAGACAACCCAGCGTGAGATGGAAAGAAGCTTCTCATCTGTCGAGGTGGAGGACGGCTTGGGCATTTTGGTGTTCCTTCTACCTGGGTCGATGAACCAGGACGGTGGCCATTGTGGAGTTGAACGTACTCCAAAGGAGGAAGAGACTTGGAGGGATTGTAAGCACCAGGAAAGTTCTGCAGGGGCCGTTCTGCAGCCACCAGAGGAGATGAAGGGAATGGGTCTTGGAGCGGCCCCTCCCATCCTGTAGACCGACCTCCGAGTGGAGGACACGAGAGCTGCCAAGGGGAGGTGAGTTCCGGGCCCCGGTGGGTGAGGGGAGGCCAGCGGGAGGCACCTTCCATTCTGGGCCCTTCACGTTGAGGACATCACTCCTCATTCTTAAAGCCCCAGTAGAAGGGGGAGTAGAGGTAAGAGAACCTGAAACGTGGCCCTTACCACCGCGTGCCCCGTGACCGCACAGCAACTGAACCTTTCAGCTGACACTGCGGTAGTTAATAAAGAACCTCTTTTATAGGACGGAGCCAACAGACTGCTTTTAATGGCTGAGACTTTCTTTTTTTTTTTTTTTGAAAAACATTCCTGCAGCATTCCCTGGAGCAAGGCTCGGGACAATATTAAATCCAATGAATCACCCAGCCTTCAGGAGGGCAGGGCTGCAGCCTCGCGGCCGCCTTGAATGATGGCTCAGCCGGGCGTCCCTGGGGGCCACGGCTACGCGGCCAGGCGCCTGGCTCCCGTCCCACGGAGATGCTGGTTAGCGGGGGTGGCCGCCTGTGCCAAACCGCCTTCCCTCTTTATCTCATTTTTGGGGGGTTGTGTAATTCTCCTTGGCAGTTCAGGGCACCACCGTCAGTTTTGTACGCGGAAGCGTTTGGACGAGCCATTGCCAAGCTGTGGTCACAATCGACGCCTGATTTCTTGATCGGAAAATTACCCTCCGGGACCGTACCGTCCTTCTGCGTCAGGCTCGACCGACGTGGAAGGGGTTGAACAGCCAGGGCAGGGTACGGGGGCCTGCGGGGGTCTGCCTCGGCCGTGCTGTGCTGGCCTGGACCCGGCCGGATCCCGCCCTTCATCTCCGGGGGAGATCGGCCCTGCTCCTCACCACCTGCTGGTCCGCCCAGAAGAGGGCCTTGAGCCTGGGGCCGGCCGAGGGGTCTGGCGCTCGGGTGCTCTCTGGAGGACTTTGACTCCATTCACCTCTTCTGGGCTGGTGCTTTGCTCGTAGGACTTAACGTGATGGTCCTGCTAGGATTTAGGCAGTGCGTCCACTCTACTGAGAAGGACCCAGGTAGAAGGAACAGCAGATTTAAGGTGTTGCCGTTCCACGGGGGATCCACAGGCTGGCGGCCAGGAGCACAGCCCCTGGCCCCACCCACACCCATGGATCAGGACGTCCCCTTACGTAGGTGATTCCTCTGCACGTTCAAGTTGGAGAAGCGCTGCCTTCGGTGACTTGTCCAGGGTCGGTGGGGCGCTGAGCATCCCTGTACCGGATTCATGGTGTGCACCTGCAGTCGGGGGCTCTCTTGCTCCCCCGGATGCACGGACTTTCTATAGAGACCCCACAACCCACGCTTGTTGTCCACGCGCTTTTCCAGCTGTGACTCGTCTGTATGCAAGCCTTCTTCTGGTGACGAGTCATCATTTATAAACCCCTTCACGAAGAGTCATCAAAGTCTAATGGTGCCGCACGTGGAGCCCAGGGGGCTGACTCACCGGTGATGCAGAGAGGTGAGTCCCAGTCGTTCCGGTGTGAGAGCACGTGAGCTGGCTTCACAGAGCTTTGTGTTGACACAGCGGAGTCCCTCCACGCCCAGCTCCTGTGGACCAATGCAGGTGACAAAGAGGTTCAGCCTCGCCACGTCCTCTGGGCGTGAGCAGAACGTGCATGGGAGGGGTGAGAACTTAGACCTGAAATTGCCCGCATTGTCCTCGTCGCTGCCGCTACTTCTGGACGCCTCCCCGACGGTGGGGGCCGGTGGCCGAGGATCTTACCTCCTACTCGCCAACAAAGGAGCCTGCCACGTTGTGGTTTGGTGTCCTTGTCACCTCTGTGTAAGGAGGAGGATGCTGCAGGGACAAATGAGCTGAAAGATGGCTCCGGAGAATTTAATTCAAAGCAAAGGTGCCGCATGCCTTCCCCTAAGCTGGTGGCCCACCTCGCGTTTGTCGGCAATGGTCTCCCGTTTGCATCGGAACGTGGTTCCAGGGAAGGAAAGAGGAAACAAACTTCTTCATCAGGCACAAGAACTCTGCGTGTGTGTGTGTGTGTGTGTGTGTGTGTTCAATTAGAATTACCTTTATAATCTTTGTCTCTGAAACTCACACATGTGGGCGGTGGGATAGGCACCCTCCCGGTCCCTGCGCCTCGTCCCCGAGCCCTGCAGGCCGCTCACGCGGGCTCAGGTGCACCTGCTCTGGTGTCCTCAGCACCGCTCATCCAGCCACAGCCGAGCCGGACAAAGTGCCGTGGCGGCCGGAGGGCTGGCGGCGGACTCGGTGCCGAATGAACTTTGAGTGTCCTTGCCTCTGTCAGGAGGTGTCACAACCCTCGACGTAGCTCGCGTGGGTGTTAATTATTTCCTTTTCATTTCCAGCTGGCGCAGAGCGTTAGCACCTTAAGTGGCTTCATTTGATCCCTGCTCTCGGGAACAAGGTAATTAAGTCAGCTGCGACTTAAGGAAAGGCCCTGCCTCGACTTGTCGCCCGTCTTCAGACAGCACTCCATCCTAAATCATTTGATAATGTAAGAGGCTCGGTGCAGTTCTCTACTTGACTGAGGCTGAGTTCATTAGGTCACAAATCAGTAATTGATTCTCCGTGTGTCTCTGCTGGTTTTATTACAGTAATGAGGACTACCTTTTTTTCTCATCTCCTCTAATATGTTTCCCAAACCATCAGCTTCTCAGTTTGGTGTCAGGATGACTTTGACAGGTTGTTAGCAACTATATGAAGTACGGAACATCACAGAAATGTCTCAAACTGTGTTGCTGTGTACTCCACGGAGCCTTAGGTGGTCCCGAAATAAGTGAAAGCACTTGCGAGGAAAAAAGTTACAGCAGCGATTGAAAATATGACTACGGGCTTGATGTCCTAATGAAGTTCTTTGCACCGTTGGATCCGTTTCACTCACAGGGCAGGGCTGGGTGGCCTCTGCAGCTCTCCAGAAGGTTCCCGAGCAGAAAAGCGGCAAAGTGAGGGTGAAGAGCAAAGCAGACACTCTTACTGCGGAAGTTGCAGACCCTCCTCTCTCTCCTCGGGGCTCTTTTTAAAAAGTGAGAGACGATTTGCGAATCTCTGTACAATCTGCTCTCCCCCTGCAGTGCTGTGTATCGTAGAAAACGAAAATCCGTCGTAGGATGCTCAATGGGAGAGAAACGTAGTGTTATTTATTGTAATTCTACTCCAGGCTGAGGAGACTTCAAACTTAGAGAGTTACACAGACAAAAGGGAGAAAAATGCACTCCCCCCCCCCTTTTTTATGATTTAATCGAAACACTGGAAGACAATTTATTTATTTATTAATTTTTTTTTTTAATTGGGAGACACGGAGAGAGTGAGCAGGGGAGGGGCAGGGAGAGAGAATCCCAAGCAGGCTCCACACTCAGCCCAGAGCCCAACACGGGGCTCAATCTCATGACCGATCATGACCTGAGCCGAAACCAACAACAGTCAGCTCATCCGACTGAGCCACCAAGGCTCCCCACGGTAGAAGAAAATTTAATGTTTATATTTATCCAATGAACATGTTCTTGAACTTTCTAGACTTTTCCGTCTGTTTATTCACGTATTTATTTAGAGGTTGAGGATTTGGCTTGTGAGAGTTAGCACTTTTGATGCTATCGGGAATTTCAAGTGCAGGGTACCGAGGAGTCTTGGGGTCATTCTCTGGCAAGGCCAGACCCTAAAACCACAGGCCGCAAAAATAGTGATGCCAGATGGCCTGGTTTCTTGCAGCCCATACCTGTCCTGTACGGGGGACTCAGGTCAAAGTCGAGTGTATGTGAAATTAACGATGCTTATGCTTCACAAAGATTCAGCAGCAAAACAATAGACCGTCCATGTTCCCCTTAAAGTCAGAACTCACACGACCGCTGGGTAAGGAACAAACAGCCTGGGGGTGTGGCTGTTTGGCCTCAAGACTGACTTTTGTTACACAGCTAAATGTCTTGCTGATTGAGTCACGAGTGGTGGCCCTGGGGAGCTGACCCTGTGAAATGGGTCCAAACTGCAGATTCGTGTGCACTAAAGACAAAGCACTTCTCCCGCTCCACGCTTGACATAGAGGGACCGAGGGCCTGGTGACCGGCTTAGTCTCACCGACGTGGTGGGTGACATGGTGAGCTGGCTCCCGCGTGTTGGGACGCCACATCCAGAGCTGTCCATTTTTCCCATGTTTGCAGCCTGAGATTATGAAAAGCTTTTATCAACACTAAAAATAATATTTAGCAAGCCTCATCGATCCTTCTTTAAATAAAGCACCTGTTTTAGGTGAGGTTAGCAATTTTATTCATAGGATTAATTTCATGCCACAAACTGCTGTACAATGTCTGACAAAAGATCTTTTTATAAATTCAACATTGGAAAATAAGTCATAATCCCATCTGCCCCCTTCATTTCTCTCCACTCTGTAGAGGAAACCCAACGATACAAGGTCTCCTGCAGACCGAGACAGGTGGAACCAGTATTAATAAATCACCACAAATATATAGTTGAAGGTGACGGTGGCTATAAGAAATCGAATCATTACACGCGTCCTGCTGCTCGGGGCCGACTGACTGGTCTTTGGCACAGAACTTGGACGCCAGAGCATCCAAGCGAGTTTCCAAACAGCCCCGGTCCCAAGGCTTCCTGGGGTTCCAGGTTCCACGCCCTTCCGTCTCTCTGGCCTCTAACAGATGAAGCCCCAATCTCCCAAGAGAGGGCAGGCGCATCTGAAAACAAACAGCGTTTAGAAGGATTCTCGGTGTCCTTATTCTGAGTCTCTGTAATAGTTGAGTGCAGGCAACTCTGCTATAAAAGGAAGGAAGGAAGGGAAAACACTGGCAAATTAAAAGTGAGCCCTTAAGTAAAATAGCAAATTGCTATGTAAAACCCAAGTCGAGTAAGATCTCTATTTGCCAGCCTGTAACTGGGTTTTGAAGGAAAGGGAATCCCCACAGCACGTACTAAGAATATGTTGCTGCCTGCTGCTTTTTCTGGCAAGATCTTTCTGGTTTGTGCAAAGACTGCTGGACTCTGCTGGGAATTGGGTGGCAACTTTAGTGTGGCGGCCGTCATCTGAGAAGGTGGCAGGGTTTGGAAGCATCAGTGGGCCCTCGGACGCAGAGTCGCACGTGTTGCTCTAACATCAAACGGCAACAAATCGTCCCGGCCCCCCCGGGCCACAAAGCTGGTCCCCTAGCCACGGTGGCACATTGTTGCACGCGGGGCCAAGGGTCTCAGGAGCACTAATCATAGACTTACGGGAGCCTCGACATGGAAATGCTTCACCCAACCCACTTGGCAGATTCCTGGTGATACCTGTTTGCTGATCAGAAATCAGTTTCGATTTGTCCCTTTTTCCTCCAGGCTCTGGACTGTTCTTTCTCTTAGAATGTCGCCCGGCCCGTACTTTTATTCAAATCCCAACTAGTTTTCAGATCCAGTATGGTCTAACTGTCTTAGCCGGCTGGGGCCTGCTCTAACAAAACAGCACGGACTGGGGTACTTACACAGAAGACAGTTATTTTTCACGGTTCTGGAGGCCGGAAGCTCAAAATTGAAGTGTTGGCAGATTCGGTTCCTGGTGAGACCCGATTCTCGGTTCTTGGCTTGCAGACGACCACCTTCTTGCTGTGTCCTCACATGTCACGGGGAGGGAGGGGGAGAGACAGACGGGTTTGAAGAGAGGGGCAGGGAGAGAGACAGAGGAGAGAGGAAGAGAGAGCTCTGGTCTTTACCCCTTATAATAGGGGCACTGGCCCCCTCATAGGCCACCTTCAAGATTCCATCTAAAGCCGATCACCTCCCAAAGGCCCCGTCTTCAGATACCATCACACTGGGGGCTAGAGTTGCAACATATGAATTTGTCACTCACCATGTCCATAAACCTTTGGGTTCAGATGCAGCCTATCGGTTCTCCCCATCCTGGGCTTCCTCTTGTCCGGACTCTGGGACACACTAGGACTGGGAGCTCATGACGTCTGGGCTCCAGACCTTCACAGTTGGTGCTGCTTGGCCACTCTACCCAAGGAAGTGTCCTTCGGAGACCCTAGGTTCAGGAAGTATGAGATGGAATCCAATCACCTTCCCTCCAAAAGGCCCCCTCTATTCCCATCTTCACCTCTGAAACCCCAGCCAGTGCCAGGCACCTGTTTGTCCCCACTTCTGTCTCTGCACCAAGCCCGACCCACCCCCCAGGCCCTCACACGGCAAATTCTGAATACCGTTCACTCTCCTTTTATCTATGCTTGTGGTCTGCCCTGAAACCACCCTACTTGCATCGATGGTGCCTGACCTGTGTGTTAGAGAAGACACTTGGCTATCAGCTTGCCTCTGACCCTGCCCTTCCAATGACCCTCCAAGCTGCTCCTGAAATGTCTTTCTAGAGCCAGAATCCAGAGCGGGAATCCATGATAACTTAAGTATTTAGCACCCTTCAATATCTCCCAGTGCTCTCAGGATGGGGCCGGACAGACATGGCCACGTACGGTGAGGCGCGATGTGTTTACGTTCATCTCTCAGTGTCTCTTGCGTCCTTCCCCTACCACCCCACCCCTGCTTTGCAATCGACATTCCAGACTGAACAGAGCACGTTCCACAGTTTCTGGGATATACCAGGCTCCCTCTGGTTCCAGGCTCCCTCTGGTTCTTTAGACAAGGTCTTTTGTTGATTTTGGATTTCTCCTTTCCCTTGGTCCCATCCTCAAACACATCCTGCCTCCTGCAATACATTACCCTGCTTTCCTAGAACAAGGATGAGTAGACACTCCAAATACATTTAATGAATTAATGAAATAAACTCAACACCTAGACCTCCAAACAAGCGCTGTGTTCTTCATACTATTTCCTTTAGGAAACAAACACAAAATGTTAATTTTTCAAAGAACCAAATTCCTGGCTTAAACCTGCTTAGGATGATAACGTTTAAGAAACTCTCTGTCTCTGTCTCTGTCTCTCTCCGTCTCACACGCACACACTCAATGAGATTTTCTAGCATGACTATCTGCATTCATTCCCTGATGGGTTCAATTATAGAAATAAAATTAGAGCAATAAAATTTGTTACCAAAGAATGAAAATATTTGAGCACTAAGGAAAGATACACACGGTGCCTGGGTCTCAAAAAAGTCTTTTCTTTTATATTAAGAGTTATCTTTCTGTTTATTCAATAAAACTTCATTGACTGGGCTCTTGCCACGTGCAGAGTGCTGTGCGGGGGCCTGAGGCTACGAGAAAGAATGAAACAGAACACCTGCCCTGGGGCCCTTGGCTGACAACATGCTCTGATGTGCCTGCTTCTGCCCTGGTGCTACTTCTCCATCAGAAGAGGGAGGGAGAAGAAGGGGGGCTCTGGGGGTGCGGGTCAAGAGAAGAGAGCTCAGGTAGCCACTGAGGCCGGGGGGTGTTCTGGGGAATGGAAACAGGTGATGAGAACTTGTCGGGTCACCTTCCAGGAGGTGGGATGGAGACCCTCCAGCTCACCAGCCTCGTGGGCAAACCCCTCGCTGCTGAGATGGGCAAGGGCTCCTTGCTGACACCCGGGTTCCATTTTTGAAGACGGCGAGAATAGGGAGATGAGGAGACCGTGGCGTGTGATGTATGCCAAGGTGGCGACCGGATATTTTAAAATCCGAACAGAACTGCCACACGTAATGGTCAATGGAATGGGGTCGCTACGTTTACTCTCCCATTCTCCTACCGACGGAAACGTGGTCGTATCCAGGTGTAATGGGAATACCGCATTCTGTTTAATGAATCTATCGTAATTTATCAAGCCATTCTCTTCCTGGTAGATATTTCGGCTGTGGGCAATGTTTCCTATTACAAAAAATACTCAACCAGCGTCCCTGTGCATGTGTCTTTATGTTTTTATTTTTTGACAGAACTGTAAAAGTGAGCTTCTCTGGCCAAAGGGCATGCAATGTCATATTTTATTGATAATGCCAAGTTGATCCCCCAAAGTTTGTACCAGTTGGCTGTTCCTGCCAGAAGTTACGATGATGCCTATTTGGTCGTATCCTCAGTAGCAAAAAATAGCTAATTGCGAAATACGATTTGGGAAAAGGGTGTCTTATTGGGATTTGCTTCCATATTCCTTAATCAGAAGTGTGGTGGGGCATCGTTTCGTAGACATTTACCATTCGTACCACTTCTTGCCGATGCGTATTCTTTGTCCCTTTGAGGGAACCGTTTTGTCATTTTCTTTTGATCTGCTGAAGTTTATTTGAATATGAGATTTTAATACTTAGATGTAAATGTTTCCCCTCACAGTCTGTCACTTGTCTTTTAATTTTGTTTAGTCTGGATTTCACTGGGAAAAGTTTATAGTATTTTGTAGCCAAGTAGGTCATTTTGGTCATCGTCTCAGTTTGTTCACTCTTATGGCAAAAGGTTGCACAGATATTCTCCCGCATTTTCTTTCAATACTCCTTTGGTTCTTATTTTTTATATCGGGTCTTTGATTTAACAAGAATATGTTTTTGTTTGTGGTAGAAAGTAGCAATTGTTCCCTGCTCCCCCCTACCCCCATGGGTAGTCAATTATTCTCATTCTTATTTTTTTTTACATTTTTTAAAATGTTTATTTATTTCTGAGAGAGAGAGAGAGAGAGAGAGAGAGAGAGAGAGAGCACGAGCGGGGGAGGGGCAGAGGGAGAGGGAGACACAGAATCCGAAGCAGGCTCCAGGCTCAGAGCTGTCAGCACAGAGCCCGACGCGAGGCTCGAACTCACGAACCGCGGGATAACAATCTGAGCCAAAGTCAGACGCTCAACCAAGTGAGCCACCCAGGTGCCCCCCATTTTAAGTATTTTTTTTCAAGAAATTCTTTCTGCACTAATCTGGAGTGCCCCCTTTATCCTAGATTGCCGACGTAAATATACTTGAACTGGCTTCTGAGCTTTTTGTTCTATTCGCAGATTTGTCTGGCTCTGGACCTGTGTCTTTCTAGCATCCTTATTGGAGGTTGGGAGGCATGTCGGGCCTTCTCTTACCCAGAAGGGAGAGCTCACTGCAGTGCTTTTGTTAGGAGAGAATGCAGATTCCCACACACTCTGGAGGAAATGATTGTACTAATTAAGTGAAACTCCAGGTTAGGAAATCACTTCTAATGGGACAGAAAGGTCTCCCAGAATTTAAGTTCTCCTGGGTGCTCCTCATTTGCATTTCCATACACAAAGCATCCTCTTCGGAGAGGGGGAAGAAGCCGGGCTTGGAATGGCTTCATGTACTCTTTTGGCTTCTGCTCCCAGAGAAGGGAGCCTGCTCCTGTTAAATCTTCAGATCTTACAGGGCAGTGGGAAACTTCACATTCGCGCAGCAGGAGAGCAGAAACTGCGGAGTGTGGGTGTAAATCTCAGGCAGCTGATTGTTGGAACCCACAAGCTCTATCTTGTAAATAATTCACTCCGGTGCAGGAAATCTGCATATGTGGATGAAATGTCATTTATAACTCATAGGATATCGGCTTGGCTGGGAACGACTTTCCAATCCCTTCAACTCATTAAGCCCTGCTAAGGAAGAGGGAACACAGATGATATAGAATAAACTCCCCACAGTAAGCCTGTGACTGGTGCAGACTAGTTAGCAATGCCCAACCTGAAAATAAAACCCGAGGACATGCCTGCTACTCACTCAGCCCGCCGTAAACCCAGCGCCCCTGTTAGCTTGGCTCTCCCCGCTTGCCCACGGGGAAGCCTTCTCTAAAATCTCCAGGCCCAGGCCTGGCCTTCTCTAAAATCTCTGCGAGGACCCGGAGAAGGTGTGGCTGAGGTGTGTTCTTGGGAAGGGGCGCGTGCTCACTGGCTGCAAAGAGAATATATAACGTTCCAATTAAGAACTTGGCTCCATGAAATTCTGGAACTCACGTTGATGACTTATGGAGAAACAAGACGGTCTTGGTAATGAGATCCTTTTCTCTCTTTATTAAATATTGATTGAATATGGAAGAAATTCAATTTCCAATGGAGCTGAAATCTTATTTCTAGGGTGTTGGTAATAAGACTTTTATTTTTTCATTTGTTTGTTTGTTTCAGTTTTGACGCCCGGACTATGAACACCTCTAGAGTGGAACTCTGGAAGGGCTTTGCTCTGTCCTTGCTGCTGGGAGCTGACACGTGGCTGCCCACGTGATTGAGTGTCGTTGCGGGTTTTTTTTATGTTTACGTTTATTTTTTTGAGCGAGGCTGGGTGCATTGCAAAAGACAACACGCCTGCAGTGGGAGGAGGGAAGAATTTTTATCTGTGGAAGAAGAAGTAAAATTCGTACCGCCCCTCCCTCCCCCAAGTTTGCCTCTAAGCCTCTGCGAACATTTCCAGCTAACTAACTGTGCACCTATCTGATACACAGAGACCTTAATTAAGCACGACAGTAATCACTCTAGAAATAAACTCAGAGAAGGGCTGAGGTTTCTTGGCCTTCTTCCCACGAGACTTATTTACTAAAGGACCAGGAGGGACTCATTATGAAATGGTTTACCTATTAGAAGGCCCCATGTCACTGGCTCTGAGAGGCAATTAGAGCTCTGTAGGCCCTCGTCGAGGCCACGCCGGCCGTCTCCCGGAGAACTCGGGTGGAAGGAAGCCACTCACCGCAGCCTCTGTGTCCACACCACTCATCTGTGTGGCCCGACGCTCCGTCAGGGAAGGATCTTAACTTCTTCCGGCCCAATTTGCTTTGTACAAAATAATTCGATAGCTCGGTATCCCTACTCTACTAGGCAGCTGCAGATTGATTGCTTGATGAATGTTCCAGAATCGTTTTTTGAAATTGCTGAGATTATCCTCTACCCTCTTCTAAAAGGTGTGCGCCTGCTACGTTTATCCTTTCCGGGTCTCCAAACACCCCTCGTGTTCTCCTGTGAGTCCCCAGCAGTAACAGTCTTGCAGAAAAGAACCAAGAAGGGAAAGGCACACAAATACGGTGTTCGTTTTCAAACCTTGAGAAAGGAGATAATTGCAGGTACTGTTTACGACGTCTGGCTTTAAAGCTTCCTAGTACAAGCAACTCTTTGTTAAAATAAATAATGAGTTGATATATTTAAGGTCATGCTTCAGGAAGAAAAGTAAGTATAAGGTCCGTTTTTACTGAGTCATACAATTAGCCGAGGAAAAGGTAATGCATCTAAAATAACTCTGAGACCCTAACATGCAGGGTTTTGAGTATCAGTGTAAATGAAAGGCAGGTTCACAGAAAATTCTCTGAAACAGAGCTCCTTATTAAGTTGAGGGCGCTGTGCTGGATGGTTTCTCAGGCTCAGTCAAAGCCTAAGTGAGTTATCAAAGAGAACTGTGATCAGGCCGGCTTTACGGCTCCAACGTGATTTCAGTATCTACATCATCGACTGAATTTTTTTTAGTTTTCAAAACTATATTTGACACTGTGCCGAGGGAACTCTCCCAGATCATACCATATGGTCATTAGTTTAGCGGAAGTTACTACTCACTTATAAGAAGTCTTGTGCGGCTGATGCTGAATTTCACGGTCTCCTAAGAAAGCATATTGACTGATAATTGGCAAAAGACCGCAAGCAAAACATTCTGTCCGTGGAAGTCAATCTAGTCGGGGAGAGGGCCGTGGGAGTGATAGGAGTCCAGGAACGAGGTTTCATTTAGCAGAAGGAGAAACAAACAGCCAGTTAAATATGTGGCCTCCAAAGCAACTTTCCCCAACTCTTCTCCGGCTAAAGCATTTGAAATACATTTTCAAGACGTGGGGAAATGAAAGAAAATGATTTTCTTAAAAGGAACTGACGAATGAGAAAATAGTTCATATGGGGTTTTATTCTTCCTGTGGCTGATGGTTCTCTCCGGTAGCAGATTATGTGCACAGGGAGGGACATTACTTCTTTGATGTTATTAGGGGCACCGAGCTATGGAAAAGAGGACTCGCTATTACCTGCTATTAACTAGACAAAGCCAATGTATCAATCGTTTCAGAGAACCCCCACCCCTCCGTGTCCATCCACATGGGAAAGCAGGGTCAGGCACCACTAAGTAATTCACGGTGCTGCTTCTCATAAGCAGAGGGCACCCGTTCTTAGGACCAAAGCTCGACTGATTAGAGGGGCGGCTGCACAGTATGTATCAGCCATCCAGTTTCAAAGATGGACTTACCTGGGTTGACTTCCGTCTTTATTTTAATAATCCACCTGCGGCTAATAGGCCTCCAGCCTTGAGACAGTCGAGTACTGAGGCAAAAGGGGAAAAGATGGGATTTCTTAACACTGCTAACGTCTTCACTCTAGTTATAAGAAGATGGGATGGCGGGGGTGGGGGGCGCCTGGGTGGTTTAGTCGGGTAAGCGTCTGACTTCGGCTTAGGTCATGATCTCAAGGTTTGTGAGTTCGAGCCCCGCCTCGGGCTCTGTGCTGACAGCTTAGAGCCTGGAGCCTGCTTCAGATCCTGTGTCTCCCTCTCTCTCTGCTCCTTCCCCACTCTCACTCTGTCTCTCGTTCTCTCTCTCTCTCTCTCTCACTCAAAAATAAATAAGCATTACAAAATTAAAAAAAAATCTTTTAAAGAAGATGGGGTTGGTGATTTCATTATTGTTGAGACATATGTCACTGAGTCTTCACGAAGTGCTTGCAGAGATATTGGGACTCAGTGTGCCCCCAATCACTACCTGCAAACACAAGATACTAAACCTCCCCGACACATAGTATTTCACAAGAGGTTAAGTGTGAAGTTCTGAGCAGAAACATGGTCCTTGAACCAGCGAGCATTGATCAAAAGGAAAAAAAGGTCGTGTTCTACTGCCTGGAATGTTATAGGAAAGAAGTTGTTTTAGTTTCATGCCCAGGACTGGCTTTGGAGGCACAGCAATTACCAATGTCTATGCTGTATGATCCATGAAATAATGGGGATTATACATACCCCAAACATCTTCCTGCTGGCTGCTGAGCTCACCGTCGTGTGATTTATTATTAAGTGCTGTTTTACGTGCCAGCATTTTGTGGTTTAACAGCCCACCTGAGTGTGAATGAGTTTATCAACTGGCTTTCTTACGAAAAGACAGATGAGGCTACATGAAAATGCTTAGCACATGGGTAGGAAGCAGCTGATGAAAACAGAAGAATGGCCCAGAAGACGAACTCCCTTGCCTTTGAAACTTTGCCCGGGTCTGATCGTTCAGTTAACTCAATAGGTTCCTGATCTAGAAGAGTCTCTTCATTCCCGGGTTAACCTTGGACTTGAAAAACAATGGAAGAAATGAGGAGGATGGGAGGGAGGGGATGAGTGAGAGGCGCTGCCTCCTTCAACTCAGGAGCCTCACGCCTCCTGTAGCACCTGGCAGAGAGGTGCGTCACCCAGAATGGGATGTGGGACAGCCGCTGGCACTTCCCCCGTCATGGGCCCTTCCCCGCTTTCGAGGGAGCTTGGACACTAACCCGGTTAACGTCGGACAAGGGGTATTCACATCCCGCCCGTTTACCTAGGTTTCCGCTTACTTAGATGCTGGCTGATAAAAATGTATGGTGTTACAGGGACCCCAGTCCCCTTTCAACTATTACCTGTGAAATGCGCAAACCTTCTAGACCTTGTATGAGGACCAGCTAGCTACACCTTATTGAGGACTGGAGCACTTCAGGGACCTTACCTTTACAATGTGAGAAGGAAAAGCAACGGAGAGCAAGACAGAGGAAGGGGATAAGGCTGCCTGCGGCCTTCAGATCTTTCCCTGGTTGGAAACTCTGCACGGAGCCCTTGTGCTGCAGGAGCACCGTGCGGGAATGTGCTTATTTTGCGGTTGAAGGGATTGAGGGGGTGTGTTGCAGAAATTTTGTCTTAGGACTTCAAACTCATTGATTTATCACCGGTTGTAAGCTTCCCTGCCAGGAACTGTTGGTCACCCTCATCGTCTTTGCCAACAGAATGCCCATATGATGGAGTCCCTAGTGGGAATGGGCTGCCCATTGATGAATGTGGATCAATAACTATAGACATCGGTTGCGACGTTTACTCTTGCCTGTAGTGAAGAAGAAGGCACTCTCTTCCTTGAGTGCAGCTTGAGTTTCTCCCAGCAGGTTGAGCATGCGGACGGAAGAGCCACCCCTGGATGGCATCTCCACTGGGCTTCGTGGAGTCGGATGTGTGGGAGGGGCGCTCGGAGGCAGGGGCCAAGGAAGGGTCTGTAGGTTTAGGGCTAGACAGGCAGATATGTCTGTCGTGAGCCAGCATCAAGGCCCATACACTAAATGTGGTGACCCGTTCACCCACAGGGGCGCTTCCTGTGTGTGTGTTTCCTCTTGGGTACCCGGCCCCTCCTGCAGAGTCATGGTCAAATGTCCCAGCTGCTCTCAGCTGCTCTGTTGGGGGTGGGGGGTCTACGTGCACATTCCAGTCTGCGTGGTGGCCGCAGCAGTGAGCAATGAGAATTCTCCCTGATCTCACTCTGAGGATACAAGAGTTGGGGTCATGGCATCTGGCATCCTGTCCCTGTGAGGCTTTTCTCTTCGTTGCCAGCCTCGAAGGATCCAGGTATCACTTTACGAGGGCAGACGGAATCTTCCTGCCTTAGTCCGTGTGGGCTACAGTAACAAAACAGTCCAGCCTGTGTGGTTTATGAACAACACGAGTGTAATTTCTCACGGTCCAGGAGACTGTAAGTCTGAGATCAGGGTGCCAGCGTGGTCGGGTTCTGGCCACAGCCTTCTTCCAGAAGAGTGACTTTGACTTCTCATGACGTCTGCACAAAATAGAAAAGGTGAGGGATCTCTTGGAGCCTTCTTCTATAAGCCAGGAATCCCGTTCACGAGGGGATCCCTTGTGATCTACTGGTCTCCTAAAGGTCTCATCTCCTGATATCTTCGCATCTACCGTTAGGAGTTAACATTGGAATGTTAGGGGAACGCAAATGTTCAGACTATAGCGCTTTCCAGACACATAGAGCTCTGAGGTTTATGGAGTTGTTCTCCGACCCAATGATGCCACATGAGAACGTGTAACCTTGTCTCCATAACGCAAGCTTTGGGTCTGATGGCCAGATGCTTCTGTGAACTTCGTCGTGAATAAAAACAAATACGACCACGTATACTTCAATGAAAGCAAATAGTCTGGAATTCTTCTTTGGTCCTAGGCAACGCATAAGCCTCTTTCCCCGTCAGATTCTTTGAGTAAGTTCTCTTTAGCCTAATGAAACGCTCCACAGGAGTCCCACATTTTGTTCAATGAATTTCAAATCCGGGCTTCCTGGGTTATTCATAGAATTCGTTAAGGTAAGAGAGGCTCTGCTGGAAGAAGAACACCATGGAGCTGTGAGACACAAGGCTGAACGAGCGAGGTTGTTTGAGACCCATCTTAGGAGAAAGCCTACGGTTCAGGGCGGTAACAGTAGCCATTAGCCACACAGTGGCCTCTTGTAGTTCTTGTGAAACCCCATGTAAATTTTCATATGAATTTCATGGAAAATGGCACTTAATGCATACACCGGATGCCGGCAACATCACCTCCATAGTAAGTGTATATATTTATATATTTCTTGAAGGTGCCTGCCAAAGATAGGTTTGTTCTCAGTCCTGACCTGTAGAAGCTTATGATGGACACGGAACCGTGTTGGGTGTTGAACAAAATTGCCCAGAATAGTGCTTACTGTGCGAAACACACGGCAGGTGCCTAATAAAAGAATTGTTATCGAACAAACAGCGAACACATGTATTAAATACAAATCAATCGCTCAATAGCTCAGGCGTGTGCTAAGGCACAGAAGTGAGCAGTGTGGTCTTGCCCTCAGCGAGTTCCTGCATCGAACTGGAGGACAAGTCTCATTCCCCAGAGAGAAGAGTGAACCACAGTAGGCAGGGTCTCATCGATGCCACGGACACAGGGCAAGGGCTGGTGGCGGGTGGCGTCCTGAGAAAGAGAAAGGGTGCTGGTAGGTCCTAAATTCTGGCAGCTGATAGGAGCACACGCGTGCAGGATAACATCTAGAATTCTCAACCGTGATTTAGAGTACAGGAAACACGAGCTAAAAATTAACCCTAATTTCTGATAGGTCCTCAAACCTTCAGCTGCTCAAAAATGGTGGTGGTCATGTTGGTAGGAGGGACTAGATCCAATTCTGTGAAGCACGTGGTCCCCTCTGTGACCACTGGGGTCAGGGCTGAGACAGGAGGCTTTCTGTCAAGGAGGCTTAGGGGAAGAAAAACCTAAATCAAGATTTGCTGAAGATCATATGCAAATCAGCGCACTGGTAGAAAAACACGGTAATTCCTTGTGTGTGTGTGTGTGTGTGTGTGTGTGTGTGTGTGTATAAAACAACAGGAAGTTAAAAGTCACGAACAAGAGCAAAAGAAAAAAAAAGATACAATTTTCCGCTTTTCCAAAAAGCTTGGAGTTCACGCCAAGACACGTCTGAGTGCTGGTGTGGCTTTTCTACCTCCGTGTACCTTTGCCGTCCCAGGAAAGAATGTGTGATGATCCAAAGACAGAGTGAAGGTGCTGTTAAGTCCTGGGTCCACCACCAGTTGCCTCATGACCTTGGGCAGCTCACCTAACCTCTCCGGGCCCGAGTTTTCATCCCTACAAATTGGGCAAGATTGCCGGGAGGCCCAAGCGAGATGACCAGATGCGAACTTGCGTTCAGAGGAAGCACCGTTCATCGGGAAAAGCTGGGTGTCTCGTGACACATCCTCGAGCACAGTTCTCCGTGCGTCAACAGTGGAAAGCTGGGCCTCAATTCCAGGCAGGTTTGGGGATCGACTGGAGGGCCAGACCGAAGCAAAGGCGACACGGCTCAGCAGATCTTAGGTGGTTCATTTCAAACAACTAGAGGTTGTACTGAAACATTTGCCTGACGGTGTCCCGCACATCTTCTGAAAATTCTTTTTCGGAAACTTAAACCCTGGGGTGTGTTAAGCCAGGCCTGCCCTCCCTCCAGCCAGAAGAATGTGCTGATGTAATGTGGGCCGCCGAGGCAAGGCCACGTGAGATCCACTCCGAGAACGGTCTTCCGTGCTTTCCAGCTTCCGCCATCCGTTCCCCTCTCTCCTCCATCCTGGAGTTGCACGTTTGGGTGTCTGTGGCCCTTGCGCTCCTAGAGTTCTGGGCTTTTCACTGAGGCGTCTGCAGCCAGACAGGGCTGGATGAGTTACACAGTGAAGCAAGCATTGGAACGATCACTCCCCCTGCATTGGTTGTGCTTAGGGTAGCACCATAACCATATGTAGGTGTTTAAAAATGCCACTTGGTGATTTTTATTATGTCGTGCTGCAGTCTTCCTATGTCAGTTGGGCTCCTCCCACGTCTATTATGAGGCACGAGAATGAAAGTTCCCACAATTTATGAGCCGAGTAGCAGTGGAGGATTAATAATCAGGGGCCTTTCATTAGAGCCTCCGTTAGGTTAACCCCTCTTTTCTCCCTGGGTTTTCTCTATGGAGAGGAATCGTTGTTTTGAACACAGTCCAGGTTTTTCTGTTAACCCGCTTGGTCGGAGACTCCTGTTGCCATATTTAGGGATTTGTGATACTGCAAAGGTTTTTGCTTTCGGCTTCCTCTTCTCATTTTTTACCCCTTGAAAATAAAGCAGACACGTGTGAAAGAAAAGTTTCTCTCTGATCTGTCGTAACGAAGGGACTCTTCAGGCACAACCGGGTGATGCCAGCTTCGGCGTCGTGAGGGCGCGTGCTGGGGGGTGTGTCCTCCCAGCGATGGGCAGCCGTGTGGCAGGCACTGCAGAGAAGTGCGGACCACCGATTTGATGCTTCTGAAGGACGGCGGCATGGTCCCTGGAGAGGTAGACCGTTGGTTGATGGAGATCCTTCCAAACTCTAAGGGGCCGAGTGTCAGAAGCCAGAGATGGTCATTTAAGGGTGGAGCTCAGGAAGGCAGGGGGATGAGGGCACAGCGGAGCTGATCCCACTTCGTTGCACAGAGCCCGCGGTGCGGACGTTCTCTCTGTGTCACTCGCTGGCTTTCAGACTCTTTTCAACTGGGTTTCCTCCTGACTCCCTGCTCCCGGTTTGTCTTTCTAGACTCTCACTCCACTTTGGTTATGTGGTTTTTCTCCGGACTTCTTGCCAGGCTCTGTTTTCTGAGTTTATGTGTCCCATTACAGCTGTAGGCCCCCAAGCTCCGGTGCAGGTCCTGCACACACACACACACACACACACACACACACACACGTGTGTTGGCTGCTGGGGAGGACCAGACCCCGGGCTCCTTTCAACAGCCATGTGGTCTTCCAGAGCTTCACCCACATCAGAGTCCCGCACTCCAAAATTCCTTTGCTTGGAGCCTCCTTCTAGACCATGACCGTGTTTATGGGGCCTCGCTTTGGTTATTTTGGCTTTGCATTTCCTTCTCTTATTCCTGGACACCCCAGCCTAGATGGTTCCTGGAGCTGTCCGTCACTGCCTGCTTCCTTCTGTATGTCCATTCATTGCCATCTGACACGCGCTCATTTCCCTGTAGACCACAGGCAAAGCTCCTCCTGGTGAGCCACAGAGCCACTGGCCCCCCAAGCCCTGCTGCTCTAGACGTGCCATTTGCGTGGCTTCCTTGTTTCTATTAATGGCACCTCCAGCCTTCGGGTCAGCTGGTCATTGCGCCCCTGCACTCCCCCTGTTCTAACTTCACAACACTCTCTACATCCTTTCTTACCCGCACCTCCAATCCCACTGCTCTGCCCCACCCGAGACCCTCGATACTGCCTGGGGGATCCATGATTACAATGGTTACTCCACAGGCTCTCCATCAAACCAGCGATTTCTCAGCATTACCTGCTAGCTGTTTCTAAATCATGTTGTGCTTATGCTCAGACAGCCCTCACACCTTCAGGGGCTGGCTATTCATTGGTTACCAGGATAAGCCTAAATATTCCAAATTAAGGGCCATTCCTTATATATCTGGTCCAAATCTATTTTGCAGCCAAATCTATTTTGCAAATCTTCACTCACCTTCATGTAACCTCCCTCTGGTCCTGCAGGGGCGGTGGGGGACTGTCCTTTTGGTGTTTCTCCTATGGTACTCTTTGCTTATGAGTAATTCTGCCTGGAACAATTCTACCCGAATCCCAGCTCAAACACAACCTCCTCCGAGAGCCTTTCTTGATCTCCGTAGAGACACTTCCTCTGGGCTTCCTGAACCCGCCGCTGAGCTGCCTCCTGGAGACATTTGCCACGGTGTTTATGTGCCCTGAAGCTATTGGTGTTCTTAGATGCTTCATTTTCTTGTCAACTCCAATGCCATTGCATCAAGGACCTTTTCTTCATGATGTGTCTTTCGCTTACTGTAAGAACCTCCTTCACTATGGTGAGCCCTGGAAAACGGTTTGTTCATTTCTTTTGGGAGAAAGAACAGGAGTCTTTCTAGGGTCTCCTTGGCTCCCTAAAGGGACATTTTATGCATCCATTGTTCCATGAAAATCCTTGTAAGAGTTTTCTCCTCATTCAGGTGAGACTCCAGTGTATGGATTAGAAATAGGGGGTCACATGAAAGGCCTGCAAAATACGTTTCTTCTTTGGGTCTAATATTTTGAACCATGAAAAAAAATCCCATGTCCATTTCTTGTGGCATTTTCAAACTTGACCTGGGTAAAACTTCGGCACTTTCTTGAAGGAGAAAAGGGAAAGTCAGAAACTTGAGAATTTGTAGTGGCTTAAATGCTTCTAATACGTAAGCTAACAGAATTAGTTCAAGAGCAATTATAAACACCTTAAGTATTCAATATTAAATACAATTTGTGTAATTTCAGAATGGAATATGTTTGAGCTTTCAGAAAAAAAAAAACCTAAAAAGATCAGCATTTATTGTTTTACTTTTTGATTGCTTCTGAAAAATTGTATGGTATTGCTTTGTATGAATAGGTCTCCATGAGTAAATTATGATCAAAATTCAAAGCCATCATAAATTAAATGTGTTTTTTTCCTGCTTTGGTATACAAGACTTTCCATTAAGCTAGCCCCATATAATATACCTTGGATGTGTTCAAGAAAGCCCTGTAAATTATAGTAAGTATTTAAAATGGTAAGTAGACATTGGAAAAGGCCACATTAGGATTAATGAATGAAGGGGTTGATACTGAAAATGCACTTGTAAATAAATAACATGAAAAGTAAGGATGACACATTGTTAGGTTAGAGTTACAAGTAGGGATGACAATAAATTGTAGGGTGGCAACCGAGTGTTCATGGAACTTCAGTTTGCGGGGAGAAGCGTGTCTAATTTCTTTCCAGCAATGACTTCCCAGTTCCTTCTGGTCTGTGCTCAACCCGGAGGCTTTCCTGTACCTTCTCTTCAGATTTGGGAAGTACTCGAGATTTCTCTGCTAACCAGTCTACTCCCTTCCCACCAGAACTCGGTGAATTACTCACGCACTAGTTGAAGACAAGTAGGCGTGGAGCTGACTTTGGGTAGGAGACCGCGTTCTCTCAGCACCAGGAACTAAATGTGACAGGGAAGGAGACAGACCCAGGATACAGGCCACTCCTGACAGAAACGGGAACACTGAGCACACACAGGCAGGGTGGGCTTTAAATACGCGTGCTTGTCTGTCTCAAGGAAGGTTTGAGCAAGTGAACGGCACTTTGAGGAGAGAGTTAAATAGGACAGTGTGTACTTGGGCTGTTATTTATTTATTTTTTTAATTTGTGTGGCTTTGGCAGAATAGAGTGGAGACACTTGGAAAAGTATCTTGGGTATATTTAAAGTTATGGCGCAGACTTTAAGTCTCCTTAGGCATATAACAGTGCAGCTATCTGAACTCTGGTTTCCTAAATTATCCATACATATACATGAATATGCATGTGTTCTATGATGAAAGGAGAGAGATTTCCTTCTGAGATGTTCATTTTCTCCACCGCCCAAGTTCGCATAGCTCCAATTATGTGATTTGCATACCTATTAGATTTCTCGTTTGCTAAAGAGGGTAACTTCAACCCGAACCAACAGAAATACTCTTCAAGAATTTATGCCTAGGTGCTTCACTCATGTCAGTTGTAAGAATAAGTAGAAGAGTAAAGCCTGGGTTCTATATCATAGAAAGAAAAATAAATGTAGATGGAAAGTGTACAGTGTCCTGAAAAGAACTGACAGGAAGCCGAACGCTCTAAGAGACCATGAGAGTTTCTCGAATTTAAAATGATGAGGTGTGCCTGGATGGCTCCGTCGGTTAAGCACCTGACTCTTGATTTCTCACAGTTTGTGAGATTGAGCCCCACGCTGGGCTCCGTGCTGTCAGCATGGAGCCTGCTTGGGATTCTCTCTCTCCCTCTTTCTCTGCTCGTCCCTGGCTCATGCTTTGTCTCCCCCCTCTCTCTCTCAAAAAAAATTAAACTTTTAAGGAAATAAACAAAATGATTATTAGATAAATTCCATTTCTTCATTTTTTCTTTATTTTTTTAGAGAAAGAGAGGGAGCATGAGCAAGGGAGAGGGGCAGAATCTTGAGCAGGCTCCACGCTCAGTGTGGAGCCTGACATGGGACTTGATCTCATGACCCCGGGATCATGACCTGAGCAGAAATCAAGAGTGGGACACCCAACCGACCGAACCACTCAGGTGACTTGCAAAATTCTATTTCTGACTGTGAAGGTATAGCTTACACCGGAATAACTCTTCCACAGGTAAGAAAATATAAAAACTCTTTCAAGACACTAAAAAAACCCATAAAAAGCAGGCAGAAACTGGAGGAGATACTGAGTGAGGGTAGTCCCAAATCTGCACAGGGAAACATGGATAGAACTCAGGGAGAGATTCAGACCCCAGTGGCTTAAGAAATCATCAGGCATAGTTTGGGTCTCATAGTTGCTTGAAAGTGAAGGGAGAATTCTAGAAATCAGGAAACCACAGAAGAGGTAGGGCCCAACTCTGTGTATAAACTCTTTAGTCCTGATTGATTAATGAACCGAATATGCACGGGGGGGACCAGAGGATTTCCATGAAAAAGCAATAGCTACAAGACGGGAAGGACTGAAGAGCGTCCACTGCAGCCCACGTTGAGGAAGACAGAGTTTGGAGTGTGAGTTCAGTCAAGTTCATCGACCACTAGAACAAAAAATCAGTGTACTTTTGAGGAATGCAACATAATCCCAAGTCTCTAGATGGGGCATCTACAATGTCTAGAGTAATAAAAAAAAATCACTAGACATGCACAGAAACCATAAAATTTGGCTCAGGGTCAACAGACATTAATACCAATAATACCTGGATGGATTTAGCAACCCAGGACCTGAAAACAACATCTGTAAATATGTTTAAGGATGTAAAGGAAAATATGATTTTAATAAGTGAACAGATCAGGAACTCAGCAGAGAAATAAAAGCAGTAAAAAGAAACATAAATTCTAGGGTGAAACACGTAATTCCTGAAATTAAAAAAAAAATTGCTGAGTGGATAAAACAGTGATGAAATTAGAAATCAACAGTAGACGTTACAACCAGTGGGTGAAAGTTAGATGAGGAATAAGTGTTTATATAGTCTGAAAATATCCCCAGTAATTACTTATTAATTACAAATGGAGAAATAGTAACTTCACATTCAGAAACCTAGTGAATTCTGTTTTATACAAGTGATCAAAGCCAGTATCACTAATATTGGAACAGAGAAATACCATATAATGTGATGAGAACACAGCCCTTCTGTGGAATTTCTGCCAAAAGGGAGTAACCTGAATCCAATTGCAAGGAAACACCCACAAACCCAAATTCAGGGACATTTATGAGGTAAGTGGCCTATACTCTTCTAAACATTAAGATAAAGAAAGACAAAGGCCCAGCAACAGCTCCTGATGAAAAGAACCTGACTAGACATAAAAACAAAATGCATTATGAGATCCTGGACTGGTTTCTGGAACAGGGGTGGGATATTTAAAGAACATTAGGGTGATTGATACAATTCAAATATAGACTGTGGCTTAGATAATAGAAGTGTTTCAAGTTAAATTCTGTGAACATGATAATTGTGCTCTGGTCATGTAAGAGAAAGTCTTTGTTCTTAGTGAATACACATTCAAGCATTTACGGGGGAAGTGTCCCAGTGTTGCCAAATTATTCCCAAATGGTTCAGAAGAAATATGCAGGAGGTGAAAGCAGAGAGGTAGCGCGTGTAGAGGTGAGCTCATGTAGCCCTTAAGGGTCACAGAGACATTTGGTTTTTACTTTGGATGAAATGGAAAGCCATTGGAGCTTTCTAAGCTGAGGAATGACAGGATCTCATATATGTCTAAAATCAGTTCACTCTGGAAACTGTCAAAAGAAAACAAGAGAGGTATACTGTAGGAAGTGACTGCAATGACCCAGGCCAAGATATTGGTGGCTTGGAGCAGGGTGGGAACAAAGGAAGTGGCAAGAAGTGGCTAGTTTCTGGGCATATTTGGAAGGAAGACCAAACAAGATTTGCTGATTTACCCCATGTGGATTGGAAGTGAAGGAGGCCCCCAGGGTGGTGGCAAGGTATTTGATCTGAGTAAGCAGATGGATAGAGTTGCCATTAATGGTGATAGGGAAGAGGTAAGAGAGGATATGAGAAACTCAGTATGGGATATGTTAAGTTTGAGACAGCTATTCAACATGCAAGTAGAGATGTCAAGGTGAGAGAGTTTTAAGTCTGGAGTTCAGGGCAGGTGTTTAGGCTGAAAGTACGAATTGGGGCGTCTTTGGCATGTGGTTGTTCTTTAAAAGCAGGAAACAGACTGTAGGAGACGCCAAGAGACCAAGTCTAAGTGGAAAGAAGGAGACAGTCAAAGAGCCCCAGGCAGACCAACCGAGGTCATGATTCCCGCTCAGCCGCAGCGTTCATGATGCTAGTCAGGGGACAATTTGGGGACGAGGCAGGAGACTTGACTCACTGCCTTTTACTGAGACTGGCTCCGTCCTGACCGAAGCACCCAGAAAGAGTTTGCAAGATATCTCCTACTACAAGGATCCCCTCTACAAACCTTGGAGTCGACAGTGATAAGCTAATCTCCATGTATCCACTGTTGCATTTCTAAATAAAGGTCTCTCTTGGGCAGGTGGAGCCATCAGAGGCAGGAGATGACATTTGCATTGTCAGTAGGAGATCCCCTAATTGTCTACAGTTCCCAACGAGGGCCCCTCTGGCGGTCACAGAGGCAAACACTCGTTGCTGGAGGCCATCACTTCAGTCGTTGGAGCTGACCAGTACAGGATCCCCTTGAGGACTCCCCAACCACGAGGATACCTGTAGAGTTTGCCAGTTTTTCCACACTTCTTCCTGGGAAGCTGCATGCTGATTCACAGTTCTGCCATGTGAATTGCAGATGTTCACCTGTCTCCCTCGCCCTTCAAAATGAAGCAAATATACACAGATACAAGATGCAATAAGAGGTATTGAGCAAATCAAGTTAAAAAAATGCTCCCTAACACTCTAGAGGCCCAGACACTAAACATATTTTTCCATTTAAGCAGGTTTTTGTGCTGAGTTATTAGGAAAAATGCACCAAACGTTTACTTCACCTTCAGCGTCACCTTCATTCTGTCCCCATTGAACTAGGCTGGTATTTATCTCATCAGGGAACTGGGTAAAATAAGTAAGCAGGCAAGGAGTGGGAGATGAAATTCAGGGTTGAGCACTGTCGGCTTATTGATGGCGTTGCGTCCCCAAGTGTCCCATTATCCCTTGGAGCAGCCTCGCTCACATGCTAAAAAGGAGAAGTGGTTATCCTGGGGGGTAATGTATGATCCCCTGGGGCTTTCGCCACAAGAAAATTGACCTTATATGGGCATCCACTGGCTCTCAAGAGGCACTGCATTTTATTCGTTTTCCTCCATCGTAAGGCTGAGCGCAAATGAGAACCCAGCCACCCAACCCAGAAGGAAAGCCCTTTTGTCAGTTCTGTTCTCTGCTGATGATGTATGGGGTTTTGCTTTTTGGGAACCTCCCCTCCGATGATGACCTTGATCAATTTAGGCACAGGTTGGCTTCGTTGGTTTTTGGTGATGAGGCTAATTTTTTCCATTCAAATCCAAGGCCAGTTAGCTTTGGTCTGCTCTACGGGCAACATCTTCACCCTATGTGAGCTTCTTAAAACTTGTGGGTCACTGGTCACAGGAGTGCGGGGACAGAAATGGCAACAGTAGTCCTTTATCCCTCTCCGTATCAGAGGAAAATGCCTTACCTGGGACGCTGAGGGCAAGCGGCATCCCTGCATGGAAAGCTGCCCATTGATTCTGTGGAAAGTTCTACCAGAATTCCTTGGAAATCACTCTGCGGGGGAGGGGTGCTGAAGAGGTGGGGACACCATTACCTTTGACGGAGGCCTGACACCAGGGCCTTTTTTAAGGAGGTTACTCACTCTGTCCCATAGGTGATTGCTGATTTGTCTAGTGGTCAAACCTTCCTACCCATCCCTTCCCTTTACCTCAGGATTCAATCCATCCAAGAGGCAAATCCTTCCACATGTCTGTGGCTTTTTAGGTAATTCAAAAAGCAGCCTTGGCAAGAGATTTAGTTTGGAGTCACCATTCCCCCAAACCTTCAGGAATCTCAAGGTAGGAACAGCCAATGAGCGATAGACCTGATTAGGTAAGGATGGACCATGCACGGCTCACGACACGCGTGGGGCCGATTTGATCAGAGAGGAGATGGGTCCCTCTGAATCCCAGAGGCTCCTCGCCATTCCAGTGACCTGCTTCCTCATTTGCTTCATGTCTGATCTCAGGACATTTTCAGGTTTCTGGCCTCTTCATAACCATTGCTACCTTAACAGAGCAATCTTTCCTCTTTCTTTGGTGTTCCAAAGTATGGAGCAGGTAGTTCTAAGGAAATTCAAGTCACCGCCATAAATCACAAGTGATTTTCGAAAGATATAGAATACTCCTAAATGATGACATATTTCCAGAAGATCGGTAAAACATTTCTGAGTGATATATGGCTGGGCAGTTGTGTCTGCGCTGTGAACTTGAGGGAGAATATCCAGTAAGCACAGTATTTTATGAGCATTACTGGTCATGTCTTTTGTTTTTAATTGGCAAAAATTGCAACTGGAGAGGCTGGCCACACCGAAAGTTGGCCTACGTTATGCCAGGTCTGGTGGGAAAAGCTCTGGGGGTTTCTATTTGCCACCAGGACCAAAGGTTGGTGGCGGACTCGGTGCACGTGGGGAGGGGAAGAAGTCCCGTGTCTGAGAAACAGATGACGGTGTCCCAGGATGGTTCCAGCATTTAAAAGTAATTATGGGGTGTGGGGTGGGCAGGAGCACTGGATTTATTCAAAAAGCCTGCTCTGTACATTAACTAAATTCATGACTGTAATCACTGATAGAAAAGCAAAGCAAAGAAAACAATATATATATATATATATATATATATATATATATACATACAGAGCTGCAAAATACTCGGGTGGCTCACCTTCTCCGTCAGTCCCCGGAGACCTTCATCCCAGAGTGCTGGCCCGGGAAGGAGGCTCTCGGGCTTGTGGTAGCTGATGACCAAAGTCAACTGCAATCACAACACTGTGGTGACGGGTGAGCTAGTTAAAATTTTGCATCTATCTGGCCTCCAGGGCTAAGTCTAGAAAGGATAGGATAAGGAAGGGAGGCCTCCCGGTTACGCTGATGGAGATGAAAAGGAAAGAAAGTTCTCTCCCCTCCACTGGGAGCTAATGGGGCGTGCCTTGCTCCCCACAGCCCAACCCGGGACTGTGCTGGTGCCCAGCACATCTGGCAAGGCGACTGTGAAGCACGTTATACCCACACGACCTCGCGTGGACCTCCGGAACATTCTGAACACAAGGGGCATTGTGGCTAACACGCACATTGGTGCAAAGGCTCTGCTAAGTTGTGGAAGCCTCCTTAATTAAGGATCCGGTGTTATAAAACTCCCAACAGTTGTATGGAGTGTCTCCATAGGTCTTGCAGTGAGTTATCTGCTTTAGCAATTTGGTAACCAGCTCTTCACGGCCACGGTGGCCCCTGTGTGGACAAGCTGCACCCTATGGAAAAAAAAAAAATGATCAAGAACAAACCCAAGAGGGAAGATGTGGGGAGTGGATTACGTTATACCCAAAATGGAAAAATGATCTTCCTGAAAGCCACGTAGGAAAAGCGTCGAGAATCGTAAAGGTCTACCAGTATACATCCTGAGTTCAAATACCAGTGCAAGTTGATCTGTCGGATACAACTTTGCTACTCACCTACTGTATGCACTTTACTAGAGTGATTTGCCACAGGGAAAGACTGAGTCATTGTAACCATCGACTTCCCCAGAGTATGAAATAACCAAAGTCATGTTCTTAGATGTATCATGTGGAACTCCTGGGGAGCTCCATCTAGGTCTCTGAAGCAGGGCCAGGGATGCACTGGTCCGTGTCCAAGTGTGAGATGTGGCAGGAGTAGTTATGGGAGCCATGAGGGTGATTTCTGAGGCTACGCATTTAAAATGTCTCAGGCGTCCCGGATCAATATTGCTCAATAACAAATGGCTTATTACAAATCTTTAAATTTTTTTAATGTTTATTTTTGAGAGAGAGAGAGAGAGAGAGAGAGCAAGTGGGGGAGGGGCAGAGAGAGAGGGAGACGCAGAATCCGAAGCGGGCTCCAGGCTCCGAGCTGTCAGCACAGAGCCCAACACGGGGCTCGAACTCACGAACCGTGAGATCATGACCTGAGCTGAAGTCAGACACTTAACCAACTGAGCCACCTAGGTGCCCCAATAAATCTGATATGTAAATTGAGAATTCTCGACCACCAAGATTTTTCCACCAGCTCCCTCTCCTGATGGGTCTCCCAAAATTTCAGAGGCAGTCTTCATGCAAGAGTTAGCCACCCTGAGATCCAGAGACTAGCACTGAACCTGTGCTAGTCTGAACCTGAAATAGTCTGAACCTATTTCAGATTAGTCCACACTTTCCCCAAGTTAACTTGCTCTAACTAGAGAATAATAATGATGATGACAACTGAATGAGCCCATCCCTTCTACGGGAACCAACGGAACTAACTGAGTGTGATTGTGTCTACTTCCTGAGGCCATGGGCCGGTTTGGGGTCTCATGTGAATTGTGCATCTTCCTACTTCAGAGATGTGGGGAGGAGGAAGGTCACCCAGTGGAACACAGGGTTAGGGCTTATGGTAGAAACGGATAATTGTAGAACTAAATGTATTTCCCAGGAAAATCACACCCCTACACACATCAAGGGTTCAGAGAAGTTTTTCTGCAATTTAGCTGCATAACACACAGGTTTTCTGAATCTCCATTCAGCTGTTTCAAATGCTGGCTTTAAAGGGTCCCCTGAGTCCTATAGCACACCCGTGATTATAAAAATATTTAAAGCCACAGAAAGAATATATAGCTGTGCAGACACATGTGTTGATTTATTGTGTCCCGTGGTTTGATACACACTGGAAGGCAAGGTTTCAGGCTGACAAAGGCATCAGAGTAGCAGGCTTCAATCCATATATTACGGTTCCAGCCCCAGAAAGGGAGCAGGGTCTAAAACAAGGCTATAATATAGGGTTTCTGAAAACTCCTCTACATAAGCAGGAGACAACATAAAAAGTTACATGACTATTTATGCGACACGGAGTCGTATTCGTAGTGATATGACCACATAAATAGTATTGTGAATTTTTGGAATATGGAAATTAAAGAAAAATATTTCAAACCCAAACCATATATTATGAAAAATAACAAATCTTCCCAAATGCCGTCAAAGAGAAAGAGATGAGGTGGGAGAGGGAACAGAGTTCTAGAAATATCTATGAATTTTTCTTTATTGATGAAAACTTCACTATCTAAAAAAGAAAAAAAAGAAAAAAGAAAAAAAAGCAACAAGGGCGCCTGAGTGGCTCAGGCGGTTAAGCGTCCGACTCTTGATTCTGGCTCAGGTCATGATCGCATTCATGGTCGTGGGATCGAGCCCCGGGATGGGTTCCATGCTGAGCGCGGAGCCCGTTTGGGATTCTCTCTCTTCCTCTCCCTCTGCCCTAAACCCCCTGGCTCTCTCTCTCTCTCTCAATAAATAAATAAACATCAAAAAATAACAAATTAAAAAATAAAAATAGCAAAACTCAGGCTTTTGTGTACAGTAAATGTATTATTATGAGAGATTAGCTTAGTTGTTTTTTTTTAAGTCTTCCACAATTTAGTACTAATGTTGAAATCTTGCACAGTGTGTGAGTTTTTCTTTACAGTAGGTGTTTGGGTGTGTTTGTTGTTTCCTGCCTGGAGTCTTGGTCTAGGGAGTAGTCCATGGACCCCACTGCCCCTTCCTCACATTCCCTCCTGCCCCGTCTGTCTTTGTTCACTAGTACCCAGTCCCCTGGGTCTTATTTCTGTTTTTGACACCTGCCAAGCCCATTAGGTTGAGGCCTTTGCACTTCCTGTCTCTTAGTCTGGAATGTTCTGAGCTCAGAGCCGTATAGCCTTCAGCCTTTCCTTCTACCTCCCTGGACTTTTCTTTTCCTTTCTTTTCTTTTCTTTTTTTTTTTTTAATTTTTTTTCAATGTTTATTTATTTTTGGGACAGAGAGAGACAGAGCATGAACGGGGGAGGGGCAGAGAGAGAGGGAGACACAGAATCAGAAACAGGCTCCAGGCTCTGAGCCATCAGCCCAGAGCCTGACGCGGGGCTCGAACTCACGAACCGCGAGATCGTGACCTGGCTGAAGTCGGACGCTTAACCGACTGCGCCACCCAGGCGCCCCTCTTTTCTTTTTTTTAATTTTTAATGTTTATTTATTTTTGAGAGAGACAGAGACAGAATGCGAGTGGGTTGGGGAAGAGAGACAGGGAGGCACAGAATCTGAAGCAGGCTCCAGGCTCCGAGTTGTCAGCACAGAGCCTGAAGTGGGGCTCGAACTCACGAGCTGTGAGATCATGACCTGAGCCGAACTCGGACGCTCAACCGACTGAGCCACCCAGGCGCCCCATCCCTGGACTTTTCTAAGAAGCAGCTAGCAAGCCCCTTCTTCCACGTGATTCCAAGGTAACCCGGCTGCCTTTCTCATATAAGCTTCTTCCCAAAAGGACAATGCCGAGGTACATGAGGGCAGAGATAGAGACCAAGAGGATGATCGATGACCCGAGAAGCCCTATGACGTTTGAATTATTTTAGCAATAACCCAAGAACAGTGCTGCACACGTAGAAGATATACGGTACATGTGTGGGTTATGAGTTAACAAATTAATGAAGTTATAAAATAAATGAATGAACATGTTCTGCTGATATGAAGTACAAGGACTGCATTACGGAGAGTCTCTGGTAGCCTATTCTTATTAAAATCAATCATGAATAGCCAAAATAGAATATGCGCAGAACAGAAAATAAAGGCTTATTTTATGAGATGTAACTGTGTCTTTAATGTTCCTATCGCCATATTTAAAACCTTCAGAAAGCTTGAATTTGTAAACAGTGATCATAGATTGATATTATATGTATTTATGAGCAGTGTTCAAAAAGTGTAGCAAGTTAATTACTGATACATTACACAGAGTTCGATATTTTCATTAGTAGTATAATATCTGGTTGGGAGTCAGTAAGTAACACAAAATCAATCCATTGTTAACTATTTGTGAACTAGTACACTTCAAGATTTGAACGTCTGACGATTCTACACAAAGCCTGAGAAGTGATTTTGGAACATTAAAAAAAAAGTTTCCTTTCCCCAAATCCATTGCCGGACGGTTAAAGTTTGTGGAGGAGAGGTTATGAATGGCCAAGTGTATTGAAAGCAGTTTATGGCTTTTTTCTCTTATTATAATTAGATTATTTAATAAAATATCATGTGAACCAAATAAAGTTACTGTTTCTTTGAAAAGTAGGTTGAATTTTTTTTAAAGACTCAGTAAAGTCAAGTTGATAAGAAATTGCCAATGATTGAAGTGTGGACAAGAAAGCTACTTATTTTTTTTAAAAAAATGTTAAAAGTCTAAGATTCTGCACTGAGAAGGCTTTGCAAGTTTTCTCCTTCTCTTTCCATTTTCAAGAAATGTATGGAGTGCCTGGGTGGCTCAGTCGGTTGGGCGTATGACTTCAGCTCAGGTCATGATCTCATGGTTTGTGGGTTCCAGCTCTGCATTGGGCTCTGTGATGATGGCTCAGAGCCTGGAGCCTGCTTTGGATTCTGTGTCTCCTCTCTCTGCCCCTCCCCTGCTTGCTCTCTCTCTCTCTCTCAAAAATAAATGAACATTAAAAAAAAATTTAAAAATGTATAAAAGCAAACACAGAGGTTTAACCCAAGGTATGGTTTATACAAAAAACAAACCAAACACCAAAAACCAAAACCAAAAACCAAAAAAAACCCCGATAATTAATCTAACTTGAAAAAAATGTCTTGGGCCTCATTGGTGAGTGAATATAGGCTAATACATTTTGCTTAAAATAAAAAAAATTAAGTGAGATGACATTTTTAATACCGTTAATAGTATCAACTTAATACCGTTAATAGACATTAATAATAGTACCGTATCTAAGACTTCAGCTGTAGTTGACTAGCCCGAGTCATAGATGATACAAAATATTCCAGCCTGTCTCCCCACAAGTAAATGCAGGAAGGTCTTCTGGTAATAAACCAGGAAAGACAGTTTGCCAGGACTTTCCCATTATGCCATTCAGTTGTTAAGGCAAATAATTTGTTCAAGTTGTCTTACTTTGATAAAGCTCCCAACGGCAAAGGGTAAGAAAACAATGACTTGGAACAAGTTCCTTGAAAAAAATCGAATTGATATCAGGTTACCTTATTAGTGTGACCAGATACGAAGGGGCAATGATAATATCTTCAAAATTCTGAAGGAAGAAAATTTGAACTTAAAATTTCAGACCAGTACAATGGTGAGTAAGCATGTGAATAAAAAACACTCCTCAGTTATAAAAGACTTGTAACATTTACTTTACTTAGGTCACTCTGGGAAAGCTTTTCCCAAATTGGAAATGGAGTGGATACATTCACTTCCTCGTTTTTCATCACAGGGATAATCTCTAAAATCTACAAATCGGTATTTCATACACTTTGGTACTAGTCGGTATCATAATTGTGTTTAGGCATTATTTGTATACCAATATTTAATCTTATAAAAATGTTTTAAAGTATGGTGACAGCTTTAAGTGGTGCTTTGTAGCTTACAGGGAAATTATATCTGCAAAGTTCCTTTTGGTTTTTCCTAATCTATCATTCCAACAGCTGAATAAAGCAGAAAAAAGAACAAGAATGTTTGCAAGAGAACTACAAACTTTAGGATCTATTTTAAAATGTCTACCCGTAGCGGTGCCTGGGTGGCTCAGTCGGTTGGGCATCTGAATCTTGATCTCCGTTCAGGTCATGATCTCATGGTTATCAAGCTCAAGCCCTGCTTCCCGCTCTACACTGAGCCTGCTTGGTATTCTCTCTCTCCTCTCTCTGCTCCTCCCCTGCTTGTGCGCGCGCTCTTTCTCTCTCAAAATAAACAAATAAATGTAAAAAAATGTCTACTTATAGAAATGGGCTTTTTTTTTTTTTTGGAAAATGCATGTAATAAGACAAAATTCCTCAACTTCATATTTCAGTTTAGTAACAATTTTAAGGCCAACTTGAAGAAAAAAGAACACCAAATTGTGAAAGCTTAATTAAGCACTGAAGTCAACACTTAGGATGAGAGAGGAAATCACAAAAATTACAAAGTTATAAAAACTTGCAAATATCACAGACGCCAACAAATGCATTACAATTCCATAGTATGTTCTTAATCAAGTATGTGCTGTGGATTTTGAATTGGAATTGGAGATATCAGTATGAACTTTTGGTTTTAAATATACATCCAGCTAGATAGATGTAAAAATAAATACAGATATTTATATTTATATTTATATTTATATTTATATTTATATTTATATTATAAATACAGGTGCATGTGTCAGTACACACACACGTATTTCCCAGGTCTGTCTGCTGAAGGCATTGGGGAGAAATTACAACTCATAGCAATGAGCACACACAGCCTGGATCTTGCTTTCTGAATACCATCTCTGAAAAAAGGCACCGCAGGTTTCTGGGAAAGTGGTCAGTTCCAGACGTGGGGCATGGAACATACCACATGAGCCAGGCACATCTTGTGCATGCGGGAAAAAAAAAAAAAAAAAAAAGAGTTGCTGGAAAAATGGTAGGGTTTTGTCAAAAGGGCACAGAAGCAAACGTGAAGAAGTCCCCGATGGCTAGAGTTAGAACAACTTGAGCAACAAAATAAAAACAAATGTATTAGATTTTAACCCATAGAATAAAATTAATATTCATGAGTCTACGCTGATATAAAACATGAATAAATGAATAAATGGGAAAGAAGTGACGAATCCTCCCTACAGAATAATTCAAATTAATAAATGTAAAAGAAATGAGGGAGATACAAAATCACCCGTAGGCAAAGCCCACAGTAATAATTAATGCAGGAAGATCCACCGATGGCCCCCAAACTCGATGGGCAACGCTTGTAAGAGAAACAGAATATATGCATGTACTTGAAGGCTCTTCCCCAAGGTATTTATGAGCGACAAAGGAGAAATGATGATTATACGATGGCGAAGTAGGGTACAACGCCTTAACCAAGAGATTGAGATTAACACCCCAAGTAATAAGAGATTTTGGCAACATATTCCCCCTGGTAGGATGCCTTGAAGAGAACACTTCTATGGTATTCTTGCCCCAAATCATAACCTCAATCTAATCCTATGCAAACATCAGACAAGCCAAATCAAGACACATTCCACAAATGAACTGAGCAGGTCTCATCGAATGAATCAAGGTCATGAAAGACGAGGAAAGTGAAGAACCATCCCTGAGTAGAGTTGTTGAGGGAGATACAACATACATGCAGTGTGGATTCTTGGATTGGATCCTGGAACAGAAAATGGACACTAGGGGAAATTTGTATGAGATTTGTATTTTAGTTAATAACATTATACCACTGTTAATGTCCCGGTTTTGATAGCTGGATAATGCTTATATAAATTGCTAAATTGGAGGAGTCCTTTCAACCAAGGGCCTTCTTGGCTCTTGAGACATTGGGCAATGTCAGTAGACATTGTGATTCTCAGCACCGGGGGACAACTGCTGCTGGCGTCTAGTGGGTGGAGGGCACTGGATGCTGCTGGGGGAAACTGGGGGAAGTTGGGGAAGGGGATACGTGAACTCTCCCACCATTTTTGCAACTTTTCTGCAAATCTAAGTTATTTCAAAATTGAAAGTTAGTATTTAAAAAGAGGGATTCAGCAAATGCCTTGAGGGGAAATCCTACAGATATTGGGTATTTTACTCTGAACCTTCCTTCTCTAACGTATCTTAACTTGTTAAGTTTTCATTATCTTAGAAGTTCCGAAGTCCAGTTTTTCTCTCCCCAGCATTATGAGATTACCAAAAGGTGGGCTGCAAATAGAAGTCCCCTTGCTATCTTATTTAACAGCTCTACTGAGTTATCTTTATATACCATAAAATTCATCTCAGTATACAATTCAATAATTTTTCTATATTTACTAAATTGTGCAAACTTACTAAATTGTGCCCCATGATCCGGTTTTAGAATTTATCTTCACCCCAATACATTTTTTCGTGCCCTTTTACAGTTAACCTCGATTCCCACCTCAGCCCCAGACAACCATTAATTTATGTCAGATCTCTACAGATTTGCCTTTTCTAGACTTTTCATATAAATGCAATCATACAACGTGTGGTCCTTTGCGCCTGGGTTCTTTCACTTAGCATAATGCTTTTGACGTTCATCTGTGTTGTGGCAGGTTATCAGTACGCCGTTTCTTTTTATTGCCAAATAGTGTTTGTTGTATCGATACTCAAGATTTTATTTATCCATTCGTCAGTTGATAGGTACTTGGATTGTTTCCATTTTGGGTTATGAATTATGTCTCTACAAACATTTGTATAAAAGTCTTTGTGGGAACATATGTTTTCATTTTCCTAGGAATAGAATTACTGGGTCATAAGATACATTTATGTCTGATTTGTTCAGAGACTACTACACTGTTTGCTAGAGCGGGTAGGCCATTTTCGCCTTCCCACCAGCAACGTATGTAGGGACCGATTTTCCACGTCTTTACCGAAACGTAGTATTGTGTAACATTCTGATTACAGCAATCCTAGTGGTTGTGAGTGAGATGGTATCTTACTGTGGTTCTTAGTTATGCTTACTCAGTAATTCATAGTACTGAACATCTTTTCATGTGCTCATTGGTCATTTTGTGCATTGCATTTGGGAGCATGGTTGTTTGACTCTTTTGCGTATTTTTGAGCTCTTTACCTTCTTAGCATTGAATTATAAGAGTTCTTTATGTACTCTGGATACAAGTCCTTTTTAGGACATATAATTTGCAAATAGTTTGTCCTGGTCTGTGGCTTACCTTGTTTACTTTATTAATGGTATATTTTGAAGTGAAAAGGTTTTAAGTTTTGATTAAACTCAGCTTGTCAATTTTTTCTTTTATCACTTATGTCTTTGATGTTTTCTCTAAGAATTCTTGGCCTAACTCAACATCACAAAGATGTTGTATTTCTTGTATTTCTTTGAAGAATTTTATAGCTTTAACCCTTACATCTAGGTGCTTATCCATTTTGAATTAATGCTTGTGTATGGTGTGAGTGAGGGGTCTGGCTAAGTCAATATTTTTTCCATGTAGATATCCAGTTGTCCCAATACCATTTTGTCAAAAGGTCTATCCTTTTCTCAGTTGGACTGGCCCCGTTGACTTCCTGAAGTTGGATTTTTACTTCTTCCTTTGCTCATTTGTTGTCCTTGAAGAAAGAGGACACCTACTGATTTTTTTTGGGGGGGGGGACTCGTATTTAGTCACTTTAATGAACGATCTAATTTGATTCTTTTTTTATGTAGTAAAAATCATCTTAAACTAATGATAATTTCATGTATTCCTTTCCGAAAATTTTCTTCTGAGTATATTTTTATCTTATTGCATTGATTTGGAATTCCAAAATGATGCTGGGGAAAAAGTAAAGTTAGTTGTTCTCATATTTTGACTTCACTGGAATACTTCTAATGTTTCACCACTTACTATAAAATATTTGCTGTGAGTTTTGGAAGCTCTATTTCCCAGCCTGCTCGAGAACTTTCTATCCTAATTTACTATATATTATTAAAAAACAGGAACCGCTATTAAATTCTATTCAATGTCTCTCTGTTTCTTTCACTTTCTTTTTTTTTTTTTTTTTGCATCTGATGAAATGCTTAGGTAATTTTTTTTAACAACTAATGCAATAAATCATGTTAATAGATTTCCTACATTTGAATTATAGAATGGAATGAACTTGCTTCTGTGTACTGTGTTATCTTTTGTCGTTGTTGTTGTCGGATTCACTAGGTTGATACTTAGAATTTCTTAAACCGATATGAATAAACGAGTTGAAACTATATTTTTTAGTTTTCCTGTGTTTACCTGGCTCTGTTGTTCGTGTTACCTTCATAAATTTGTCTGGGAAGTTCTCTATGGTTTTCCAAGCTATAAGAGAGTTTAACCGACAGAAGGAATTATTGAGTCCCTTGAAAGTTGATAAATAATTCCATGCCTGAAAACTTCTTGTGGTAGATATTTGAGAATCTTTTAAATTTCTTTTAAAGCTATTAGTGTAATAGGTGTTTGTGTTCTACCATGTCTCCCTTTTGGAAGATAATTTTGGTAACATGTTTCCATACCAATGATCCATTTCATTTGCTTTGTTCAAATGACTGGAATGATTCCGGGCGCACACTATTTTGTTCATGATTTAAACATTTTTATGTTTATCTGTTTGCTCTCCCCTTTCCCATATCCGGTGTTGGTAATATACATTTGTATTCCTTCTCACTCTCTCTCATTTTACTTCGTCTGTTTTATTGGTCCTTTCAAAGAATGTCTGTTTTGCTTTCCATCAATTTCCGGTACTTATTAACCTTTATCTATTTCTACTTTCTAGCCCACAGCACTTGCTCGGAAGAAGTTTGCCGAAAAGCACGTTTTTCTCACAACAGAGAAAACGGTAGCGGCAGAAAAGCAGAAAAAGATGTGTTGAGAATCCCGTATTTCTCAGACATTTACTTTTGTATCTCATCGTTTAATAAACATTTAATTTTCTCCTCTGGCCAAGCAGAGCATATTTTTACGCCTTAAAAAGCAAGCAGGGCATCTTTTGAGGTGTTTACGTTGTCTTTGTTTGGGGGAGTCGCCACTGAAATCGCCGTTGGTAAGTAGGGCTACTTGAAGAGCTTTCAGACTGTTGGTGGAACTCCCAAGGGCTTTAGGATTTGAAGCCACAGGAAGAGGTCTGCCCCCTTTAAGGCACATTGGAAATGGAGTCAGGAGTGATAATGGACGGAGCCCGGTAGAGCAGGTGCCCAGCTTGCTTGCTTCTTCCCCAAAGTGGGAGCTGAGTGGTCTACAGGCAGTGGTCTCACGCCTCTTCCCAGTCGAGGACTCCCCTCAGAAGCCTCCCCGGGCTGCTCTTGGCTTATTCTAGAAGAGCGGCCTTCGCAGCTGTAGCCCTGGCCGGGGGATGGGGACAGGCAGAAGGGCTGGAGGACAGGGGAGGCAGCATGTTCTGCACCCTCGGCACTGACGTCAGCTCACCGACGGGGACATTTTGTGGCTTCCCTGTTCTCTGAAGACATTAAGCAGTATAGCTTTGCTTCGTCTCCATTTCCAGGGAGGGAGGGTAGCAGGTGAATCCGCAAAGCTGACGGTGCTGTGGCCTGACGTGTGACGGCACCGAGGCCCTGAAGCCAGGAGGGCCCGTCCTGAGACAGGCCGGGCTCAGAGCTGCAGAGACCCCAGCGAGCTCTCCACCGGCGTGTTTTCTGCCGAGGGGGCGAAGGGCAGACGGGACCCACCACCTCAGCCACAAGCAGGAGGACTTCAGGACTGTGTTACTTCCCACTTCTTTGCTTTCAACCTCGGTGTGGCGTGGGGAGGGCCTGGGGTGGGGAGGCAAGACCCTTCGGGAGGCCCTCCCGTTTCAAAAGCAGGGTGTTCTCTTTGCAACACGTGCAGGAATCCAAGCGATCGCGTAGAGCAGAAGTGACCTTGGCCCTATAACCCGGGGCCCTTTACAACCTGAACTTCCTTGGAGGTGGTTTTTGGTTGGTTGCTTGGTCGGTTTCGTTTTTTGTTTTAACTCCAGGGATTAGACACAGGTTGGGCGTGAAAGGGCTTCCTAGGTCAGCTTGCCGTTAGCCTCTCCCTATGAAAGTTCTAGCTGGCTCACTACAGCTCACTTAGCAACACCCCCGCGGTGGGGGCAGAGAGCTGCCTTCCGCTCCCACAAAAGCAAACCCTCTTTTCCTGGGCAGGCGATGCCACTATTGGATGACTTTTTCCTCCTGCCTGAGTGGGTACATAAATAAGGAAAGGCGCCCAGAATGCTGCTTCCCAGCTCCGGGCCCCACTTGGTGCCGGGGCCCTGGGAGGAGGCGCAGGGCGGGGGCTGGAGGGGGGGTGCCCACATCTGTTGCGGAGGCCCCCGCAGCTGCTCAGGCCCCGGGCCCATCCATCACCCCGGTGACGGAGCCACCGCTGAGAGAAGCTTCTCTCCCGCGCCCCGGCCCCGGCCAGACGCCCCCGCCCGCACACCCCGCGCTATCAGTCAACTTGTGGGTGAACTCTGTTTCACCTCCTGACCTCCCACTCAACCCGGACACACATGGAAGTGTGAACAGAGCCTCCGAGGGGCCAGGAGGCCTCTGAACCCTGCCCGCCCCCTCCCCGGCCGCACCCCCACTGCTGCCGTGGTCCCTGCGCGCAGGTGGGGCTCGGGGGGGCGAGGCCCGCGCCCACCTGGACACGCGGCCGGCCTGTGGGCAGCCCCAGCCGGGCCGCCTGGCTTCGGTGAAGGGCACTTGCCACCTGCCAGCCCTTACAGGGTTTGCGGGAAACGCTGTGCCCAAAGCGCGCGCCAGTCCTGGGAGGGAGAAGCACGGGAGGCCCTCCAGGAGGCCCCGGGCAGGAGGGGAGGCCGAGTCAGCCCTTCTGTGCCCGGGACCTTGCAGCCTTCGGGAAGAGAGGGGCGGCTGGGCTGGCAGCACCCTCTTCCTATAAAAAGTCGGGGGACGCCCGGGGGGCTCCGTCGGTTAAGCCTCTGACTTGGGCTCTGGGGTCATGATGTCACAGCTGGGGGGTTTGAGCCCCGCATCAGGCTCCGGGCTGACAGCTCAGAGCCTGAAGCCTGCTTGGGGTTCTGTGTCTCCCCCTCTCTCTGCCCCTCCCCCGCTCTCACTCGGTCTCTCTGTCTCTCAAAAATAAATAAATGTAAAAAAATGAAAAATAAAAACATAAAATAAGAAAAGGTCGGGATGGGGATGTGCTGAGACATTAAAGGCCTTTCCTCCCTCCTGTTCAAACAGCAGGTGTTAACCAGCCAAGGTCTCCAGGCAGGGGGGTGGGGGGGCGCTGCCCCGGAAGGCCAGGGCTGCCCTGCAGGGGGCGCTCGTCCCCAGTGCTCGCTGGCCTGGCCAGACAACCTGGGGGGGGGGGGGGCGGGCGGTTGGGGGTCATGGTGTGTCGCCTCCCTCTGACCACACCGGGATTTGACCTCGGGTCTCCGGCAAGGGCCCTTCTCCAGTAAAGACCTGCCCCAACACTGGTTTCCTATCATTCTCCCTGACTCACAGTAAATGCAGGGAGCTCAAGCTCGTTCTAACAGATGCTTTTCTTCAGGGGCAAAGAGAAAAGACTGAACGCTCTGTTAGCCCAAAAGGCCCCACGGAGCGGGAGCCAAGGCGGAGACGTCAGGCCGTAGCATCAGCTGGCTGGGTCCTGCCCTCCTGGCGGGCAGCCTGTCACCTCCTGAGAGCCTCCAGGCAGAGAGCAGAGAGGGCCTGGGGTGGTGGCCAGGCTCAGTCCTGTGTGTGGAGGGAATTGCCCTGGGAAGATTATAGAGCCCGGGAGGTACAGCCTCCAGGAAGCACTTGGCCCCAGAGGAGAGCCCTGTGTCCAATTCCTTACGGATTCTAGGAGAGGAGAATTTTGAATAGAAAGAAAACCATCACTTTGTAGTTACTTGTTGAACGTAATTGATAAATGTATTGACGTATATTGATTCTGACGGGCTGCCTTAAACTCTTAACAACACCTGGATTCTGGATTCTAGAGCCATTTCATAATTTGGTATCATACATATGAGTATATTTCCATCTTTTTAAGGTCTCAAGTTATGACAATATTTCCAGTCATTTTATACTTGGTTTGCTCTGTTATAACCCTTGTGAATATAGGTATATTGCAGATTTAATTAATCCTGAGAATGAGTAAAACTTGTGCTATAGTTGGACTCTATTTCAGGACAGATTGAATATGGAATAATTTGACACAAGCATAAAATATAGCGTTATGTTTCTAATATTCATATGTTAATACCAGCTCAAGTACATGGAAAAACAATTATAAACTTTGTTTATTCGAGTAATATTTTCAAAAAATAATCCTTTGTTTTGGACTGATTGAATTCTGTCCCCCTCCCCAAAAGGTATGTTCAGGTCCCAATCTCTGGTACTATGAAGGTAACCTTATTCCCTCTAAGGAAATAATAGGTACATGTAATTAGTTAAGGTGAGGCCATACTGGAGTAGGTGGGCCTTAATCCAATATGGCAGGCATCCTTATGAGAGAGAGACATCCTTCAGGAGAGAGACAGAGGAAGAAGATGGCCATGAGATGAGATGTCCAAGGTAGACACTGGAGTGCTGAATCTACAAACCAAAGAACACCAAGGATTTCCTGAAGATACCAGAAGTTAGAAGATGCAGGAAGAATTTTCATCTAGGTTTCAGAAGGAGAATGGTACTGTCTACATCTTGATTTCAGCCTTCTGGCTTCCAGAACTGTGAGGGAGAATACTCCTGTTGTTTTCAGCCACTCTGTTTGTGGTGCTTTGCTACAAAAACCACAGGAAACCCTTCAAACCTCTAAGAAAGGGATATGGTTATCTCACACTTCCCGGACGTACCTGACTTTACAACGTCTTCGTTTCCTACAGCGTATCTTGAGAGGGTCTGACCGACCCGGTGTAGCCATCCCTGCCTGCTCAGACAGACTTCCATCTCCACTCGGTTCCTCCATGTCTTAAAAGCAGCACGGTACACAGACCGGTGGCTCCCGGAGATGCCCTCGTCCTGCTCCTGGAGCCCGTGACCGTGTAGGTTACGTGGCAAAGGGGAGTTGAGGCCGCAGAGGGAATCGAAGCCACTAACTTTGAAGCAGGCAGATTATCCTGGTGGGCCCGGTGTAGTTATCAGGGTGCTCAACAGGGGAAGACAAGTGAGAAAGAGCCAGAGAGACAGCAGTGTGGGAAGGGAGCAGCTGGGGCAGGGGCCACAAGACTAGGGTTGTGGGTTGGTCCCTGAAAGCTGGAAAGACAAGCGGGGTGGATTCTCTCCTAGAACCTCCACAAAGGGGCGCACCTGCAGACCTCTTGATTGTAGCCCCGTGAGATCTATGTGGGACCTGGGATGTGCAGGACAGCAAGACAATAAACCCATGCTGTTGTCAACCACTACGTTTGGGGTAATTTGTTGTATCAGCAATAGAAAAACGAACGCCAACCGTCAGCCAAATGGTTCTTTCTTGATTTTTGTTTGTTTGTTTGTTTGTTTTTAAGAAAATTTGGCTTTTGGTGTGGAAGTTGAAGTGTAGATTTTTTAGAACCCTATTCCAGAACATTACCTATATCCGCATGAATTCGTCTGATCTTCTACTCCAGAAAAGACTATCTGCATCAGTGTTTGCAACAAGACCGGCACAATAGAGTGTAAAACCATCCCCCCCCCCCCCCCCCCCCGCCACCCCGGTGGTTTTGTCCTTTTCCTGGAAAAGGTTTTAGATACTAGCAGGATGCTGTAATGTTCCTGTTTGAGATCAACATTCGTGTTTGTGTTGCTATTTTCAGGAGCTTGAGATCATTTAAATCATTTAATGTGATTGGAAGTGTAATGATGAAAACATGGCTCCTAATTTATCATAAATTTGCCGCATTATCAGGTTAGAACCTTGGCTGTTCTCCTTCCCGCTTCCCACCGCCCTCGTCTCTGCTCCAGAGCTTCTGGGCCTCGTGGGGCACGTGCGCCTCAGCACCTCTGTGTGCCCATGACCGGACACAGATGCTTCGTGGTGGTCCCTTTACATGGGTGTGGAACCTGGTTGGGAGGCCACCTGGTCGGTAGGCCTGGACGGGCCATGGGATGGCTTAAACACACTTCACAGAGTTGGGGTTGACAGACCCAATAAAAATATCGGGTTTTTAAAGTAAGTGTGGAACAGGTGTTGGCCACCTTCCGGCACGACCGCGGTGGAGGTCAGAAGCGAGTCGTCCAGCGCTAAATGCAGCAGAGTTTCTCAGAGAATCAAAGGGAGGGAGGAGGACGCCCTGATGTGACCACCGATGGTCCCTCTTCCCTCTCTCTCCCCCACCTCCTCCCCTCCCTTTGTCTTGCACCTTACACTGCTCCTGGCAAAGCAGAGCGAGCGCTTGCTCGGGGTCTACAGGCCACGTCTGCATTTCAGGATGCGGACTTCTGGTCTCGCCATGTCACGAGGCCGGCGTCAGGAGCGCCGGCGTGCCCGTGCCTATTTTCACGGAAAGTGAAGATTCAAGAACTCCTCGGCGAAGCTGCTGATCCTCCGTGGGGCCTCCCACGTGGATCCCGGGGTTGAGCCCCCGCCTCAGGGACAGCTCGTCTCCGGAGGACCCGTCGCAAGGCTTGCGGTAAGCGCGCGGTTGGGTCCACGGAGAAAATCCTGGGGAAGTAGCCGCGTGCACGCACAACACACACGCGTGAGCGACACACACACGCGCCCGATACACACATGCGTGCACGCGGGACACAGGCGCGCGGACCACACACCACGCACGCATCCTCGCACACGTCCGGGCGCACAGCCGCTCGCGCACCCACCGTGACTCCCCTGGACGGTGGAGCAGCTACGCCGAATAACCGAAAAGCCAAAGAGGAACGTTTATTCCACAGACGAGGCGGGGATTTAAATGAAGCTTCCGTCCACGTGAGGACCTGGCTCACGTGGCGGCCACGGCCACGGCCACGTTTCCGTAGCGACGCTATGGCTGCTCGTGCGCCCTTGCTCTTCCTCTGGCCTGCCCGCGCCCCCGTCGGGGGAGGGAAGCCACCTCTTCCGGGACGGGAGGCGCTGTGGCTGCCGGATTAGCCTGCGATGTTTGGGTGTGCCCGGGGTGACACGTTAGTCAGGGTGTGCTCAAAGGTTATTCAAATATTTCAAAGAAAGCATATTTGAGTACGCAAAGGCCAGGGAACATTAATCAAATGTCAGCACCAACACACTTTGCAGGCTATTTGTGGTATGTGTTTGCTGAGCCGCAGGCTGGCGTCGGCTCCGTGGGACGTGGGACGGCCCCGTGCGAGGACACACACGGAGAATTATGCACGGAGGCTCCGGGGACCCCGGGAACGCAGGCCGCGGCCCGCCGGACGGGAGGCGCGCTGACCTAGGCCAAAGTAACGTCGCTGAAACGGATACAAAGGGTCGACTGACAAGGCCGGAGTCTGTTCCCACTCCTGTCCCTCTTGGGAACTCAGATTAAAAGAGGGAAATAGTTTGCATAAAGATGATTTTCCCAGAGCAGGCACTGAAATGGTAATACGCTGGCGACGGGCGTCCATCACGGTAGGGGGACGCCGTCGGGCAGGACTCGAGCACCAGGCCGCTTGGCCCTGAAGTGCGGGCTGCTCGGCGGCCCCGGACCTTCGTCGTCGCCCCCGCCCCCCCCCCGGCTGCCTTCCCGGGAAAGCCACCCCAGCGCCGCTGCTGGCTTCTCACCTAGTCACCAACTCAAGAGTCTTTTGACAGCAGCAATTAAGCAACTTAATTAATGAGTGAATAAAAATGATAATATTTACTGAACGGGAGCCTCCTGTTTTGCATTTTTATTCAAGCTCCGCACCTGAACAACAACGGAGGGAAGCAACCCCACCCGGTGTTGTCACCCAGGCTCGAGACCCTCTCGGCCCGGCTGTCTGTCTCTCCGTCTCCATCTCTCAGTCTCTCTCCCTCCTTCTCTTTCTCTGTCTCTGTCTGGGCCTCTCTGTTTCCTTCTCTCCACCTCCCACTTCCCATGGTTTCGGTCTTACAAACACCTCACGGGAGCCCGCCCGGTGTCAGATGCGTGTGCAAGGCTAATCCCTTTCTTGTTTCCAAGGGGGAATAAACTTCTATCTGTGTCGTCGTCTTTGTTCACCCCCCAAAAACCTCACTCATACATGAAGGACAATTTCATGATACTTTTCCGAGGCTGAACTTTACATCAAAGTGGGTGATTAATTACTGATAAGGGTATAATAAAACATTAATGCATTTTGTAATTAACCAGCTTAGGAATGACATCCTCCATTTCTTCCTGAGTGACACACACGCACACACACACACACGCACACACACGCACACACACGCACACACGCACACACACACAGTCAGAGAAAACTTTTTTTTTTTTAAATCTTTATTTGGCTATTAATCTCAGTAGTGCCCTCAATGCATTACATTCTTTTTAAAAGCCACATATATTTTCCTCAATGAAATATATAATCCATCTCAAGTGTAAGAAAAGCCCCATACATAATTATTTCATGGTGACAGACAGTGAGGTTTTTAGCTATTATTTTTGATGGTGCTGTCATGGATGCCAAACGCATATTGTGGTGGGAGCCAGCCAAAGTCAGGAAAACCCACCTGGAGAGCCGCCTCCTTTTTTCTCTCGGGAAAGGTTCCCCAAGTTTGACAGGCCCACCATTCTGGTTAAGCTTAATTAGTCAAGAGAGAAAAATAACTGACTTCAGAGTGTTACGTTTGGGGCTCCCGCCTTTTTTCCCCTTTTCCACTCAAAATGTGACATTCTTTGGAGAAGGGAAAGTTCCAAATGGGAACTGTGTTCCGTGCTTTCCGACCCGCTCAACGTCCCCGTGGCCCTCTTCTCAGAGTGCCATCCTTGTCCGTCTCGTGCCCACTTGCCCGGTGAGCCCGGGTGACTGCATTGGTGGAACTGATGTCATAACATCCCTTTGAGACAAACTGACTTGTTTCTGGACGAAAGTGGTTGAAACAGAAGCACAGCGCTTTTGGGTTGGCTACAAGAAGACGTCAACTCAACAGTGGAGTGTGCCAGTGACTGCGTCCCCAGCCCCTGTACCCCTGCCCCTGCGTGTCTCCCCTTGGCCGGTGCCTTGCCACGCCAGCGCTGGCCTCGGCCAGGTGACGTCCTGGTCAACGGGACCGATTTGACACAAGGTGAGTTAAAAGGTGTGCCTTTATGTTTCGGCTTCCTTTCTTGGACACCTGCCGGCACCATGGGAGGTTGGGGCTGCTAGGGACATGGAGGGGCACGTCCGGGCAGCCGAACCATCCCAGTGGATGCCATGTCCGCCAGCCAGTCCCCAATCCAGTCCGCCAGCCCCAATCGTCACGACTGCACAACCGACTCGAAGACTGGTAAGAAATAGTAAATTAGCATTGCCAACGTCCAGCCTCGAGTTTTGGGTTGGTTAATGACCCACTTGCAGTAGCTCACGGACATTGAGGCTGTTCAGTACAAAGGTGTTGAGTTGAGCGCCCACTGAATGCGCACGTCTGTGCTGGGCGTGGTCGGGTGGGCAGGGAGCGCGTAACAGGAAGTGGTTCCCCGGAGACTCACACTGATCGAGTCCTGACTACCAGGATGAGAGAGAATGCGTGGGAATACTCAAGCCTGTGCTGTTGAAGTAAGGCCGGAGACTCCTAGACCAAGGTTTTTCTCTTTAATGTGTTTCTTCCACATTTTCGATCTTAAATGTCTGTAGGCATCACTGGACTTTTAGACGGTAAGCACTGTGGCAGTCCCCACCTCGGTGTCCCCGTGGCCCAGCAGGTGGCCCTCACCTGCTCCCCAGCGTGTTTGCTGCTGCTGGAAGGAGGGTTGGAGATGAACAGACGTGAGAGGGGAGGGGTTGGCTGAGGTGGCAAATCTTCCCGGGGGAAGGAGAGAGCAGTGGCCACACGGATGCCCCCGAGACCCCACAGGGCTGTTCTCTGGCTACCAGGGTGGAAACATGGTTCAACTTACCAAACCTCCTGCATCTGTTTTTGTTTAAAAAGTTAACTCTTTTTTTAAATGTTTATTTTATTTTTGAGGGAGAGAGAAAGAGAGAGACAGAGGGCAAGAGCAGGGGAGGGGCAGAGAGAGAGGGAGACACAGAATCCGAAGCAGGCTCCGGGCTCCGAACTGTCAGCACAGAGCCCGACGCGGGGCTCGAACCCACGAACCGTGAGATCATGATCTGAGCGGAAGTCGGACGCCTAACCGACCGAGCCACCCAGGCGTCTCTAAAAAGTTAACTCTTGACAAGAAAGGTAGCGTGGGTCCCAAGCCAGGACTCCGTGGTGATGGGCATTAAAGAGACAGAGCACCAGCTGATACCTGGAGGTTAAAGGTCACCTGTCCGCAGAATCTGTGTGGGGGCCCAAGGTAGCAGCGGGGCAGAGGGCTGCTTGGGCGTGGGGGCCCCCGACTCCAACCACAGGGAGACAGATGAGCACCACGCGTGAGAGCTCTGGGTCTAAGATCAGACACCACTTAGTGCACATTTGGCTTCTGTCAGCTTGTCGGTGCTCCAAGCCCTGTTTCCTTATTTGTCAGAGGTCATTATAAGGATTAAATGTAGGAATACCGCCACTGATCTTACATCATTCCCTTGGCACAGCGAATATTCCTTGAAGAGCAATCCATGCTGTTTTTGTTATTAATATTGTGCCAGGATCCCCTTGCTTGCCTGAGAAACTCTTTTTTTAAAAAAATGTTTATTTATTTTGTGAGAGAGAGAGAGCAGGAGAGGGGCAGAGAGAGAGGGAGGGAAAGAGAGAGGAGGGGCAGAGAGAGAGGGAGGGGGAGAGAGAGGAGGGGCAGAGAGAGAGAGGGAGGGAGGGAGAGAATCCCAAGCAGGCACCACCCTCAGGTCCAAGCCCCACGCGGGGTCTGATCTCACAACCGAGAGATTATGACCTGAGCCGTTATCAAAAATAAGATGCTTAGCAAACTAAGCCACCCAGGTGCCCTCTGAGAAAGTCTTTAGTACTTGGGGCTGTTGGGGTCCCAGCCAGGATGGAAAGATGCATCTAGATGACAGGGCACATCAGGGCTTACAGAAGGCCCCGCCGAGGGATGACCGTAGCAGTGTGCGACCTTTCCGGAGCAAGACCCTGGAGGGTGTTCCCTCTCGCCACTGCCTGGATATCACTGCTGAGTAAAACAGTCCTAAGCAGGAGTGGCTTTGACGCCGTCCTCCAGAGCTTATAAGTCATTAGATTTTTCAAAATGACACCAGGGAACACCAGTAGGTGCTGATGATTCTGGAAACGCAGCCTTGAGTAATTGAGAGAGTGCTGGAATACTGTCCCTGGGCCAAACCCCAAACATCCACGAGATCTGAAGTCCTTCACCCGAAAAACCACTTCTCTGTCTGTCTCTCTTTGTGTCTGTCTCCCTGTATCTCTCTCTCTCGGGACTGAGATGAGCAGCAAGGATGAAAGTGTTCCTGAAACTGATCTGAAACCTCTGAGAGGTGGAGCAAATATAAAGCACATTCTACGAACGACGTTTTGATAACGCGCGTCCATGGAGGGTGTGCTGCCCGCACTGATGCGTCACTGCCCCTGCACGGCATACTAGTCTCTCAATTTTCGCAACAGTCTTGTCATGCATTTGTTATCCCAGTGGCTCAGTGACTCCCGACGCCACAATGTCGCTCATTATCTGGAGTGTCTCGTGCCTGGAGATCGGGCCGTCTACACCCCTAGCACTGGGTCCAAGAGGCATTAATCCAGTCACTCTGGCTCTGGCAACGGCTGGTTCGGTTCCCTCCCTCAAGTCTCACTGATCAGCTTCGGGACAACGGGCCACTGACGCGATCGGAGGGACCCACCGGGGGCAAGCCTGGCGGGCGAAGGTGACCAGGGCCTAACGTGGCAGCGAGGGTGTCGCGGTCGCCCAAAGGGATCCCATCCTTACGGAAACGCTGACATACCGCTCGCTCCTGCAGTTACGGTGCATCTGACGAGAGGCTTTCAGTCCCACACCAGCCACTCAGATACAGCGGGGCCGTTTGCAGAGGCACACGCTTTCCGCCACCCCCGTGAGGCCGGGCCCCCGAACCCTGAGCCTCGGCCGCCTCTGTCTGCAGGAAGCCTCGTTGAGCTGGTCCCGGCAGGATGCAAGATCAATTCTTCTACTACGCGCCCCTTTGATTGCACTTTGTCACCGTTGCCCCCCTCGACTACGGTATTATCCCAACATCGTCAGCAGCGTGAGGGGAACTGTGTTATCAGTGCCACGTTCTCTGTCACGTGCACTTCAGGATCTCGCCCTTTTCCTTCCAGGCGCGTGATGCCTCCTTCCTTTCAGTCGGCCCTAAACGTGACAGCTGGGCTTCTGAGCACGGTTTCATCTGTGGGGCACATGGCTCCTGCACGGCACGACCCCAGTTCTGTCATCGCGGCAGCCTGATTTCCCCAGGATCAGCCCCCTCCGGACGAGCGTGAGCTGGGATGTCACCCGCTCCACGCTGGTGTGGCCGTGGAGGCACGTGCGCCGGCCCAGGGGCTCCCCGCTAGGCTCTCGGAGGTCCTGAGTTGAGCCCCTGCCCGGCACCCTCCCCTGGTCCGTGTCTCAGGGTCCCCAGGAAACGGAAGCACTGAATACCGCTCTTCACTCCCAGCCACCTGCTAGCTAATGAGTGACATCATTTAACACTGTTTTGAAAAGAGAGATTTCAAGTTGTTTTGAAAACTGAAGGAAAAATACAAATGTTTGAGTGTTAAACATTTTGCCCAAATACTAAAATGTTAATGTCTTTTTATTATGACAAGTGTCACAGGAAAGAGAGCTTCAGCAAGCTTGTGGTTGTCAATGAAAATCCTAGCACTGGGTTTCGTAAACATGGCAGTACGAGGGCAGCTCGAAAATACAGTTTAAAGTCAAGGCATGAGAGGTGCTCGGTTGCCTGCAGATTTCCCCAAATTCACTCAACATTTTCCTTTCTTTTTTAGCCCTTTAGTGAAAATTAAAAAAGAAACCTCAAATTCTATCCATATGTACTCTATAATTGCTATTTGTTTTCTATGATTAAATATGTGATTGCAAAAAAAAATATGTGATTTCAGTAGAACATTTGGAAGATACAACCGTATGAAGAATGAAATAAAAATCGCCCCAAACCCCAAACCTTAGGAATTGTCATAGACGTATCCGTATTATCTGAAGTGTATACATTATCCTCCAAATGTCAAAAACAAAATTTGGGCAATGCTTTAATTAGAAAGCTGTATGCTGATTTTGTCTTTTAAAATTATACTTCTTTTTGAAGTAGGGGGTTTTACTCTTTTAGTTTTCTTTATTGTGCAAGCCTAGATATTCTTTTTTTTTTTAATTTAACGTTTTTTAATTTATTTTTGGGACAGACAGAGACAGAGCATGAACGGGGGAGGGGCAGAGAGAGAGGGAGACACAGAATCGGAAACAGGCTCCAGGCTCCGAGCCATCAGCCCAGAGCCTGACGCGGGGCTCGAACTCACAGACCGTGAGATCGTGACCTGGCTGAAGTCGGACGCTTAACCGACTGCGCCACCCAGGCGCCCCTAGATATTCTTTTTAAGAAAAGTAAAAATATAGACAAGAGAGATGCCTATTACTGTCTTTTCAGATACATTTTGAATGAAAATAGTATAATTATATACATAATTATATACGCACACTTATAATTTAGGAACATAATAATTTACTTTTATAATAAATAGTATTGCATAACTCTTGTGAATTATAATCTATATAATTATCTATATTAACTGCATAATGGTCCACTGTTAAATAGTTCACTTAATAGATACACTGATATCAGACATCGAGGCTTGTTACTTTTCTGTGATTTATAATGAAGCTACAAACATAACGTGCAGCCAAACATTCATGGATACTCCTGATGATTTATTTCTGACATAATATATGGAAGTAGAATTTTAGGGTCAAAGAAGGAAAACACAGTTTTGTTATGTTCAGCAGATACCCTGTCCTGTGACTCCACCATAATTTATTTAAGTATTTTCCCATCTTTCGACATTTAATACACTGCAATGAATATCCTTGTACCAAATGTTTGTACTGATTAGAGATCATTAGGGTAGTTTCCTCAGATGGGATTATAGGGCCCGGGTAGGTGAAGAACTCAAAGGTTAAAATGGAAATTGCCAGATTGCTTACCTGTAGAATCTGGGTCTGATAGAGTAGAAATAAACGATCTCAGAATTTTCCCGTTCCTTTCCATTTTAGTGAGAACAAGCAGCTGTCAAAGCGGCCTAGTACTCATGTTAATAATCGTGAAAGATGGGATGCATAGCTAGGAAAGTACCTAGTAGATAATGCATGGATGCGCTGGTCATATAAAGGTCCACGGACGGGAGAAGAGACGGGAAAAATGGGCTTCCGGTGGAAAAGGGTGAACTGATAGAAGACGTGGCTCCCCTCAGACTCTTCAGCTAGTTGTCATAGGGATCGATCTTTCTGGAACCCCAGGCTACTGGCGGCAGCGTCTTTAGAACATGCCTTCATTGACCTATGCACACGTTGACTTGTGCAATGCCAGGTCAACATTTGGGTGCAGAGCAAGTGGAAGTGAAAGGAAGGCTTCTATATGGGGAGTGTCCAAACCATTAACCATGGACTTTGTGACTCTTGTTTACTTCCATCCTTTATATCATCCAATCACAAGGCTTACTTGGATTCAGACTGTGGACGTTCATTGGAATAATCTAGGGGTTTTGCATGATAGTAATGGTATCCATTGTAAAGCTTTGGTATTTTAATAAATGATATCACAAAAGGTAATAAGCTAATAAAAAAACATGCGAATTATCCCATGATACAGAATTTTCTGGTTCTTTGGCTTTCTTCTCTTTCTGACCCCAGATGAAGCATCCTCAATACAGGTCAACCAAGTGCAGAATCAGTTCACGTGGCAGGCACTGCTCTAGGATGGGGGCTAGATTTTGGAGATACTGAGAACCAAAGGCAAGGTGCTTGACCTCAAGCAGCTCACGATCCAGGAGGGAGACAGACATGGAAACTGCTAATCACACGACCGTAGAACACGTACAGTGGAGGTGTGTATATAGGCTTTGACTACTTTTTTGACATCTGGAAAAATCATACGTAAGGGACAAACAATGCAACTCCCTTGGAGACACTTGGAATTTGCCAAAGTTAGTTCTGTGGGCTTTCTCTGAAGGTTCAGACTATACCCTGGGTCCCCAGCATCGGCCTAGAACATGACTTACAGAAGAGAGTACTTAGGGAAAATGAGAGAAATCAGGAGCCTGGCACAGAGTTTTAAACTCTGCAAAAGGAGGGACAGACCCTGTTCCTGCCTTTCGCCACTGTGTGCCTGGGTGGGGCCGGGGGTCATGCCGTAAGACAAAGGAACTCCGTCCTTTGCCCAGGTGGCTTCACTGTGGCGGTGGCATCACGCCCCGCCCTTGTCACCACGTCTCACCGTCCACAATTACTCATCATCTCTACCTAGACAGCCCTGGAGTAAGATCATCAATTGCCAATGCAATTCAGCAGATACACTTCATAAATTTTAATTACATTCCCACTGAAAATGAATGGTCAGAAAATATAAAACATCTGCCATCCAGATCATTTGCATTTTTCATACAATAAATCATCAACAACATCCAAAACCATGGCTTAAATCATGTGAGTGTGGTAGGTCACGAAGAAGGGACGCCATCCATCGTGAGATAACCGTTCGCATCCCAGCCTTTCTGCGGGGGGTGGGAAGCAGGGCAAGGAGACTGGGGGACAACCCACCAACCTGTAGACGTGGCGGAGAGCGCTCTGGCCTGGTCCTCAGAAACGTAAGCTCCCAAGTCTTACTAGAACCTGCTAATTGCTCTACGTACTACTATTTTGTCTACGGTAAACAGGAGCTTGTGTAAGTAAAACAATATGTGGCCGATGATGATTGGGAAAAGCAGGCATTTATCACTCAAGTGGCTTGGTTTTTTTTATTAATTTTTTAAACATTTATTTATTTTCGAGACAGAGAGAGACAGAGCATGAACGGGGGAGGGTCAGAGAGAGAGGGAGACACAGAATCCGAAACAGGCTCCAGGCTCTGAGCCGTCAGCCCAGAGCCCGACGCGGGGCTCGAACTCATGGACCGCGAGATCATGACCTGAGCCGAAGTCAGACGCCCAACCGACTGAGCCACCCAGGCGCCCCTCAAGTGGCTTGTTTCTCTACCCTGCAGGTAGTATAAAGAGGCAGCTTCATTTTCGGAAATCGGTTTTTATTAACATTATATTCATAAAACTCCCATTTGCCTCTAAGCATCTTCCATGTCGTAAAGCATGAGGTGCAGGCATTCCCATAGAGACGGGCCTCCTTGGCAATCCCTTGGCAGGCAGGGGCTCTACTGCTAATGAGAGGTCTCAGGGAAACAGCAAGCTCCGCTGGGGCGTCCTCATTACCCCAGCCACGGCATAAGGTGACCTGAAATGGAACCCCGGGGGAAGCATCTGAAGGGAAGGTCTGCACAGCGGCCTGATACACCACCAAAGCCTCTTCCATTCATTTGTGACTTTTCCTTTTTATGTCTCTCTTCCAAACACTTCCTCCTCTACAGAATGGGAGCAGGCGGTCATGGGAAGCCCTCGTTCTCCTCTCAGCAGAGAAGACTTTGCCGGCTCTGAGGGAAAGCCACCCCACCCGCAACATCCGTGCAAGTGTAGACGACGAGGAGAAAACGGACGTTGAGTCAGGGGTTGACCGAAAGGTTGAGTCACAGGTGCAGATGACGGGGAGCTGCTGGCTCTCTGGGATTCCTGACACTAAATCCAGCAGGAATGCTGGGTGACCAGTACGTTTTTGTTTGTTTGCTTAATTTTTATTAATGTTTATTTATTTTGAGAGAGAGACAGAGCGCGAGTGGGGGAGGGGCAGAGAGAGAGGGAGACACAGAATCCGAAGCAGGCTCCGGGCTCTGAGCTGTCAGCACAGAGCCTGACGAGGGGCTCGAACCCATAGACCATGAGACCACGACCTGAGCCGAAATCGGATGCTTAACCAACTGAGCCACCCCAGTGCCCTGACCGGTATGTTTTTAAAAGTCAAGGAGACATTGGGACGTTAATTCAATGTCTTTGCTCTGCAGTTGAGGACATGGGGCCATAGAGGTACAATGGCCCTCCCTGTCCTGCTGCAGTAACTAGGGCTCTGTCCCCAGACTCTGGGCGTCCCCGTAGCCAGTTGAGTGCACATCTGCTCGTGCTCCCCTTCTGTATTTACTGGGTCCTCTTGTAGGCTCTTCTGACTTAAACGTATGTCTTTAACACAAAGCATTCACGTGCGTGTGAACATATGAAGAGTGGGAGATATAAAGAGACTGGTATAAACTATGGCCCACTTCTCAGAAAAACAATCCCAAACCTGTCTCTGGAATACTAGATGACAGCATGATGTGACCCGTTAAGAGGACAAAGGTGGCGACATTGGTGAGCACTATTCCAGGGGCAGGGCGCCGGGCTGGCTGCATGGAAGGGTGCACACGTGCTGTGTGTGTTCCTTCTCGGCCTGCCAGCCTGACCCCCTGGCCTTGATTCGACATGAGGGTGCTACCAACACGCTCCTCTGCACTGTTGCTTTGACCACTTTGGACCAAGCACTCCAAAGCTGAACACACCCTTTAACTCCCTGCTTGTCTCCGGAAGGACTCTGTCTCCAGATTCCGGGTGGGGGTTCTTCCTCTGCGTGGTGTATCTCTGAAGCGGTCTCGGGACACCCAGGCAGGTGTACTGGCCTCGCACGGGCTCTGTGCAGGTGCACCCAGGACTGCACCTGTGGACAGGCGAGACCTGGCCCCTTCCCTCGGGGGTTGCTCGGAACCCAAAACTGACGCTGACGCGGGATGTAGCAGCTTGCTTTTGGGTTTCTCACTAAAGTGAGCTGGGATGCCCAGTGATCTCAAGCTATAATTTAATAGACGTGAAAACTTGATAAAATCATTACAGGGTGTCATTCAAAGTTAACGGCAATTTTTCTCTCTAGTATAGTCATTGTTTTGGTAGGCTTTTTTTTTTTTTTATAAAATTCTAAAGTTTACTGAAATTTTCTTTTTTTTTTTTTTTTTTTTTGTCTAGTCTATTTTGAGTGAGGATGTTCTGGCTGACTAACATTCTCTTTTCAGATTCAATTGGATATGGTTCTCCACTGTTTCTTGGCTTTAATTATAGTGGAATGTGCCCATGAATTGTCCAACGGCTGCTACGTCCTTGTGAAGGGTAGCTGCTTTTGAAAGTCGAACGCTGGATAGCCTCAGTGAAAGTGAACTAGAAGTTGCCATATTTGTCTAGATAATTAAAAATGAGATGTGGTAAAAATGGGTCTGAATTTCCGATGGGCGCTTTCTATCCTGCCTGAACGTAACTTGAAAGTATGCAATTGCTTTGGCATTAGCATATTTCTGCTTCCCAGGGGGAGAAAATATTTCTCATTGTAACCATTTCTGACAGGTCTAGAATTCTCTAGAAGCCTGAGAGTCCTATCTGCCTAACGGGCGAATATTCCACGCACCTGTAGAATTTAATATCGAAGGCGGATAAGATCTTCCTCTCTATTCAGTTTGGTGGATACTTCTGGCCGTGTACAGCTATGGATCCTTAATTCTTTCTCACAATTTTCTAAAATCAGAATTTTAAAAAAGAAAAAAGAAACTAAAAATATTCATAGGATAAGTTTTTCCCTATTTTTCATCTTCTCTCAAAACTTCACTTTTGGGAACTCCTGAAACACATTTACTTAGCTTCAATATGCACAAAAGTCCAAACTTTTGAAACACTCCATTTTGGCTCAACGGAAAACATTAGCTACTAAAAGTTTTCCTGGTCTTGCCTTCAATGAGAAAAGGCCTTGGGGGAAATTTGAAAGAAAAAAACAATGGCTTTTAAGAGAAGGAAAATGGTCCCCGCGCAGTGGGAACTGTTTCCGCACAGGGGCGGAAGCCGGAAGCTGCTAACCCCTTCCGGGAGCTCCACAGACTCGGCATCCGGTCGGAGGGTAGTTCTGAGTTTGTGCTGGACTTGTAGTTTATAAAGGCAAACAAAACCATCCGAATACAGCCGATCACAATGTCCTACACAGCCAGTGTCGTGTCTACCATCACGCCAAAAAAGAACTTATGCAGGACTGCCTGTTAGACACTCTCCCACGTTGGGAAATATTGGTCCGGGACGCCTGTCACCCGATAAGTAAGCTTATTTGAGGACCGAGAATTGCATCAGAGAAGCACAGGACCAAACACATGGATAGTTATTTTAAAACACTGTAAAAAAACCACAAAACTGTTAGGTGCTTTTCTAAGAATTGCCGACCCATGCGCTTAGTAAAATGATAAGCGAATAAAAATGAATAAATAGGGTGATATTTACTTATATTTTTAATATTAAAATAATAATGTTCACCATGTCCAATGAATAAAATATCAGTATAGGTGATCCTGATATCAGAGTCAACAGAGTCTTTCTGAAAGACATACCACAGTCGTGTCCCACACGTTCTGTGTCAGACAAAACTGTGCGAACACATAAATGGTCTTTCACTTACCCACCTCCTCATGTTGGCCTGGCTCATCAGAGCAGGAAACCATCGCCAAAGCCTTAAAGATCTTGTGGATGGGGTCATCCAGGCATGCCCCTCTTCTGTTTGAATCCTAGGATAAAGTCCTCATGCCTCCAGTTAAAATGGAACAATGCGAACAGGTTGTAAGTCATTTATACCTAAGACAATGTCCTAGCCGTGTGTCGACAATTGAAACGATCAGGCTTAGTCTTTAATTTCTTCTGACCATATAGTTCTATGCTTATTGCTTCCTGAAGTTCCCCAATGTCTTTACTGATTGCTTTTTTAAAACTATGAACTGATGACACTGGTGATCGTCCCTGCTGTCCTTTGGTCAGCCTGCTGTATCGTGTGGTTTTCCTTTTATTTTCCAAGTCTCTGTACAGCTTCAAGCCAAGCCCCTGAGGCTTTGGTCCAGTGACTCAGCCGCTTTCATGGTAAGAATCTCTCCCAGGCACTTTGCTAATACTGTTCTCCAGTCATGAACGTCAGCCAGCTTTGTAATGCAGCCTTACACAGCCTGTTCAACTTTCCCTGGTCACAATTTGTTTTCTTGAATTTTGTATGCCTTTCAGATCTTCTGCATTAGTGAGGCTTTCTTCAGCCAGGGCGCATCTGTGTATAGAGCAGAGTGGGTGGTTTTTGGAAGACTTACATATTCTGGCACTGGACTGGAGAGACACAAGCCACTGTCCCAGTTCTCACTGAATCTACATTTCCTACTGGGAGGAAGGTCCTGAAGACTTTGAGTTTTTTTTTACCAGTAAGAAAAAATGAGATTCCTTAACACTTAACTTGCCCCAATACGGTGACCTTGACGCCAAAGACTTCCAATTATTAAGTCAGCTTATTTTTTTCCTGACATTACAAGCTACGTGCTTCTTACACACTCTTTCCCTGACCAGGAAATTCATTGCATTGTCTGGCTGTTGCTTTAAACCATAATGAAGACAGTAGTCGTGTATCTACCCTCAGCCACAGTGTGGTGAGTTTCTCCTATCGTCTGAGCCCAGTCTGTCCTAGAGGAAAAGGTTTCTCATGTTCAAGAAAACACTTTGGTGCACCCCCCTGGTCTCAGCTCTAAATGCCCTTGGAACTGTTCCTAATTTGGATAAATAGTCTGGAATAGACATCTTCCGTCTCCCTAGCCTCTGCTTCTATTCACCCAACTTCCCAGTGCTTCCAAATATAGATCAGTGCAGCAAGAAAACATAAAAAAACCCAAAAGACAAAAATAAAAAATAAAAATAAAACAAACCCCTGCCACCCTTCACATGAATTAACTTTGTGTTCTATGAGTGATTAATTTTATAGTATCCAAAGAGTCTGTGAAGATCATACACAAATACATAAACACGTGAATATTCCTGGGTTTTAGGGAAAATCATAATTAGCTGAAGCACCAATTTAAAACTGTAAAATAATCCTGGCACCTCAGTGAATGATTTGCTATGTCTCTTAAAATTTTGATGAGAAGTGTGCATTATGTGCACATTGTGTGAACTTGGAGTGGTTTCTCACTTACCTTTTCTCCCTCTTGGTCACTCTGAATCACAGGTAACAAAGGCGGCTGGCCATATGTGTGGTTTGATCATCTTGCCTGGAGTTCGTGCTTGTGAACAGCAAAGTCAGTGTACTTTGGGTCTGATGAAAGAGGCTAGTCGTACACCCGCTGAGCGAATGTTAATTTTGACTAGGAACCCTGCCATTTCGTGAATTCATAAGAAATAAAGAGATGCACAGTTAGCCTGAAGATGTATCTGTTTTCTTAAAACAAAACAGAACAGAACAGAAAGCCATTGATAAAATGCCCCTAGAAGGCTACTTCTTGCCCACTTTATGTTCTTCCAATGTTCTTCCATAGTTTTATGTTAGGGTAGAGTGAATTGGGTATTTACTACAAGGTCAGAGACTTTCTGAGTATCTTTCACACAGTAATTCATTACTGGTTATTGATACAGTTGATGCTATGGAAGTCAAGAGCTGATGGAAAGATGGCTCCTGTAGGTTCCTGCTCCCCGAATCTCACTGTGTACCCGCAGTGGGTCTTCCCTCGACTTCCCTTCTACCTTCTCTGGCTGCTCCCTCCTGTGCTTCTCATTCGGGCTTATCGAAAGCATTTCTACCAAGATTTTTTTCTTAGAATTTTGATTTGATGGAGTCCTATGCTTTTTATCATTTTCCTTGCAATACTCTTTTTCTTAGACAATTTGCATTTTATATTCTTTCAGTTTTGGTGTCATCCATGACCCTGTTCTCTCTCTTAGCATATTTATGTTCTCCTGGGTTAGGTACTTTCAGGTTTCAGGACACGAAGTCCACCTCAGGCTGTCTCAGATAGTAGGGGTCTTCTGTAAGTACATCAAAGGAAAGAGTGGCCATATAGTATATTGTCCTTATCAGGGCTCTACTTAGAGCAAAAGGGGGCACTATTTTTTTTTAATTTTTTAAATGTTTTTATTTATTTTTGAGACAGAGAGAGACAGAGCATGAGCAGGGGAGGGGCAGAGAGAGAGGGAGACACAGAATCTGAAGCAGGCTCCAGGCTCTGAGCTGTCAGCACAGAGCCCGATGCAGGGCTCGAACTCATGGACCGTGAGATCATAACCTGAGCCAAAGTTGGATGCTCAACCGACTGAGCCACCCAGGAGCCCCAAAAGGAGGCACTATTAACTACGTCATGCCACATGTGTAACTGGAACTATCCTGGCCAGACTGAGATTGGTCTTTCTTTCCTCTCTCTTCTTTTTCCCTCTCCCTTCCTTCTCCTCCTCCTGCAACACCTGCTTCTTGCCCTCCTAATTCCTGCTCATAGGGGAAATATATCATTTTTCTCTGTGTGTCTCTGTGTGTCTCTCTTTTCTATCTATCTGTCTATCTACCTACCTATCATCTATTTCGCTCCCAAATATTGGATCACCAGTCAATAAGTCTCTGTATAAATTTTTGACACTAGAACAATCTGGTGCTGGGTTCCCTTGCTAAACTCTTAGATAAGTCCACAATGGAAAAAAATAAACTTTTAGGGATTAGTTAGGATATGGATTAAACTATGGAGACAGAAACACAAAATAATAGTGGTCTAAACAACGCATTCCCCTCTGACATAAGGATCTAAGCCAGCATGGTGGTTCTGCTTGGCCAAGTTGTAAGGTGCACAAGTTCCTTCTGTTTTACTGCTTCACTCCCAGGGATTTTGTCCTCTCCACAGGATCTGAGGTGACTCATTCTCATATCCACTTTCCTGCCGGTGGGAAGGAGAAACGGTAGATGTGAGCATGCTCCATTCCCCAATGTGTCCTCTACCATTCATGGCCCTTCAGCTCGTATCACTTGACTTCCATTCATATCCTATAGGCCAGAATGTAATCATCTGCCTTCTACTGGCCACGAGGAAGCCTGGGAATTGCAGTTTCTCCTCTGAGGAGCCAAAAATGTGTTAATTCTATTAATAGAGAGAAGAGGAGCAAATAGGTACTTGGGCCAATCCGTGGTTTCTGCCACATTTAGCAATATGATGCTGGAGGATGTATTCACATTGAAACAGAAAATTCTTGCTGTTGTTGCCTCTTGGTAACTCTGCTTTGTATTTTATGGCCTTCAATTCACCATATTGTGATACTCACCGTGTAGCATCTGAAAGAGCATTGTTACTTTAACTCAGCAGTTATCATTAAGAATGATACAAACTTCTCTTTAATTGTGATAGTATTATTTTCATAAATTACATGAAAAGCTTACTGGGTATATCATTCATTTCCTTACCATGACATCATTTCATTTAACTTAACAAAATCTCAAATTGTTTTCAAGAGTCTAAGACTTCTGGAAGCTCTTTTCATTTTGTACATCCTGCAATATAATTTATGGCAGAAATCCACCTTTTTCAAAGTCTAAAAATCTATTAGTCTGAATTTATCTTTTTTCTAACCTTTCTAAACACTCCATCATATCAAGGAGATGATGATGCTCATTATGGCCATTAAGATTCTGATACAATTAAGTTGTATTCCACTTAAGTGATGGGGTGTGGTTCCTTCTCGGAATGGGACAATTTTCTATAGTCTCACAACTTCCACATCCTCATCAATTTACAAGGCTGTTTTAGGAAATACCTTCTTGACCCTGAATGAAGTACAGCTCCCAACTTTGAGCAAATCATTGCATTAATGGTCTTCGGATTCGAGCATCCATTTAGAAAAAAATCCCTCGCCATTGTCCCCAGGAGAGTCTATAAAAATGCTTCCGTGCTTTGTTTGTGGTCACTTAGATAATAGGAGAGCTCCCCCTGCTGCTTGACATTGGGGAATTATGGAGGAGGGGCTAATCTGAGGCCCTTTGCTCTTGATAACTTCACTAACGTTCAAGCACAAACCTAGATGGAAATCACAAGAAGCCTGTTTGACACTGGCTTTTGAAATACTTAAAAACATCAGCATTTGTCAGGTAGAAAGATTTTCATTTCAAAGTTCTAACAGGTTATTATTATTCCAAGCAATGGAGAGTTAAAAAAGGTTGAACAACTATAATAATGGTGGTGTGTGAACGTGGGGAGTGATTAGGTTTTATTGTTTGTTTGCATAAAACTGTATCACTTAGCTTTGTTTGGGGTATGTTTCAGAGATGTAGGCTAATTAGACCATGCAAATCACTTTGTTTTCTGAAAATTAATTAAGCTTTCATGGCCTTACCAGGTTACAGGGCCAGGCTCCCATCCCACACAGTTCCTCTGGAGTTACGTAGGAGGTGAGCCTGTCTCAGGCTGAACTCTCAGATGATTCCATCACCGAAAGAATGGAGTTTAGTAAATGTGGCGTTTGAAAGCTTGTTCAAGTTGTAAAATGTTGGATTCTATTTTTATTAAATCACTTAAACTTTCAACATAGTGAAAAAGATTTATTTAACATACATTTCACAAGCCATTTTGAATGCATATTTGGGGGGAGGGGAATATAGCAGAGGACGTTTTTAAAACTGAAGTATTGTCCTGAAGGGAGAAGACAAATGAGTTAACCATTGAAGTCCTGTTGTTTCGTCAGACTGTCCATAAAGACATTTAAGATTTTATATTTGTAGTGTTATGAGGAAATCATATCCATCTCCTTCAGAAATATAGATGTAAATAGTCTTTATTATTGGGAAATATTGCATATAATCTAGATAAAGCGGTAGAGGCTGCCCAGAAATGTTTTACTGTAAGAATCCCCGAGTAGCGAAACTAAACCAAGCATATGGAGAAGCATGTAATGTGGTAGGATTGATAAAAAATGCCAGATCTATGGGAAGAAGGGCTGTTTTTAGTAATCTCCGTATTGTATCGGAATGCTTTCTTTAATAACAGCTTTATTGAGGTAGGAGTCACAGCGCGTAAAATTCTCCAATTTAAAATATACAGTTCAAAGTGTTTCCTGTATTTGCAGAATTGTGTAATGATCACCAGAATCTAGTTTTAGATAATTTCATCGTCTCCAGAAGAAACTGTATCTATTAGGGATCAGTCCCTAGTCCCCTCTCATCACCCCAACGCCCCACCCCAGCCCCAGCTAGTTACTGACCTATTTCTATTTCTATGGATACACCTATTGTGAACACTACATAAATGGAATAATATAATATTTGATCTTCTGCAACTGGCTTCTTTTCATGACAAAACATTTGAAGTTTACCTTTGCAGTACATACACCTACTTTATTCCTTTTATTTTTTTCTATTGCCAAATAGTATTCCATTGTATGGGCATACCGCATTTTGTGTTATGCGTTTATCAGTTGATGGATATTTGGGTTGTGTCCACTTTTTGGCTATTAAGAATAATAACTGTTATGAACGTTCATTTATGAGTCTTTGCATGGACATATGCTCTCATTTTTCCTTCGGCAGTTACTAGGAGTGGAATTGCGGCACATCTGATATCTCTATATTTTACATTTTGAGGTCCTGCCAAACTGTTTTCTAGTGTGACCCTACCAGTTTACATTCTCACCAGCAAGCTGCGTTCCGATCTCTCCACATCTTTGCCAGCTTTTGTTACTGGCCGTCTTTTTGATTACAGCCATTCTGATGATGTCTAGTGGTATCTTACTGGGTTTGGTTTGCAGTTCCCTAATGAGAAATGACATTGAACATTTTTCCGTGTGCGTTTTCACCATTTGTATACCTTCTTCGGAGACATGTCTGTCCAAATTCTTTGCCCATTTTATCGTTGGGTTATTCTTTTAAAAAAATAATAATTGAAGTATAGTTGACATACAATATTATACTTTCAGGTCTACCATATAGTGATTCAATATTTATATATATATATATATTACTAAATGCTCATCGTGATAAGCATAGTTAACATCTGTCACCGTGGGTGGCTTATTCTTATTACGTTTTCAGAGTTCTTTAAAAACATATTCTGAATACAATGAAATCAAAAACAGGAAATCAAAAGAGAAAATTAAAAAAAAATATCCCAATCCTAGTCTTTGAAAAGATAAGTGAAATTGATAAAGCCTCTACTAATGAAGAAAAAGAGGACAGAAATTACCAATATCAGAAATGAGGGAGAAGACATCACTTCAGATCCCATGACACTAAGAATATAATAAAGTGGGGAGCCTGAGTGGCTCAGTTGGTTAAGCGTCTGAATCTTAATTTCTCACAGTTTGTGAGATCAAGTCCCATCAGCATGAAGCCTGCTTAGGATTCTCTCTCTCCCTCTCTCTCTCTGCCCCTCCCCTTCTCGCTCCTGCTCTCTCTTGCCGGTGCACTATCAAAATAAATAAACAAACATTAAAAAAATCCTTATAAAAATAAATAAAAAGATAATAAAGGAATACTGTGATCAACTGTATGTCCACAAACTTGGTAACCTAGGTGAAATAGACCAATTCCTTGTATAACAAATTCTGCCAAAACTCAAATAAGGAAAAATGGACCATCTGAATAGGCCTGTATATAGTAAACACATTGAACCCGTAATTAATAACCTTCCCAAAGAAAAAGCACCAGGCCCAGATGCGTTCACTGGTAATTTCTACCAAACATTTAAGGAAGAAATTATATGAATTCTCTACAGTCTCTTTCAGAAGAAAGAAACAGAGGGAATAGTTCTATGAAGTGAACACTACCCCAACATCAAAGTCAGACAAATACATCGCAAGAAAACAACAGACACATATGTCTTACGAACATAGATGCAAAAACCCTCCATACCCCAGATGTTAGCAAATCAAATGCAATAATGTATAAAAAGAAGTATACACCGTGACCAAATGGGGTTTATCCCAGGTATTCAAGACTGGCTCAACATTAAAAAGCTGATTAATGTTATCAATCATATCAACAGACTAAATAAGAAAAATCACATGATTATACAATAGACGTAGAAAAAACATCTGACAAAAATCCAACACCCATTCATGATGAAGAACCCCGCAACTAAAAATAAGGATACTTCCTCAACTTGCAAAGAACACTTACAAAATTCTGCAGTTGAATTCATATTTAATGGTAATTAACTAGAAGTTTTTCTACCAAGATCAGGAACAAGGCAAGGATGTTCCCTCTTACCACTCCATTTCAACATCGTATTGGAATTGTTAGCTATACAATATGGCAAGAGAAGGAAGTAAAAAGATAGAAAAATTGGGAAGAAAGAAAGAAATAAAACTATTTTTGTTCAAAGATGACATAATCATCTATCTAGTAAATCTGAAGGAATCAAAAAGAAAACTCCTGGAACTAACGAGCAATTATAACATGGTTGCAAGATACAAGGTTAATGTAACAGTGAATTGCTTTTCAACATTGCCAGGAATGAACAAGTGAAGTTTGAAATTTAAAACACAATACCATTCACATTAGCAACCCCCAAACGATGCACTTAGATGTAAAACTAACAAAATATGTAAAAAAAAATTTACATGAGGAAAACTGCAAAACTTGGAACAAATAAGAAGAATTAAATAAATGGGAAGATATTCTATGTTTATGGATAAGAAGAATCAATATTGTTAAGATGTCAGTTCTTCTCAAGATGGTCTATAGATTCAATGCAATCCCAATCCAAAATTCCAGCAAGTTACTTCGTGGATCTTGACAAACTGCCTCTTAAGTTTATATGGAGAGACAGAAGACACAGGACAACCAACTCATTAGTCAAGGAGAAAAAAGTTGGAAGACTGACACTACGTGGCTTCAAGGTTTAGTATAAAACTGTAGTAATCACGGCAGCATAGTATCGGTGAAGAATAGATAATCAATAGACCAGAATTGTGAGCCCAGAGGCATGTCAACTGACCTTGACAAAGAAACATACGTAACACGAATGAAGACAGGATAGTCTTTTCAACAAATGGAGCTGGAATTGGGCATCAACATGACAAAAAAAAAAAAAAAAGAAAGAAAAGAATCTAGACAAGACATTATACCCATTAAAAAAAATTAGCTCAAAACGGACCATAGACTCAAACGTAAGATGGAAAACTATAAAACTCCAGGAGGGATCACGTAGGAGAAAACCTACATAACCATGGCTATGGCGGCTATGGCGATGACTTTTTGGCCACAACACCGAAGGCGTGATCCATGAAAGAATGAAAAACTTAGAAAAAAGATTTGTCTGATAAATGACAGTTATTCAAGATAGGAGAGAACTCTTAAAATTCAACAATGTGAAAACGAACAGCCCGATTTAAAAATCGAGAAAAAATCTGAACTGTCACCTCACCAAAGAAGATATACAGATGGCAAATAAGCATATTAAAGATGTTCTACATCATATGATCTCGGGAGACTGGGCCCAAATCCAAACACTGATGCTACCAAATATCAGGAAGGATAGGGAGCACGTGAAAGTCTCATTTACTGCTGGTAAGAATACAGAAATGCTACAGCTACTTTGGAAGACAACTTGGAAATTTCTTACTAAATGAAACATACTTTTGCCATACGACCCAGAAATCATGTTCTCTGGTATTTACCCAAAGGATGTGAAAATTTATGTCCACACAAAAATCTCCACGTAGATATTTATAGCTGCTTTATTCACAATTGCTAAAACTTGGAAACAACCAAGCTGTCCTTCAGGAGGTGATGGATAAATAAACCGTGGTCCATCCAGACAATGGAATGTTCTTCAGTGCTAAAAAGAAATGAGCCACCAAGCCATGAAAAGGCATGAAGGAACCTTAAATGCACAGCACTAAGTGAAAGGATAGAACGTGAAGAGGCCACATAATATATAATTCCAACTATGACAGTCCGGAAAAGAAAAACTATGGAGACAGTAAAAGGATCAGTGGTTGCCAGGGGTCCGCGGCGAGTGAGGGATGAACAGGGGGGACACAGAGGATTTTTAGGGCAGTGAGACTACTCTGCACGATACTGTAATTGCAAACACAGGTCATTACACTTCAGTCCAAATCCATAGAATGTACACCACCAAGAGTGAACCCTAATGTAAACCAACTATGGACTTTGGGTGATAATGACATGTCAAAATAGAGTCATTGACTGTAACAAATAGCCCACTCTTCTGGGCGATGCTGACAGTGGGAGAGGACAGGTGTGTGGGGTCAGGGAGTCTAAAGGAAATCTCAGTACCTTTCCCTTACTTTTGTTGTGAACCAAAAGGTGCTCTAAAAACTAAAGCCTACTAAAAGGAATTAAAATCGAAATATGGTAGTTGAAAACGAAATAGTGGTTTTGTAGGTGAAGTCCTTCAACTGAATGCATGCCAGCCATGAAGATTATGTCAGTCTCCCTCCTGGAGGTTGAGCCCCCGCCTGACGGCCCATAACCCTGGGCAGAGAGAATTTGCACCAAGAATGAAGGTGACAAGTGTGATTTTGTAGCAATAAACCTCTTCTTTCGCCCCACATTCTCCCTCCACGTCCTTTCTCATATCAACTTAGACATATTTTTTTCTGTTGCCTCTCCTACTTAACCATTTCCCTAGATTCAGCCCACTGGAAATCATTCCTATCAAAATTAATGACAACATATTTTAGCCATGTCAATGAACACACATTTTTGTGAGTTTTTTTTTTTTTCTTTTTGTCTGAGGATGTTGAATTCAGCCCATATTAGCTATTTAATGGTGGACGAAACTATCAGAAACTAATTTGCATGAATAAGGGCCCTGTGACGGAGTAGGGGTTGTTGACAAAAATTTATGTTGATTGCCAACACGGAAACCACAATACCTGCATTTATTTCTGTTCCTGTCATGACTGACAGTAATATTAGAGACATCCTGCCCAATCTTTCCAGGCTTCAGCTTCTACAGCGGGTAGAAGCCTCTAGCGGCCAATAGGAATATCGAAGATGCCCATGACATTGCGAGCTTACATACCTGGGATTCCATGCTCGTGCTGTCCCGAGACGGTGGACAGAGGATGAGTAGCGAGGCCAAAGTAGTCACGCCATCAGGTGAGTCCAGGACTTTCTGAGTCCAAAACTTCCCTGCGTTACCGCACAGAAGTTCGGGTAGCGTGCTCGTGGAGCTGCCCAAATTCCCGTGGGTGGCCATCCCAAGGAATGTGGCATCTTTGCTCTTGCCTGAGAGAGGGCAGTACAGGAGGGCCAGCCCCAAGGAGAGAGGTGGGGGCTGCTTGCTGTGCACATGGCCGACAAAGGCCTCCAGCCCTCCCCTTGGGTGGTTGGGGCGCTGTGGTCCCTGCACACCCTTAGAGGTCCCTGTCCAGGCAGAGACCAAAGAGGGCAGCACCCCCTCAGCCTCGCGAGGCAGGACCCCTGCCAGCGAGGCCTTGCACAGCAGACCTCGGGTGGGTGGGTGATTGATGAATCACTTTGGTAAAGTCGGAGTTATTAATCTCTCTCCATCTCTTTTTTCTGCTTTCATTTTGTGTCACCGTTGGCTTTTTCACTGCTATGTTGATTCACATTTCATCATGAAGCTCATACTCTTTTAGGGCAAGAGACGAATACGCAGACAATAACGCGAGGCACTTGCGGTTAGCGATGGTCGTGGTGTGGGAGCCTGGCATGCCTCCCCACGACCTGCTCCTGCTGTTCCGAACACTTACTCCCGAGGGTGGAGTCAGTCAGGTGGACGAGGTCCTGTCTTTTTGCAAGACGTTTCCTCACTGTTGTAGGAGGTGTGCCTTTCTTTGTCTCCACCTTTCCCTTTTTGTCAGTTTTGTGACTGTGTGTGTGTGTGTGTGTGTGTGTGTGATGCAATCTGCTGGAGATGTGTCAAAATTCCTGGTTTGCCAGTAAGAGAGTATTTGTGAAACCCCAACCTGGGCCACAGGTAAAGGACATTTTAATTGCTGGTTGTTTCCTTATTGCGGTTGTGGTTTGGGAGACAATCTCAGCGAGTAAGAATTTAGTGAGGTCACCTTTTGCATTGGCTTTTTCTTGTCCAGGTACAAATATATTTGGAATGGCTCTGTATAAACCATTGGCTGAAATAAGACACCAGAACTATTGGTTGAAATAAATTCAACATTATATGTTCCTTAAGTTGTTTAAGGAAATTTTCCCTGGAATCAACATCAAATATGATATATGTGAAATCAAAGGGATTTCTTTCTATAGTGTGTGAATAGATTATAAATTCTTTGAAGAAAGGGACTATGTCTGACTCATGACTCTGTCCCTAATTTCTAGGATAATGTATGTTTAATGGTATTTGCTTAGTGATTTCTGAATGACTGGGTTATTGTAGCTGCAAAACTGCTCTTAAGCACTAATTCTGCTGTATGCATTATTCTCGTTGTTAATCAATGATAGTAAGGATACAAACTGGAAAAACATCAATTTAAATTTAATCATTAAAAATACACAAATTGGGGCGCCTGGGTGGCGCAGTCGGTTAAGCGTCCGACTTCAGCCAGGTCACTATCTTGCGGTCCGGGAGTTTGAGCCCCGCGTCGGGCTCTGGGCTGATGGCTCAGAGCCTGGAGCCTGTTTCCGATTCTGTGTCTCCCTCTCTCTCTGCCCCTCCCCCATTCATGCTCTGTCTCTCTCTGTCCCCAAAAAATAAATAAACGTTGAAAAAAAAATTTAAAAAAATAAAAATACACAAATTTATCTAAAATTAAATTGACCAATTTGAGTTGAAATGTCTTTGGATCTTTTTTTTAAAAAAATGGTATTTATCCTGACGATAAGTGGATCTCAGTGTAGTCTAGCATATCAGACTTACCTTCCCCACTTACGTGGCTCCATTCTTTGCCATGTGGCTTGTTGTTATCTATCTATCTATCCATCTATCTATTTGCTTATCTATTTATCTCTCTATCTGCCTACCTATCATCTATCTATCATCTATCTATCTATGTATCTATCATCTGTCATCTATCAATCTATCTATCTATCTAATCAATCTATGATTTCAACATTATTTTAGTAGGAGAATTCTCCAGAATATTACCTCGGAAAATTTGCGAATCATGAAGTTTTAAAATGAGCATTCTGTAATTTCATTTTAAGCAAAAAAAAATATATATATATATATGATGAGTCATGTATTTCACATAACAATAGACTGGAACTTCTAAACCAGATATTAAAATACTTACTAACATGCGTCTGTGTCTGCCTATAGATCATGCTTTCATTAGACACTACTCCTAAGTTCCTGCTCAGTTATTTTTGTTTTTTATTAGGCCTAATATGAGTCTAAAAGTATTCATATAGCTATCACTGAGAAAAATGTACCAGAAGAGAGGGGTGGAAAAAAAAAGTAAACAAAAACAAACGAACAAAAAAGAGAGAGGGAAGTGTTCATTATTTTGGGATTCTGAGTGGCTGAGTAGTAGGAGTTAGCAGGGGGAGCAGTAGAGGTAGAATGAAAAACAAGTTTTTCATGAACACCTTACAATGACTTCTTTTTTTACTTCCTTTTTAATTGATGTCAAATAAATAAGTATATTATTTATGGCGAATCATGGAGACAGGGTCAAGAATATGTTCTATTACTTTTTAAAAGTTATTTTAAGCCCAAATGTCATTTTATAGACTGACATTTACTGGAATATTGTTCTGGAACATTAGACCTCAAATAAGTTTGATGGTTTGAAATGCACATTAATAATAAACTTGTCTAAGTTTGTTCAAGTCAGCATTTCTCACGCTTGTTTGACTAAGCCTATATTTTTCTCACCACACCCTAAATACCCTTTGGATCCGGTGTTCCAGGAGCACGCTTTGTGGACTGCAGGCATGCAGGTGTGTGCCTGACACGGGCTCTATTCCTTGATAATGCACGTTTTCCTTTGTGTGTGCGTAACACACACGCACGAACACAAACATCACACAAGGGTGGATTTGAGTCATGTGTCAAATATTCTCGGGCAACTGATTTTCTCCGGCTCTTATTTCTGGAACCTTTCTACAAATGTCCTCCAAAGGGTCGCCTACTGACACCGTCATCCAGTTTGATTGCTTCCTATTCACCCCACTGGGGAGAGGAGGATCCCCCGCCCTAAATGGTATCGGGCGGCCAAGTGCAGAATGCTCAGGACTGACATCAAACAGAAGTTTATTAATGAAGCAGACCCACATCCCCCGAAGAACACGCTGCATGCCACGTGAGGCCACATGGGGGCTGCACGAGGGAGCAGGGAGAACCAGCAGGGGTTGCGGGAAGCAGGCTTTGTAGTAACGAAAGGCGAACGTGCCCCCTGGTTCCCGCGGGAGGACATCACTGGTTTGTTGGAATAGTTCTGTGGGCCGTCAGGGAGGTGGACCAGTTAGTCGTGGACTGGGGTGGGGATGTGTGCAGCTGGTTCAGCAGAGAGGGGAAACTAGCTGGGTGGGGAGGCTCTCCTGCTGGGTGGGGGGCATGTCTGGTGAGGGCAGGTGAGGTCACGGTCAAGTTTCTGGTGCCCTGTGAGGACTCAAAGGTGTCAGGGCAGCACGTGACATTTTAGGCATCCAGGACTACCCCCCCCCCCCAGGTGTTCTGAGGTCCGTGCTCAGTGAGCTCTGGAACTCTGGAAGCTTCTCCTTCCTTCTCCACGGCAGGGTGCCTCTCGCACGCGGTCAGCTTTCTCGGTACCAGATCGCAGCACTGATTCACTTGGTAGTCAAAGTCGGCCAGATTTTTATCCAACACCGTGTTCCGGCGATTCCCCCGGTGCCACTCCTTGCTCTCCCAATTGATGGTGGCCATTATACTTGATTCATTGCCTGCCATTGATCTTTGAAATTTTGATTAATGACAGGGAAACCTGAAAAGTTCAGGGTTTGGCTTCGGTTCAAATGAGCACCCAGAAGTTCAGATGCTTCATTCAAGCTGTCTAAGCCCCTTGGATAAGCAAATGCGGTTATGCAAAATTAGTCTGAAAAATCTCCTGGAAACAGCCCCTCTCTTGGAAATTTCTGGTATTTCCTGCTTCTACTTAGACTACAGACTATAAATACTACAAAGACATTATTTCTTTCTTTCATTTGTTCTGCTCGTTTACTTCTGGCCAGAGCCCAGGTTTCTAGGTTTTTGGGGGACAGGTAGCAAATCATGGTGGGAAAGTTCAGGGTGGCATTGTTTGGCTGTCGTCTTATACCAGACGCACATACATTTTCCATGCACCTGGGCACACAGATTGATACAAGAGCATCAACTCCCAGGGTTCAGGGTAAAGAGTTATCTATTTATCCCTGGCAAACTGACTTCCTTTTCAGATCCACGAGAATGTGCTAGTACTGTGTGAATACTGAGGCGTCATCGAGACAAAGCAGGAGGTTGATAAATGACAGTGGGAGGAATTCTCTCCAAAATGCACAGTTAACTCGGCTAGCATTTCCCAGCGTCATTCGGGCAGGCAGACCCACGGAGCAGATCATCTGAGGGCTGCGTTCTCAAGGTAGAAAGGGATGCAGTTCTCAAGGTAGGAAGGGATACTCGCAGGTTCATAAGGAAGGACATTTGGGAAAAGAGGCTCTTGAACGAGAAATTCGGGAACCTTACCTACTCCCCGTCTCTAAACAACCCACGCTAAGTTCAAACCAAGGGCTCATTAGCCAGAATGTCCTGGTTCCTCTGAGTTGTTGACCTCGGCATGCGGAAAATTCAAATTACCACACTGAATATGGTGAAATATCATTCCACGGGGCTTACCTGGCGTTTGAGGCCCATCTGTGTTTTGTTTCCAGTAAGGGACCTATTTCAGTTCCTCTGAGACTAACCAGTAGTAATAACGTGCCCCGTGTCATGTGCTTTAGAATGAGGAATTCTAGGGGTGCCCGGGTGGCTCGGTGGGTTGAGCGTCGGACTTCGGCTCAGGTCACGGGCCCACAGTTTGTGAGTCCGAGCCCGTGTTGGGCTCTGTGCTGACGGCTCGGAGCCTGGAGCCCGTTTCAGATCCTGTGTCTCCCTTTCCCTGCCCCTCCCCTGCTTGTGCTCTCCTTCTCTCTCTCTCTCTCTCTCTCTCTCTGTCTCTCAAAAATAAATGGATAAACATTAACAAAATTTAGAAAAATTTTAAAAAGTTTAGAACGATTGGGATTATTCCAATTCATTTAGAAAATCAATAGGGGCGCCTGGGTGGCGCAGTCGGTTAAGCGTCCGACTTCAGCCAGGTCACGATCTCGCGGTCCGTGAGTTCGAGCCCCGCGTCAGGCTCTGGGCTGATGGCTCGGAGCCTGGAGCCTGTTTCCGATTCTGTGTTTCCTTCTCTCTCTGCCCCTCCCCCGTTCATGCTCTGTCTCTCTCTGTCCCAAAAATAAATAAACGTTGAAAAAAAAAATTTAAAAAAAAAAAAAAAGAAAATCAATTAAACTCTCTGGGCTTGGAGATAGACATGTGTTTCATGTGTTTTGCAAACCCCAGGAAGCATTGAAACATGCATTGACCACAGACCCCGCAACTCTGAATTCTGGCTGAGGCTTCACTTTCTTCTGCCACAGACTATTCATCTGGATGTAAACGATGCCTCGTTGACACCTCGTTTACACTTAGCATAGGAGAATCGGTTATCATTTACGCTTTCCCAAATTGCCAAAAAAAAAAAAAAAGTCTCCAGCTTTTGCTAAGTGAAAAAGGAGATCCCATTTAAAGACTGAACATTTTTGCCATATTTATAATATTGCCACATCATACCCATGTCCTGGTTCAAATCTGTTAATTGAATGAGAAAGCTTATGGTGGCATTGGATTTTAGGTATGTGTTCTCTTAGAAGGAAATACACAAATCGATCGCTCAGCCACCAATTACCGAATTCCAAATGATTCTGGACAGTTACGGATGAGCTATAGAAACGTTTACATTGATTTTATTTAAAAATTTAGGGGGCGCCTGGGTGGCGCAGTCGGTTAAGCGTCCGACTTCAGCCCGGTCACGATCTCGCGGTCCGTGGGTTCGAGCCCCGAGTCCGGCTCTGGGCTGATGGCTCAGAGCCTGGAGCCTGTTTCCGATTCGGTGTCTCCCTCTCTCTCTGCCCCTCCCCTGTTCATGCTCTGTCTCTCTCTGTCCCAAAAATAGATAAACGTTGAAAAAAAAATTAAAAAATAAATAAAAAATAAAAAAAAAATAAAAATTTAGTTTGGGGCACCCGGGTGGCTCAGCTGGTTAAGCGTCCAACTTCGGCTCAGTTCATGATCTCACAGTTCGTGAATTCGGGCCTCTCATCGGGCGGTCTGCTGTCGGTGCCGAGCCTGATTTGGATCCTCTGTCTCCCTCTCTCTCTGCCCCTCACCCGCTCGCTGTCTCATTTTTGGGACAGAGAGAGACAGAGCATGAACGGGGGAGGGGCAGAGAGGGAGACACAGAATCGGAAACAGGCTCCAGGCTCCGAGCCATCAGCCCAGAGCCTGACGCGGGGCTCGAACTCACGGACCGCGAGATCGTGACCTGGCTGAAGTCGGACGCTTAACCGACTGCGCCACCCAGGCGCCCCTAGTTTTGATTATTTTGAAATTAAAAGTTAATACTTAAGGGCTATGCCTTTCCAGTTTATTCTCATAAACGTAAAATTTGAAATTTTATTCTTCTGTTTTGTACCAAAGCATAATTATTTTTTAATTATAAAAGCTTAGAAGGCTAATGCACCGGCAAACATGTAAAGAGACATTTCTGTGCCACACATTTGGAGGGTTCCGTTCTATTATACTGATACTGTATTTGTTTAATTTATTAGACTTGTACAATTTTTCCCCTCAGGGTCTTTCTATGGTGAAATTTATTTAAGTAAATGGACTCTTACTGGATTGGCATATAGCCATCTTTTACAGAAAATTCTACCATTAGGGTGTAAATATGGCCTGTGAGTGATAAATGTTAATATTCTTGAAAACTCTTCTCCTTCTGTGGACCTGGGTCCTTAAGATCAATCAGTGGCACTCGAGGATCCGTGACCTTATCGCCTTCCTTTTAGAACCATTGTCTCCTTCCATCGCATGACCTTACGGTGAGCTCATGGCTAACACGTGTGGGTCCATCCACAACGAGCTCTGGAGGTCCCCAGGTGGTCAAAGAAAGCTTGTTTTGTCTTGTACAAAGGCAAGGCTCTCTTTTCGGCCAGGTGCCCTTTGGCATCAACTTTCAAGCCTACTTTTCCAGGTACTGACCATGCAAGCAGTGGATGAGGAGGCGGAGAGAAAAGGCGCTGGAAACTCACACGAGAAAACCACCTTCTGCTTGGAGGAAATATTACCAGAGGCCAACAACTTCTTTAAAATTGAAAACATGGCTTCTTTTCTGTAATTTTTAGACTGAAATTAGGAAGTTGGGAAATAGATGTCTCCGATATCAACTACATCTCTGTTTCCAAGTCGTTTCTTGGAAATACTAATGGCTTAAAAAAAAAACCACACATATTTTTATTTTTGCGTCTGAAAAGTCACTTGTTATTCGGGCAATGTAGAAGAGTCATAAATTACTATTGGAAAAGAAAACTGAAACAAAAAAAGGCATTTGTTTTTTCCTCAGCTGTTACAGCCAGAGAAAGAGCGGCCATATGAATTTTCACAAGAGAGGAATCATCTTATTTTCACAAACATAATTACTATTTTTTAAAACAGCATCATATAGACCACCATTGCACTAAATCAACTGGAGTTTCTGAAACATATAATGGCTGGCTTTATAGCAGCTTCATTTGTGCGGTGACATACTGAGAGACCTATAACTCACACAGGTGAGCTCTTTCTACCTTCCTGAAGGGTCTCTGAAGAGAAGAAACATGGAATTGATCACACGTTTGGTGTCTAAATATTTTCTCTCATTGTAGAAGCCGGTATTCTTAACTTTGGTGATTCCATAAAAGCTTTTGGTGAACGGTTCTCCTGGAACTTTCCATCCCTCTCAGCCATGGCTGCCGGAGGAGATTTAGCAGAAGGGCTCCCAGGAGCAGAAAGATGGCATGAAAGGGCTGGGCATCTCCCTGGTTTTGCTCTTCTGTCCTCTCGCACCCCTTTCCCCTCCCATCCTACCTCCCACCCGTTCCACCATTTGAACTTAACGTCTGTTTGACACTTGCAGAGTTTGCTGAAATTTTCATCCTGGCTATCATTTCAAGGCTCAGAAGTTTTGCTTAATCAATCACCGATTGCGGGATTGAGACTGAGTTTGGAGTAGGGTCGAGAGGAGATGAATGGGTAACATCTATAAACCTCATGGTCCTTGAAGGCCCTCAAAGTATCTTTTCTCTGATTAGGCACATACATGTGACCTAAAAAATATTCTAAAGATTCCAAAAAAATATCCACACCTCTCTGTGTATTTTCCTGTTTCCCTTCCCAGAAGTTATGTTAGAAATGAAAACTCAAGTCTGCTTGGTGGATGGCCACGTGGTGTGGACTGGACACAAGGTACCATCATCTCCAGCGTGGCGGACCTCCAGTGGCTGCTGTCCACGATTCTGAGAATGTGGTCCGTGCTGTGCATTTCTTACGTGAGTTTAGCCCCACTTGCCCTTACGCAATGAGTTTGCTCTGTGTTGTTTAGTATTACAAGGTTTTGGGGGGAGAAAGATTTGGGGCATTAGCATAGGCCTTGCCTTGATTTGCGCTCTGAATCTTCAGACATCTTCCCAGAATTTCTTCTTTCTTTCTACTAATATATGGAAGTCTCTTTTCCCAGCATCAGCGTGACAGTGAACTCTGCCACAGAATGATTTGCATAGGAATTAATACACTCGAACCTGAAACAAAGCTGAGGGAGCTTAAAATATCACTCCCAGTACCTGCTGAATATCACATGTATATAATTAAACACCAAACATTCCTTTTTTTCGTATCACTGATAGAACAAAACAGCACCGTGTAAATTCGTTTTGTTAGAAACCAAAGAAAATGGTCAGGCAGCACCACGTTCTATTTGTTCCGTGCTGCTAGGAAAACCTTAAATGTAATAAATGTTAAATGTAAAATATGACCTGGGTTAAAGAAATATAAGCTATTTCCGAAAAGCACGTGGGCCCTGACATCCAGGAGCGCATCCCGCCCAAGCCGATGACTCCCCGTCTTCAAGGAAGAAATACCATTGTCGTGTACATTTAGGGTACCCGAACCTCAACCACACGACCCTGGGAGAAAGGACAATGGGGTTGCGTTGGAGAAACAGAATTTAGAAACATGAACTCACGCCCCATTTTGAAGAAGAAATAAAGTGACCGTAGGTTGAGTTTTGAATGGAATTGTAATCACAAAGATACCATTAAAAGCATCGTACTGCTTTCTGGTTCCTCCAAGTGCAAAGTTTTCGGGGGTGGGGGGAGAGAAGGCCATTTCAGACCTTCGGCTGACTCTTTCAGGCTGCAGTGTGCCCGTCACACCCCCCCCTCCCCGGAGCATCCTGGTCTCATGAGAGCGTCTCAGGGCAGGAAAGGGGCCGTGAAAGCCAGCCCTCCGCCCGACTCAGGGTCTGAATCCACGCGGCGATAATGCAGCTCAGATTGTTTATATGTTATAAGTTGTCTGAATTAATAGGTTATAAAAGGCATTAATAAGACATAAATCCTGCACTCAGATCCCTGCCTTACCTAGTAAATAGTGAAGCTTGGATAGTTGTAAATTCTCTCAAAAAATAAATTGCATCACAAATGTGAATTTGAATGGCAAAACTGATTTATGGCGACTGTTGATTTGGAGCTTTTCTGTATTGCTTGGTCCATCTGGCTGTTTTGCAGATTCAAAGTTTTATCTTACTTTGGTTCGTGTGAGCTACTTTATTCCTGGAAAATCAAATATAACACTTTAATCAAAAAGAAAGGAAAACAATATCATGTGATTTCTATATAAACAAAGAAAGAAAGGGAAGCATATTCATCAACATAAAAGCCAATACTGAGATAACATTGGAACTTCCTGGCAGTCATGCATTTTAAGATAAAAAGGGAAGACTTTTAGAAAAAAAAACCTTTGCAAAATAAATACATTTGAGGATATTAAAGAAATAATGAAATTTTACCAATAAATTGGAAAAAGTTTAGGGTTATGAAGAAAAATATGCTTTGTTAAACTAGGATTAAGAAATAGAGTGTGACGTTATTTACTTTTCTTGGTCTTTCAAACGCTAAATTTTATATCAGTATTTATTTGCATAAGTTCAGTATTTTAAATTATACCTTATTTTAAATTAAAGTGTGCGTGTGTGTGTGTGTGTGTGTGTGTGTGTGTTTTGTGAGTAAAATGTGGGTATTGCCAAAGTTTAACGAATATGATTCATTTAGTGGCTTTGGAAGTTTGAGATTTATAGGTAGTTTGCTCCTTTAAAATTGAATATAAATCTTCCCTTGTTTGGTGCAGCCTGTACCTTTGGAAACGGTTTTCTCAGTAGGGTTGTAGTCGTTCAGAAAAGGAGGTATGCCGTGTCACAGTTGAGTGTTTGGAGCTACAGAATTTCATAAAATATTGGTTTGGTGTTTTGGATTCATAAGATCAGTGAACGCATTTTTAACAAAATTGTTTGCCTGCCCTTGGGTAACTGATTCTTAAAAACTGGACCTTGATGTTAAGTTGTTTTATGGTTGTGGGAATAGAAAAAAATGTTAACATTTGCATTTCTCGATGAAAATTCATTACAACTCATTTTGAAACAAAGGGTGGAATAAAGAGTTAAACTTAAATGAGACGAGGCTTCGGTACCATTTTAATCATTATCACGTATCTGCATGCTCATAAATGACTCTCTAATGAATGGATTCGCAGTCTGACTAGTTTATGGGCTTCAGATGTGTCTTTTGGGGAGCCCCATGATTAGGTGACCTGGTTGCCGGTTTTCACAAGAAGGTGGCAGTGCTTGAGGGCACCGACATCCGGGGCTGTTCTCAACACAGTGCGGTCACTGCTATTTCTATCTAAGAAGTTACACACTGCTACCTCCAAAAAAGGTGCTGTTGGGAGCTTTCACTTAGAAAGCGCTTCCTACCCGAAAAAGGCATAAGAAGAAGAAGGAAAAGAAGAGAAGGAAGGGCAGGAGGAGAAGAAGAGGTATATAAAAATTATCCTTGCTTTTCGGTGATATACATTGTACGTCCATTCTGCTGGGTGAGTAAAACTAGCTTTTATTATACGAGTCTGTTCCTCCAATCTAGAGCCCTCTGAAAGGTGGAGGAATGAGCAGGAAGCCTCATGGAATGGAGGTCCCAGAGCTAAACAAACATCTCAGAACCTTGCAATCACGAAAGGAGCTTATCATGCTTCATCGAAATCATGCTTCCTTAAATATATTCTTCAGACATCTTTGCAAATACTATTCCTTAGGCAGCCATAGCTTCTCTTTCTTCTCTTCTGCATCTGGATCCTTCCATCCAGGATTCAGGTGGAGGTGAGACCTTAGGGAGTGCAGAGAAATCTAATCCTTGCTGCCCAAAGGGTGGGCCATGAGCCAACAACATCAGCATCAACCGGCGGGGGGGGGGTTGGTTAGAAACAGATACTGGCAGTCCCACTCTGGCTCCGTGGAGTGAGGACCTGCATTTTAACAGGTTTCCTGGGTGACTTCTAAGCACATTCATGGTTGGAAGCACTGATCTCACTTCCTCTTGTATCTTCTCCAGGAGGGACGCGTTCACCCATAGACTGGCATTAACGGGAGAATTTAATGGGGAAACCAAGATGCCTGATTGGAACGTTTAAGATGCACATACCCTATTTCCAAGTCATGAGGTTGTTTTGTTATTTATGTGCAGCCATAAAACACAATAGGATTTTTAAAGTCTATTTATATGCATAAAGCTGGCATACATATTCACAAATCAATGCATTTATTTTCATTATCCTTCTTTGATAGCCAATAACCCATAAATCATCAATCCTGCCATTGCAACTTTTGCAAATCTTAAAATCGGGCATAATGAACTTTCTAGGTGATTGAAATGATTCTCCTAATAACTTAATTACTTTTATCTCTGGCCCTTGGATTACAACTGATCTGCTCCTCTCCATAACTGGTAAGAAAGTCACGCCTGTATGTGTACACATCAACGTCAGATCAGAGCCTGTCCCATCCACTAGATTATTTCAACTCTCTCGATAATAAATCTTAGATTCTGTGTCTGTGCCATGTAACAATTTGTATGAATCATGAAGGTGATTTGGCTGTATCTGCTGTGTTAGCAGAGACCTAGCCTTGACGGCGACTGGTGGGAATGGAAGCACATTGTTGGTGAAGGGGCTGCTTTAGGCGGTTTAAAGATTATTTAAGGGTGGAGAAAAGACACGCGCCGTGTTGCAACACCAACCAAAATTCCTACCAGTGGATGGTCTGAGAGGTGGGATGAGCTGAATTCCACTATCAGAAATTCAAAGCTGAAAACACGTGCCGGAGTTACAGAACACGACTGCCCCCCATCATGAATAGAGTGAACAGGAGCCAGGATGTGTTGGGTGATGGCCGGCTGTCTTTCGGACTTGCCAAGTTTTTGTTCTCTGACGTGGCTTGCACCTAAGTCTAAGTTAAACAAAAAATGGCGAGCCAATGAAAGCACCTAAGCCGTCTTTGTATTTTATTTTTTCTTTGCTCACTGTCATCAACATAGTAGCAAAATAACGGGTGGATAATTTTTTGCCGAAGCAGAGAAAGAGTAAGAGATCGATTGAGCGTGGATTTTTTTTCGGCTCCTAAAAGTGACCGATTGGGAGTCTAAGGTTGTGGGAGCAACGGGAAAAAAGTGAATAATGTGTAATTGTCTTCTTATTGTTTTCTTTTCAGTATTGAGCACATAGCTGGCATTCAATAATTACTTATTAACTGGATTACACCTCTTAGCTTAATTCCTACTGTTGCTAAACAGGCACAGACGTCCTCCGGAGGGTAAAGGCAATCAATGCAGGCCAGTTCTTAACCACACAGACTGTTCGCCTTCTTGGGTCCAAATGCTGGCGTTCATACTGGGGGGGAGAGGGGACCAGCTACATGATTCTCTAAGCCACACTCCTTCCTCATCTATTAAATGGGGTTATGCTTTATGGCATGGGGGAGTTTTAGGGCTGAAAAATTTATGTGAAAGCGCTTCTGAGCACCGCGGGGATGTAGTTTGACTCCACGCATAGCACCATTTTCTTATCGCGGAGGTGCGCACAGGGACAGCAGCACTGCCTGCCTGCCTGCCTTGGCGACTGGGGTGGTGGCCGCGGAGGAGGAGACGGAGCCTGGGTGAGGGCATCCTAGCCATTGTCTACTTGCCTGTGCCCAGCAAGTGTGGGTCAGCAGGGGAAACTCAATGTGAACGTGTGACTCTCTTCCTACGACCCCAGGAGACGGGCCACACCCCCCATCCCGGGAAGGTTTACTTGGCAATGGCCAAGTCCTGGCATCCCATTGATACAATTAAGAGTAAATGGTGTCATCGCAAGGTTTCCGGAGTTTCAAAAATCTCAGGAATGTGCTCCAACATCCAGTCCCATCTTTGGGCATGTTAAAGAAAACTCCGGTCAACTTTCAAGGCCTGCCATTTTCCCAATTGGCCACACTGAAGAAATTCATTTCGAAGAGAAGAATCGGATGGATCATTGACAAAGAGAGAAGGTTTAAGCGGAGGGAAGAAAAGGAAGGATGTTTGTCCCTGCCAGAGGAACACATGACCTCTGTTTCAATCACCGTGAAACGTAGAGCTCATCCATCAACTACCAAAAACGCCACTCGGTGAGGCAGTTCTGTCCCTCTTCCTCAGTTTAGAAGGTGGCCTTGTGAAGTACAATTATGTGTCGCTTGAACTCCAGGGGCGGTCTGTGCGGCCCTCAGAATGGCCTTCGGTATATCAGGCAACTTTTATGTATCGCCCGTCACCAAACCATCTTGAATTGGGGCGATAATTCCGGGCTTGTTTTCACTAGCCATGGTTGGGAAACCAGGCATGTAGTCGTACGGAGCCTGTGAAATGAAAATAAAGCTGTTTGGAATTATAATGTTGACATATGTATGTTAGTGCGTGGCTCCGTCGACATGTGCGTCTTATATAGTCATCTGGTAACATTCCAGCAAAATCATTACAATTCATCATACGTTGTCTTTCTCCTCTTACTATTTCAAGATGAAAGTTTTCAATACTAATGCTGTAAAGTGGGTATTATGTTGATTTATGCTAATCGGTTTCATGGATGCTGTCATATTACATTGTTTAGCAATGACACTGGTGAAATATTCTTGTGTCTACTGTTATCTTGCAAACAGCCCAGTAGTGCCAGGGCAGAACATTCGGGGACCCGCCACCTTGCTGTTTGATGGCCTCTGTCCGGGCCGGGTTTGCTAAGAATAGTGGCCAGGGACGCAGTGAGGGCTGTGTCTGTGCCGTTATCTGTCCTCTTAAAGAGAAAGCAGTGTAAAGCAGGGTCGATGCGTTGTGCGTGCGCGAGTGTGTGTGAATTTATAGTGACTTCATTGCCACATATTATTTTCACCGCAGTACTCCTGTAAATGGCGTGTTAGTACCTCCTTGAGGAGCTTCTGGTTTTAGGATTTTACCACCAGCTCGTAAACCAGCGAAACCCTACTGTTAGAGCGAAAGCTTCGAGAGGCAGCTTTCAGAGATAAGTTTATTTTAAAAGAAAAGTCTACAAGGGAGATTGATTTGGCGGTTTTAAATGCAGCTTCTGCAAACCTTCTGTGCTGTGCTCTCCCGCCCCTCTTTCCGAGCATTTTAAGCCACTTTATAGGGAGCTTGAGGGTTGCGTGGACAGAAGTGTTCTTCCTGGTCATAAAGATATACTGCAAACAGAGTCAGCCCACAGAAAGCCGTTAGCTGGGCGGGTTGGCTTCACTGCCCTTCTGCCTGCGGGCAGACCCCGCTTCATGCTTCAGCATCTGTGCGATGTGTCCGGTGTCCCCATGTCCCTGGGTCTGCCCTGCAGTCTGGACTCCCCCACAGCAGTGCATTCTGTCCTTACACACTCTACCCGTGTGCCATCCACTCGGGATCTATTTGGGTAACTGGCTATTGAATCTAATAAGGTCATACGTGGGGAGCCTGGGTGGCGCAGTCGGTTAAGCGTCCGACTTCAGCCAGGTCACGATCTCGCGGTCCGTGAGTTCGAGCCCCGCGTCGGGCTCTGGGCTGATGGCTCGGAGCCTGGAGCCTGTTTCCGATTCTGTGTCTCCCTCTCTCTCTGCCCCTCCCCCGTTCATGCTCTGTCTCTCTCTGTCCCAAAAATAAATAAACGTTGAAAAAAAAATTAAAAAAAAAATAATAAGGTCATACGAAAGAAGTATTGGAAAAACTTAAAACGCTGCCGCTCAGACATTTCGGGTGTCTTCCCACGATCTGCCCATGTCCTCAGAGATGTGGTAAGATCGACGAAAGAGGCACTCTCTCTCAGAGCAGCCCCAGCACCCTTCCTGTGTCATCATGTGAATGGCTTACTGTCTAATCTGTCCCGGAAGTTCCTCCCTGCCCAGTCAAGGTAAATGGCATCATCGTGGGACGGTAATGGAACAGCCACCATATGCAAAGTGTTGTACCAGGACCTGCAAATCCAAGAAACGAGGAATAGTCTTGGCCTCTCAGACATGCCTCAGAGGGGGATTATGTTTTATTATGATTATTGGCCTGTGTGTGTGTGTGTGTGTGTGTGTTGTGTGAACACTTAAACTGTGTTTTCTTTTTCTCCGTATCACAGGAAACTCTATCCAGAGCTTCTGGCGAAGTGGACACTCTGTATGAGTTGAATAAAAACCAATAATAGTGTAACGAAGACCATGATAACATGGAAGTAGGTAGTTGTAAGCTTCCTGCACACCCACAAAACGTGTAAATATCTAAAGGAGAGACCCAGGGTCTTTGGTCACGATGGCCGAACAGACAGCATGGGGTAAAATGCAATGCCATGTCATGGAAACTCAGGTCCGTGATAATGAAAACCTACTCACCGAGAAGGAGCTCTTCTTGGGACCCTGTTTCCCACTTCAATATTTTAGAAATTATCTCCACACAAGATCTTTCAAGGTAGAAGAGTCATTCTTTGGTCTTCCTATCTGACGGGAAGGATCACCTCAAAGCCTGGATTTTAGGCGTTCTTTGCTCACACGTACCTTCTGGAGATCAACCATCTGCCCTGAACTTGCTCCCGGGGCTCTCCTCCTCATTGCTACATCATTGCAACAAGAGAGCTTCTACCTAAAGCAAACCCCCCCGGCACCCTGGAAGGGGAGGATGTCACAAACACCGTGACATAAGACCTCCCGGAGAGAAGCAGTGAAGAGGAAGGTGTAGACCCGCCGTGCTCCACATTCTGCATTGGAGAGAGAGGGCAGCGTTCATCTTCTTCAGGAGTGCTGGGAGGGACCCAATGGAAATTAGACACGCTACTCCTCTTTTGACACCCACCGTATCTTTTCCTAAGGAGAATATATATGTGAGCTTGGTGGGGCTTGGGGAGGGGAGCTTGAGGGATAGGGTCTGGTATTTACCTCACAGATAGTGTTATTCAAAGACCAGAAAAGAAATCCGATGTTTGCTTCGGCTAAATGGCAGTATTTATTATGTACTCACAAAAGGGTAAAAAAAGCTACTGTTGATTATTTTGACATTAAATTGCTTGCAATACATGAGGGATTAATTATGACACTTCATCCTGCCACCTGAATTAGCTGGAGTTTTAAAGAAGGGTCTGCATTCACAACATCATCTGTCACACGGGGAGTGTACGGATTTCTCTGTGCCCTGTTTTCTCACCAGAAGGTTTGATCATGAACTCGGGAGCCTCGTGGAACGAAAGCATTCCTGATTCACAGCAAAGAAAGGTGTACAGCTGGTCTTTACAGATAATCCTCTTGCACGTGGCTGGCTTTTCTAAACTCTGACCAGGCTTTCATTGGCTTGGTTTCTAAAGGACAGTTCCGTGTAGAAAAGGTTCCATCTCGTGGTAGGAAGGTGATTAAGGCTGCTTGTCAAGTAGCCAGTCTCCCCAAGTACACACCTTGGAATATAGAATAGGACGTGCCTTTGGGTTCCACATAGACAACTACTGAGTTTTGTAGGTACAAGTGCTGAGGTCTAGGTGTGGAAGCCACGGGGAGGAAGGAGAAGAGTGGGCACCCAGTTAGTGACGGATGGTAGTGGCCGAATGGCCACTGAACAGAAACGCCCATAGCGGCCGTTGTGCTATTGGGTGACCAGAAGGACACTTGCCTCTGTCCTGTTGCATTACGGTCAAGGAGATGTTCCAGCCTGAGGGCACCGAGTGACTGCCGTGTCCACGGTTCCTGAGGTGGGTCGTAGAGCAGCCTCACGGACTTGGCACGTCGATCTCAACGTAAAGAACCAGAATGCCAAAATCATCCCAGAAAGAGGGAAGAACCGCCATGTGGAGTGGCATGAAAAGCATGGGCGTTACCTTTTCTGATCCTGGATCTCCTTCTCCTGTGGACACGTGAGCGCAACGACCCGGGAAGCAGCGGGGAGGGCAGTGTGCTTGAGGGTGGTCTGGGGACTTCCTTTGTTATAGTTCGGACCCGATGCTTTCTGGCCACTAGATTTTACAGGTCATTCCGTATTGACTCCTGGTAAATATACCCCGAGCTCATTGAAAGAGCCTAGTTATTAAAAACAGAGAACAAACACATCAAACTCCTGAAGTGCTGAACTATACAGAATAAACATGATGAGGGGCTCAGCTTGTAGCTGTGGTTTGAAATATTTATTTATGGCTTTTAGAGCACTCTATATTTGAAAAATGCTTTCCAATCCTTTGGAGTAATTTTTCTTTGTGACAATCCAGCGAGGTCACCTAGGATTGTCGCTGACTGATAGATAGGGACACCTGGGTGAGGGGGCTTTGCAAGGTCACGTGACAGGCAAACAGAGAGCTGTGGGGCCTGGTCCACGGTCTCTGCAGCCCCAAATGTGTCAGGCCCCATCGAGCCCAAGGTCCCTCTTCCGAGAGAGACGGCACAGGCTACATACAGAGCTGGGAAGAGAACAGGCACGGCTCTTCTGGTCAACTTCAAGTTCATTGGATAGGATGAGAGAGAGGCTTCCCTACGAGGCCGGTTACTGTGCCTTCTGAGCTCAGAAGTCATCGAGTAAGAGGGAGAAGTGCAGAAATCCAGCTCGGAGAAGGGGATTGTGGCTCCAGGATTGTTCCCCGGGGCAAAGATCCTTTATAACAAAGAGGCTGATCCTCAAAGTAGCACTCAGGGATCCAGCGTGGTTTGTTCATTCCACCCACGGGAACTTTGAATCTGGTGGAAAACATACTTATTGCAAATGTGTGATGCCATCTGTTTAGCAAGAAAAATGATCTTTTGTTTACGAACTCTTACTGCTTTGAGAGAAATACGAAGGCATCTTACCTTGGGACCCAAAATAACCATGATCCTTGAAAGTATTTCTCTGTCCCATCTCTGTGCTTCTGCACAATCTCTATGTCTAACGTAAAAGAAAAATCCAATAGCATGGAAGTTAAATAATACATTTTTTCCCTCCTAGAACCAATAAATCTGTTTAAAGATGCATTACTACTTTTCTTGAGGGATAATTTAGACTATGTATCAAAAAAGGAAAATCAATAGTTTTTTCTATTACAAATAATTGCCTGTTTGACTCTTTTCTACTTTTTCTTTTTTATTTATTTTGGCTTCAAGATATTTCTACCGAGAACGTCTTCTGTTTCAAGTGAAAACCAGTATGAGTTTTTCTACTAGACAATGTCTATCTGTGTCTCTCTCTCCCGGATTCAGTAAGATTCCCATGTATTATATCAAGGGGATAAGAGCAAGCCCAGGCACTCATAGGAAGTGCTTTGGGGTATCACTGTAAATTAACAGAACATGCCCCTGGGTGTGCCCGCATCCCACCAGGCTGATGCCAGGGTACAAGGCTTGGGTTGCCTGTGGTCCCACAAGCATAAGTGAGACTTATCCATTGTATCCAGGTTTAAGATCATTCATGATACAACTGCTCCTCGTGTAAACTTTGGTCTGACCAATGTAATCCATGGTCCCTCTTTAGGTAATTAGACAGGACCAGATGGTTATCTGAGAATATCTGGTTTGAAATGCCAGTATCCATAGAATGTCTGGTTTGTAATACATAATGGTTTTTTTTTTTTCAGACTTTTTTTTTAAAGAAAAGAGATTATTTGAGAAGGGCCCACATTACGCTGGCTGAATTATAGGGAAATTTACTAGACCAACTTCACATATCCACCCACTCAACCATAATGAGATTTCTTCCTTTTTAACAAATATTTATTTATTTGTCTTGAGAGAGAGAGAGAGAGAGAGAGCACACAGGGGAGGGGCAGAGAGAGAGAGAGAGAGGGAGAGAATCCCAAGTAGGCTCCGTACTGTCAGGACAGAGCCCGAAGTGGGACTCGAACTCACGGACCACAAGATCATGAGCAGAGCTGAAATCAAGAGTTGGGCATTTAACAGGCTGAGCCCCCCAGGCGCCCCCACAATAGAAATTTCTAAGTGTTCTATGCCAGGCACGGAGGATGACAAGACCGCTCATGCACAGGTCATGGTGAGTGCCTGGGGGAAACTGAGGCGAGGTCTACCTGGGGCAAGGGGAGCGTCTTTATTGAGGAGGTGACAGCTAAGCAGAGCCTTAGGAGACAGATGCTTGTCTGTTAGGTGGAAGAAGGGGGCTGGGACGTGAAGACCTCTCCAGGAAGGGCCGCCAGCACATGCCCAGGGGCGTGAGAGGTAGCACGGCGTGCTCAGGGATGTGGGTAATTCAGTGTCATTGGGTTACCGTTTGGCCAGGGCCCCCTCTGCATCCCTTCCTCTGGACAGAGCGTACGTTCCTGCGTCACCGATGCCGGGTTTGGCCACGTGACTTGCTCTGGCCGGTAGATGAGCAGATGTGAAGTGGGGGCCTTGCTAAGCCTGCTCGGTCTGGCACGGCTCCTGTGCGGTGGTGACCAGACGTGAAAAGGGCAGGCACCGACTTGTGAGCCGGGGCCCCGTAACTCACACAAGAGGGCAAATTTACACCCAAACTGCGGCTTGAAGCCCATACACCAGTCGGGCCTACGCTAACCCATGGGGCCCAACCAGACCCGCAGGCACGGGCATGGCTGTCACACGTGGTGACCGAGGCGAGAGCTGTCAGCTGCATCCAGCAAGGCTGAAACACAGGGCGGAGACGGTGAGACCGCCACCCGAGGGGGGTGGGAAGCAGCCGATGCCACAAAAAGCCTGTACGGTCTGGAGGTGTTTAGACGTCTCCTGCAGTGAAGGAGACTTCGTCCAGGGAGACAAGCCGTGATCTGGTTTGCGTTCGAGAGGGAGAATTATGGCGGCAGTGTGGCGGTGGGCCTTGTGGATGCGTCAGGTCGGAAGCGGTGGGATAAAGAATTAGAACGGTTGACATCCACTTGGACACTTGCTTATATGCCGGGGATCCGGCTAAGCACCTCACCCATCTCACCTTACTTAGTCCTCGACACAAGCACACGAGGCAAGGGCTCGAATCACTTCTGTGTTACAGGCGACGTGACTGGGGACCAACAAGGAAGTCTGTTCACCGGAGAGCACGAACTCTTCAGTGGGGTGCGAATCTGCTCACCGCAAAGTTGGGGCCAACAGGGGTCTGGATTATGGCAGCGTGGTGGGAGGAGGGGCTCGAGCTGGGAAACCGACAAGGAGGAAGGGCACCCGTGGGGTGTGGAAGAGCGCCGCGTCTGGGAAGGCTCTAGCGTCTCCGGAGAAGGGAATGGGGAAGAGGAGGGGGTTTGCCCCCAAGGAGGTCGGGGAGCCAGTAGGACCTCTTCAGGAGGATGCGCAGGGAGCAGCGGGAGGCTGCAAGTCTGGAGCCACGAGAGAGGGCCAACTGAGAAGGTGGTGCGCGAGTGGAGAGCGCATCGTCGGTGGGAGAGGGCAGCAGTCTCGGGGAAGCAGCAGAACGGGAAGAGAACAGGGCCAAGGTCACAGCCCGGAGGGCGCCAAGAGGCATGGGCAGAGAAAGACGGTCCGGCAACGACGGGTCCTTGTGGGTCCATCCTTGTGGCAAGTGTCCTGCTTTGCAAGGGGCAGGAGTCCACGCGGAATCTCTGCGCCCTCCCCTCCGTGTGGCTGAGAACCTAACGCATGTCTGTGAAGACGGTGAACGGATGCGGATCTCAGATGCGGGAGGAAGAAAAGGCGAGGGCGGCTCCCTGAGCAAGCAGGCAACAGCAAACGGCCACCGAGAGCCTTTTGTTCCGGGCAGCTGGGGCTGCTGGTTGCCGTTGGGTTTGCAGAGCGGTTCTAGCCACACGTTCGGGGAGAAGACCGAGTGCAGGGGGCAGGAAAACGAGTGGGGGAAAGGCAAAGGTAACAAGAAAGGAAGAATATGCACGGGTTTGATCCCGTCCAAACTTGTAAAAATCACTGCATAGATAAGAAATGGAAAAGGAAGCGACAAAAATGGCAAAGGTACTCCTGACAAATGAACGAGAAAAGAGTGACTACTCCTAAGGCATACAGAGTTTTGGGACTTTTGGTTTTGTTTTTATTTGGTTTCGTTTTTTGTGTTTGGGTTTGTTTTTTTTTTTTAATTTTGTTTTGTTTTGTTTTTTAATGAGCACATGAGGAAAAGATAAACACTTAAAATTTGTTTTTTAACGTTTATTCATTATTGAGAGACAGAGAGTGAGGGTGAGCAGGGCAGGGGCAGAGAGAGAGAGGAGACACAGAATCCGAAGCAGGCTCCGGGCTCTTGAGCCGTCGGCACAGAGCCCGACGCGGGGCTCGAGCTCCCAAACCGCGAGATCGTGACCTGAGCCGAAGTCGGACGCTCAACCGACTGAGCCGCCCGGGTGCCCCTGGTGCCGTGTTTTTAATTGGCATTGATCTCACATAAGTAATCAGAATGTACTTAAGGGCTAGTGGTCCCTGAAGCTCATCGTATTAGTACATAGAACTACAGAAATCTAAATGGCCCGGAATGCACGGCAGTGGAGGATATGGCCAAGTGCCTCTTGGCGTGTACCTGAACTCAGACACTGAGAAGTCACTTAGGAATCATGTTTTTGACATGGGAATAGGTTCAAAATTCAGCATCAAGTAGAAACAACAGGACGCAAAAGTGTCCTCCAGATTTTACCCTTAAAAAGTGCACGGATGAATCAAAATTAGTCCCTCCCTCCAAGTTGTGGGATTGCGTGTGATTTTTATTTCCTTCTACAGGCTTTGCTACAGTTTCCGAATGGTCTCACATGGACGTGTATTGTTTTCCCATTGAGAAAAAGGTCAGCCATAAATACACAGTGTTAGTTTCGAAAAGAAATAGCAGCGAAGGGCTGACGTCCAAGTCGCTTGCCTCGTGATGGGAAGGAGTGGGACGGAGCTGGGTCTTCGATGGTGAGCCTGCAGGGAGGGTTCTAAGGAACGGCTAGCTGTCCTCAGGCTCCCAGGCTTTCAGAGAGCAGGCAGTAGAAAGGAAAAGCATTGAGTGTATTGGAAAAGCATCTAAGAGAGGAAGAGGATGGTGTCCACCACCGTGGGGGGCTAGCCTCAGTGGGGGGAAGGGGGCTCCTCCTCCCAGAGCTAGGACACAGGCGTGGCAGGCAGGCCGCCGAGGGATCCGGGGCTGGCTTGCTCAGTTTTCTCGGAGACCCGGCGGTCAGGCTGTTCTCTGGGTGGTGGCGGACCTGATGGCCTGTCAGGGAGAACGAGTCTGGCACAGAGCACTGTAGCGGGAGCCTAGGGCTGGGGATGAACACCACTGACTGACTGCCCGCAGGAGCAGGGATCTGGGGGGCCGGGTGGGGAAGACCACAGGGTGAGGGACGCTGGAATGAGGACCGGTGAGGGCTCGGTGCAGCTTGGCCTTCTGGGGAGCGAGGGAGGGAGGCCGTGCGTGGAAAGGCTGGGAGAAAAAGAGGGGAAGAGGCGTGTTGTCAAAGCCGAACTCGGGGCATAATGAGCGAGGGGGTCGGGGTGGGGGGCTGGAGCCCGACGTGCTGGGGCTTGACCCCACAGAGGGGGGCAGTTCCCCGGGAGAAGGCGGCCCGGGTGCCCTCCCATCAGGGCAGGTGTTCGCACAGACCCCTGGGCATTCTGTGGGGTCTCCTGGGTTCCGTCATCTTGGCTGCATCTGAGCTCTGGGCCAGGCACTCTCACGGTGACATTATGCCGAGCCGTGCAGACGAGAAGAGTCGCGTAGTTCCTGCCGCAAACATGGCGGATGGGTTAGAGAGTCTAGGACTCGCTCAGCCTGTCGGGGTCATTCTCGTCCTCACCCAGCAGCTACTAAAGCTTTGTTCCAAGGACCACAGGCTCAGGTGCCTTCCAGGCCAGACAGATCACAGAGAGGAGGGAGGGGTGAGGCTGGAGAGACTCAGTGGGAGGAGCGGGGCCTCTGGAGAGGTGGGTGTGACGGACCCCCTACCTAACGGGCCTGGAACAAAACCAGTCTAGAACAAGGCACCCACCTGAGCAGAGTGTCAGGGGCCTTGGAGTCCGCTTCCCCGGCCGGCACGTCAGCCTCAACCTCTCAGCTTTTCCCGAGTTCATGTTACCGTGGCCTCACTTGGATTCCCTTCCGGACGAAGCCGAGCCCCCCTTCACTGGGGAAATCCGGCCCCCCCCCAAGAAGTAAGCCGTTCACCCAGAAACCCCTCTTCAGTTTGCACAAGGGCAAGTGGGCCTCTGCTGGGGGCAGTTTTGCCCCCCCAGGGACCGACTGACAATATGTGGACGCGTTCACTGTTGTCGCAAATTGGTGGGAGGGAGGTGGCCCGGGCGCCTCTTGGGTAGAGACCAGGGATGCCACAGAGCATCTCAGGAAGGCCTGGGATCGTGTCCCGGCAACGAGGAATCGTCCAGCCCCAGGTGCCTGTTGTACCGAGGAGGAAACCTTCACCGGGGGACAGACAGCCCTCCAGCCCATCGCTCGGACGCTGTGAGCCGTGTGGGGGCTGCTGGCTGCCTGTCTGTGTGCCGGTTCCACCTCCCCGAATTCACCGGCGGTGATGGCTACCTCTGTTCAGCCGGGGGTCACGATGCTTTCTTTCTCTTCTGCCTCCTCACCTCCTGGTGTCACGTCTCCTCTCTTCTTCTTCCAGGCTTTCCTGGGCTGAACTTCCCAGAAGCCTCCTCTCCCTCCAGCACCAGAGCCTTGGCTCACAGAGCATCACCGTGCGGATCGAGCGGCAGAAGCTTCCATTCATTTCTGGTGGATCGGGGCTGAAGCTTTAATACAAGGCCCAGGGAAGCCAAGCCAGCCCCATGGGGGTGGGCAGCCCCAAACCTGCTCGTCCTGCCCGTTCTTCCCACCAGTCATGGCACGAAGGCTGCAGAAGTGCGAATAGGAGTCGTGATGACAGGGACTCTATGACACCAGGCGAGGTGCAGGGCGCACTGAAAGCTGGGTCTACCCGCCCGTGAAAATAGACTCTCTCGGGATGGGGGTATTTAAGTCGAGGTGTGAAGGGTGAGTAGAACTAGCCAGGTGAAGGGGTGGAAAGACAGTACGCCGGGAAGAGAGGACAGCGAGTGCAAAGGCCCTGAGGCTAGAATGACCCGCACTTCCTGGAGGACGAGGCGAAAGGCAGCTGCCGGGGGGTCTGACACGTCAGCTGCTTGGTGGTAGGATCTGAGCTTCCGCGGGCCTGCGGTACCACCGTAAGGAGTCTGGACTTGATTCCAAGCACAATGGGGAGCCGTGACAGGGTTTCGACCAGGGGAGTAACACCATCTAATTTGTAAAGTGATCAAACAAGAGGTAACACCAGCACATGTTGGTGGTGAATAAAACAGTGATCGCCCTAGTTACGGTTCGGCTCAGCGCGGGGTGACCCGGAGCCCCCAGTGGAAGCAACGGCTTGAAGGAGATTTGTTTCCCCCCCAGAATTCCAGGCAGCAGGGCAGCGCCGGTGCCTCCCGGAGCTTACCTCACTGTCTCAGGTGGCTACTCGGGCCCCGGCCATGAGCTCTGCATCCCAGTTAGAAGCAAAGAATAAAGAGAAAGGAGGAAGGTACGCTTCCTTCCCTTAAGGGCGCTGCGCGACGTGCGTATACTACGTTTACTTCCGTCCGAGTAACCGTGGCTGGCCAAAGGCAGGTCGGGAAAGGCAGTCTTAGCGTAGCTCACTGCAATTCTCCAGTTCTAGTCCCGAGGAAAATGGGGGGCATGGGTACTGGGGTGCAGTGAGCGCGTGGACAGATTTAAAATACGTTCTAGTTGTAAAGCCCAGAGGTCCCGCTCGTGGGTTAGATGGCAGAGCTTACCCTATAAGAAGCGTCCAGGACGGAGAACAAGATGTGTGGTTTTTTAAGGGCCTATCGCAAGAGGTAAGCCTCGGTGATCCAGAGACGACAGCTGAGCATATATTTCCCAGCGGAGAACACGTTCTTTCTCAGGCGGTGGCATGCCCGTGATTTCGGCCGCAAGGGAGGAGCAACGCTTGGTCCCCAGGGTCACGATCCACGGCTGAGCTCTGTTGCCAGAGCAAGGGGGCTTCCCGTCCCACGTACGACCCTGGCTATGCCCGCAGGTGCAAGCCGGTGGGACGCTGGAGCCAGGCTGGCCACAACGTCATCATGAGCTCGATTCCAAATGTGTCCTTGGATTGGTTCCATTTCTCAAGACAGGGAAAGGGGGCCACGGCACCTTGTGGACCGGGGCCAGTCAGGGCCTGGGCTCTGAGCACCCGGCCTCCGCTGACTCTTCTCTCCTCGCGTGCTTGGGGCAGAGGAGCCCCCGGGAGCCGTTGCTTGCCCAGGACCTTCCTGCCCTGGTTAGAAATGAGTGTTTGCACGCACAGTGGAGCCGTGGCACGGCCGCAAGTGCTTTTTGCCTTCTCAGAATGACCCCGCGATTGATGTGGGCGCAGGTCTGGCTTGGGCACCCCAGGGCACGGACAGTTCACCCAGGGTCCGGGGCCACCACGAGGCTGTGCCAGCACCTCTGGGATGAGCCTGGGGACCCACCCAGGAGGGTGACAGCGGCGTGCTGTCCTCCCTCGGAATGCAGACGGCCGCTTGGCTTTGCACTCCGTCCTCTCTTCCAGGACCGCAGTGACCCGGGGACCGGGCGAGCGCGATGAGGGACATTCGTTCTGAGATGCACTGAGCCATGAAGCTAACCCCGGATTCTCCTTGGAAACGTGGCAACGACCTCCTTCTCCCTGGATGTCACTTAAAAAGAGTGACCGTTCATGCCAAAATTTAGCAGTGGGGAATGAACTGAGATTTGTCTATTTTTTCTAGAAAAGCAAGAGACGTGTTTCGTAGCACAACACGCCCCGTGTCAGCAATCACGCTTCGATATTCCATCAGGCAATTAGGGGAACTTCTGAAAATGTTGTGTTTTGGTGGTGGGGGGAGGGATTGAGTACCTAATTCAGGGCTATGGGGACACCCCCAGCTGCCCGATCGCAGAGAGCTGTGTCTTTGTGCAGCCACGGAAAGGGAGGTTGACTCACCTCCCCAGAACTACCACCTGAGTGGTTCACAAAGACTGGAGAGGGTGCCTGGGCTAGTCAGGTCTGCACAAAAGCCCTGATCACAAAAACCTCCTGGAAATGGAATACACTTTATTCTGGCCGAAACATCTAATACTTTCGCTATACCTCCTGGGAATATATGTTTTACAAGAGAGATGAATATTACCTCACAATCTGCCACAATACCTAATATCTATCACATTTCAAAATGAATACAATTACCACTTACAGCTCAGCATTAGCAATTTTCCTCTCTCTCTGGAAATGTTTTTTAATTGAAGGCATTTTAAGGTTGGAGAGGAAATGCACCGTTTATTTCCGTTAGATACTTAAAGTGTATGTGGTTACCTGGGAATAAAATAGCTCCACCTTGAAAGGAAGAAAAAAAATCCCGTCGGCTTACGTGGCACCTGTATTTTGTGGAACAAGGAACGAGAGTGGGGGCTGTGAGAGTTTGCAGCATGAACGAATGATAGCAGTCTCTGTAAGAACCTGCAAAATCAAATTCTCAAGAGACGGGGATTTCTTTCACAGTTTCGAGAACAAAAGCATTTCATGGAAGAATATTCACATAGATGCGCTTTTCTGTTCGTATTGTTCTAGCCACGCAGGATTAGAAATCTGAAAAGAAATAATAATAAATTAAATTTCAGTCTTAGCCATGAACTTCCTACACAAGAGTTTACCTTCCTGACAAAAACTTAACTCGTGTTTCTTTGGGAAGATTGAGCTGTTAGTACAGAATCACCTAATTTAGGGAGAGGGAATTCAGTTCTTGTCTTGATTCCAGCGTGAGCTGTGTTTTCTTCCAACCCAGTTGAAACTGTGTTTTTCTTCGAAAATGGCAAATGACTCAAATTGTGAAACTGTAGAAACGAGTGAGGGCTCCATTTTTTGGTTTCCTACAGGGAAATAATATTCAGGATACACAGAGCCCTGCCCCTAAGTTAGACGCCCCCATTGAAGTTTCAGGTGACAAATGAACTCACGATTTCACCTGCTACCGCGGTTTTGGCAGTCACTCTTGAAACGTCCTGCAAAGCCTTTGCTCTCCCATCGTTGATAAACAATCCTAGCACATTATGCCCGGGCCAACAGAAGCTGTTTTGATTCATAACAAGCACTTGTTGGCCCCGGGGTGTTGAAAAGGAAAAGGAGGGAGAGCTGTGTGCCATCGAAGAGTGGTATGCTTGGAAGTCTGTGATGCCAGAGAACTGCCTTCTGGAGCAACGAGCTGAGTGGACCACGTACGGACCCTGGGAAGACGAAGAGAAGGGCTCGCGGGAACTCCTCCTCTCCTTTCCAGCTCCTCTGTTCTCTTCGGATCGCCTCTTCCATTAATCCTTAACAACAAAAGTACCTTCAGAGGAAGAATTTGAGGATTAATGGGCAAAGGGGATCTTCAAAGCCCAGGAACACCTCTGTGTGAGGCTGGGGATTGGTATCTCCCGGCAAGCGGGACCGTGCGGAAGTTCTGGTCTACCAAATCGGCCCGCCGGCTTTTACCAGCAGCGCTGGCATGCTTCCTTAGGTTCCCGACCTTAAATTTCTTCAGCTGTAAAAGAGAAATTATAAAATCTACTTTTCAAAGATATTTGGGGATTAAATAAAATGATATGACCAGGATTATTTTTGGAACTTCTGTAAAATAACCCAAAAGTGCAGCTGGAAGGAAAATCGTAGATGTGCCCATCAGTTGAAGCACTCCATACATCAGAAATTAACATCACAATGGAAACATTTTTTTTTTTGTAAACAGATAAAAATACTGAATTTGAGATATTTAAATGAGGATCTAAGCTATAATAAAGGACGGGTTCTAAAAGAAGAGAAAACGGGTGTTATCCAACAAGCAGCATTGAGAAATTAGCAATTCAGGGGAAACAAAAAAAGTTGCATCTTCTCCTCCCTATAGACCATGTTCCAAAAAATTCCTGAAAAATCCAGGATGAAAGTAAAAAAGAAGACCGTAAAAATATAAGAAAAAATACGTTAGCTATTTAACTGGTTCCAGGCTAGGGAAGGACTTTCTGCCACACAATTCAGGGACACACACACACAAAGTGGCTGATAAGTGTGACCCTGTGAAGGTTATTTTGTATGTCAAAAATCATAGCCCAAACCAGACGCACGCGTCGCATAAAGAAAAGATGGGCAACACGCACGAAGCTAAAGAGTTAATATCCTTCATATACAGACAGCGATCCATAGGGGAAACACAACCATTTCTTTTTTCTTTTTACTGAACATAAACATTTCCTGAGGAAGAAAATGGGAATTTATCAGGAAGTAAAAAACTCGCCCTTTGGGAGAATTAAAACACCATGTCGTTTAAAGTCATCGTATTGGTCAAGATAAAACTCTGCACGTCCGCAGTGCCAATGGGGGTGTGGGCACAGGCCCTCTCCTGCTTTCCTGGGGAGGCAGCCTTCTGGACACAAGTTGCTGCAACACGGCTGGCCTCATGTTGGCGGGACGTGGTCAGGATCCGGAAGCGGCTCTTACCTCTGGAGCCAGCAATCCCACCCCTCAGGTGTGCCCACGTCCCTTACGGCTCGGCCGCCCCAGCAGAAGTAACCCTGTCCTGTACCTGCTGACACACAACATACATACATGTTGGGCTCCAGCCCCGTGCAAAGCACCTTCCGCAGCAATTATTCCTTCCAGACCCCAGAAAACCTGCACGAAACCGGGGAAGAGCCACAGTTACAGTTACCATGGAGACCAGAAAGCCTTCGCTTTCTCCTGCACTCAAGAGGCGTCTGGAAGGCTGCGTGCCACTGCGGGCCTCCCCCGCGGACGCGGCGTCCCTGCGAGAAGGCTGCTGTCTGGCCAAGCACACCGTCTCCCACGAGCTTGCAGCTCTGACCCCGAGGGGCACCTGTCCCAGGATGCCCTCCCCAAAGCAGCTTTCTCTTTTGACTCCTGTTGGGAGTCAGGGTCAAGTTCGTGGGGCCAGGCAGAGGGCCTGCCCTTCCCAGGGCCATCTACCCCGTTCCCGCAAATGGGACCAGAAAAGTACTCCTCCCTCTCCCTCAACCCTGACGTCGTCCAACAACACCACCCCAAGGGGCCTCGTCCACCTGCGTCTGAATTCTGGTCCAGGCTCGGGCTGTGCCCTCTGCCCGGCAGGGCCCCGATGGCTGGTTACAACGTCAGAAATGCCAGAGAAGCTAGACAGGTAACAACCCAGGGATGATTACACCCGTCATGCTACCACACATCTGCTTAAAATTGTTCGTGTTCTCCTCTCTCGGTCCCTCTGCCCTTTCTTGTTCCCCGCTCTAGCTCCAGGGTAGGTGGGTAGCTCTGGAGCCCAAGCGATGTTGACTATTTGTTGACCGAATCAACGAACATCCCCACGAGACAGAATATTGCAAGACATTAACAGGACGCTTTAAAAAAATGTTTAAACATGGTAGACGACATTCAGACTGAAAGGCCATTTTATGTTTAATTTTTTTAAGTGTATTCATCATTTATTTTGAGAGAGAGAGAGAGAGAGAGTGAGAGCATGAGTGGGGAGGGGCAGACAGAGAGGGAGAGAGAGAAAGAGGGAGGGAGAGAGTGAGAGAATCCCAAGCAGGCTGCACCTCCAGCCTGACACGGTGCTCGATCCCACCACCCTGGGACCCCACGACCTGAGCCGAAATCAAGAGTCGGATGCTTATCTGATGGAGCCGTCCAGGCGCCCCTCTTATCTGAGTACTCTTGAGGTTTTCCGTGACGTCATCCCCCCCGTGGGCACGGCATTGCCGTTCCATTCGTATCACAAACTGTTCTGTTTTAATTTCGCGTAGAATAACTGTTCTGTTTTAATTTCGCGTAGAATACCGCACACGTGCTCCGTCCTTGTGACGCGTTAATTTTTTCTGTTCCGGTCGGTGATTTTTTCTTCCATCCTTTGTCACGAGTCCTGCTTCCCTGACCTCTGGAACGCGAGACGGGCCCCTTCACTGTGCCGCTGATCGCATTCCGATTTTATATTTCTTGGTTTTTTGAGCCAGGACTTTCGCATCTTCCAAACAGCTCTGCCAAGTCTTCCGGCTTCTGAGAAATGAGTTTCAGCTTTGCCGTTGTGTACACAGAGAAGGGGCCCTGCCACCCTGGGTGTCTCAGCCTCCCTCTGTGCAAGAGCCCAGCCAGTGCTGCTGGCCACCTTCCTCCTTCTCCCCGACCCCTCATCGCCGTCGGCTGCCCCTCTCCACCTGCAGCCTGGACGCGTGGAAGAAAATGTTTGGGAGCGGGGAGCCCAGGGGCTGGTCCACAGCCGGCTGCATAAGCTTGACCACAGCGAGCGGGGCACGAGCCACCCCGGGCTGCAAACCTTTCTTCCGGTAAGCAGGGTGGGGGGCTGATGTGGACACACATTGTCACACGGTCTCCGTCTCCAGCTCCCCCTTATTCCCAGCTACCTGTGTGCCCCTCCTGCGTCCTTTGTCCACGTGCTGATGCCCTCAGTCTCTCTGCAAACACCTGCTGAGCCCAGGATTACTGAAGCCACAGAGAGAGTGGAGAAGGCCGCCGTGCATGCGAGCGGGCAGAGCCCAGCATGACAAACGTTTTAATCAAGCTGTCCTGTTCCGTGGGGCACAGATTGGAAGAACTCGTTCTGTGGAGGGTTCGGGAGGTGGCTTTACAAAGCAGGTAACGACCGAGCCGGACGGGCCCTTAGAGTGTTGGGTAAGGGTTCGTCATGCAGAGAGAAGTGCGTTCTGGTTGCGGATAATGCACGTATGAGTCACAGGGAACTAGGCAGAGCGTCCAGGGACCTACGAGGTAAGGTGGGAACTCAGGAGCCCACCCACCCCCTGGAGGCAAGGACTCCTTGCTGGAGCAGAAGCCCCATGAGGCAGGGTCCCGGGTCACTATTTCAGTGGCAATGTGTCTCAGTGCCTTGCACAGACAGCACGCTGTTCTGTGGGTCTCTGGTCCCTAATGGCCCAGACACGCGGGACCCTTTGGTTGCCCACGGGTCCCGGGCTCTCCCCGCTCTGGATTTGTTCACTGTGCTCCCTTGACCTGGAATGCCCGCCCGTTCTCTCAAATTCCCACTCATCCCTCAAAATGCAACCAGACATCAGCCACGCTGCCTCCCGAGCTGGACAGGTAGGTGATCCCTCGTCTCTGTCCACTGTCCCCGTGGGGCCGCCGTGGGGCTGCCTGTTGACTGGTGAGTGTTGGGAACCTCTGCTCGGGACTGGCACCTGCGTGCAGGGAGAGGGGCTGCACACACCGGCCATGGGAGAGGGAGGGTCTTCCTCGGGCCTCCCTCAGGTGCCCTCCCGCGGTGCCCTTCCCCTGAGGCCAACCTCCCATTCCTGTGGGCCCATCCTCCTCCTCCTCCCTGCGGACCTTCTGGAAAGCACCACAGGCCTGAGCCACCGGAACCACAGAAACGTATTTATCCGCTCCTGGTTCTGGAAGCCGGAAGTCCACGGTGAAGGTCGTTCCTCCCGAGGCCTCTCTCCCCGGCACACAGCTGGCCGTCCTCACACGGCCAGCCCTCCGCGTGGGCCTGAGTCCCACTCTCCTCTACGAACAAGGACACCCCAGCGTCCTCATTTTAATTTAATTATCTCTCAAGACCCCGTCTCCAGATACAGTTCCCTTCTGAGGTCCGGAGAGTTAGAGCCGCAACATATGCGTTTCGAGGGACGCAATTCGGCCCCCAACACCTGCCAGTAAATGTTACCGCTTTTGCATTTTCAGTTATGCCCAGTCTTTGCTTTGCTCTTTTGAGGCCTTCAGAGACAATAATTTCTTTCAGAGTCAAGCTTCCTTGAACCTCGCCCTGCTATTTTCCGACCACGTCCTCGTCCATAGAACCACGCTGCTTTTGTTTGATTCTGAGTTTTGAGCCCACGGCTTCTATTTCCTCCCATGTCTCTGATCCCTGTCTCGCTGCTTCCTTGCCTTTTACGGCCCCAGGTGACTTTCTTTCATTTATTTATCTTGGCAGGTGTTACCAGCTTATTTCTTTTATTTCCCCTTTGCCTCTGGTACTTAACACCAGACCATCTGTGCCCGTCTCACTTTTTTTTTTTTTTTAATCCACCCAACTTTTCCCAGCCCCTACTATGTGTCGGGCACTGTGCTGGCAGGGCCCCCGCGGCCGGAGAGGGAGACCTCAGTGTCGGGCTCAGAGCACCACCGAGGGGCTTAGACCCATCGCCGGGCACAAGGGAGGCTCTGCTCTGTGGCGAACGCTGCCGTGTTCTCAGCACCTTCTCCTCGCACCCCTGCATCGGCCTCACCCCGATGCCTAGGAAACACGGACCTCGTGCCTCGGCTCTGCAAGGGGCCACACTCGGGCTTCGGCATTAGCAGCCGAACTGCAGGGATTGTGGTGCACAGGAGATGTTAAATACGGCTTTACCGCCACAGCGAGGGAGGAGACGATTGATGTGGCTGTGGCCACTGGGGTGGCCATGTCCGGAGTAGAGGCAAAGAAGATCGACATGGAGATGACCTTGAGGGATGAGTAACAGCTCAGCAGGGAGGCAAGGGATGGGAGGAAACTCTAGAAAGGGAGGGTTAGCAAATTAGCAAACACATACGCCTGTGACAAGGCACAACAAGCTTCCGGACCAGCAAAGGGTCTAGAACAGGAGAGTGGCTGGGGAGGGGGTGGCCGCCTGGAGGCTTGGCAGGTGGACTGAGCAGGGCTGGGCTGAGTGCCACGCTGTGCTCTGGGCAGCTGACGGTCTCCCAGGTGAGGAGTCTCTAGGACGGGCCGCGGGGGACCTCTTGGGGGCACGTATCCTTGTTCCTATCCTCAGACCCGCCTCCTCTGCCCCACCCACACAATAGAATTGCCTAAGGAGCTTTCTAGAGAGTGGAACAGCCAGGCTCCGTCTCCAAGAGTTCTGAATCCGTAGGTCTACAGTGGGTCCAGGTGTCTGTCCACGAATGTCCTTTACGGATGATGGCGCTAAAGCACAGTTACTGACCCCTGCAAATGCCATAAACTCCCGCCAGCTGACCATCTACCTCTTTGGTCCCTAGTTGACCTTCAAAAGGATCTGCGGACTGCCCTCTGTCCTCCCAGAAGCTGACCCCATTTTCTCTCTCCCTCCCATCTTTTCCGGTGGCAGCAAAGAGGAAATGAGGACATAGGTGGAAAGCACATGGACACTTGAATCAGATAAAATCAGGTGCAAATCCCTCCTCTCCCTGCAAAGGGAGGAAGCTTTTTTCCACCTTCCCGGTCCTCTCGTGTAATAAGATCTTAGAACGTAACTGCTTCTCCCCAGCCTTCTCCCTCTGCTCAAATGTTCCTGTGTCCTTTCTACCTCCTTATTCACTCCGAAACCGGCTCGTCAGCCCTCCTCCCCCGGCCCCCGGGGAGGGAAGTTTGTCTGCCTTTGCCGCTCACCTTCCACCGGTCGGCGGCTGTCACTGCCGGCCATGCCGCCACCCTCCCGGGCTTAACGCTGAGCTCTGCGCGGCGCGTCCTCAGACCGTGCCCTGCTCCCCTCCACCGGGAACCCCCTGACCTCAGCCTCCCCACGTGCTGCCCGCGGGAAGTTTACAACTCCGCCACGCCCAGGAGACGCACTTGACCATTGCCTGTCAAGGGAGGGAGGCTCGGTAGCCATTATTTCCCATTGTAACAACGGAGAGATCGACTCCGTGTGTGATTGGATTTATCGAAGGCCACACAGTAAGATTTTCCCACTTTCTTTCCTAGTCTGGGCACCCAGAGAAAATTTAGTATTTCTCTGCCCTATTTATGAACGGTTTTCTAGAGGATATTAGCCACAGGCACTGTTGTCAAAACGGAAATCATTGGGGGTTCAGAGGGAGGGTGTTCATTTTCCTTTCTTTAATAGACTACTCGCATGGCGAGCGGTGCTCGCGAGAAGGCCCGCAGCCTTTGTCCGGGCGAGAGGTCTGTCGAGTCCCCGCTAAGTTGGGAAACTCCTCCGGCCGTTCAGCCAGATACCTTGCTTCTCGGTGGGTCTCGAAGAAGAGAGATTGGCTCTCTGATGTGCCGTTAGCCCATCCGCCTGACCCAGGCTCATTAGGCGAGACAATGACTCCTGGCGGGGGTAGGATTATCCTGTTGGAGGTGATGCATCTGGAGCCACACATTTCAGCACATCTGGAGAGTGGGGAAAAAAATAACCCAGAAGCAAGGCATTGGTAAATGTCAGCTGTTTATTGACTTTCCTGTTTGGAAGCAAAATACGAAGCCAAACAAGCCGAGTTCGACTCGGAAAGCCGCTGCTGGTGGCCACGCAGCTGTGGGCAAGCGGCCCCGGCCTGGCCCCGGCGTCACCTGGGTGGCTGAGCGTTTCCTGCCGCCCCTTCCCGGGCGGGCAGTTGCTGCAGGATCCCGTGATAATGAACTCCCTGCTATTGTTACACTAAACACCAACAGTACGGGTTATTTTAATGGACATATTGCTTTAAACTGAGCGCCCGCCATCTGTTCCGTCCCTCATTTTGAATGCAAAAAGAACATATTTCACAATTACATCTGTAAGTAATGATATAAGTAATTTAAATGCATGTATATGTTCACACAATGCAGTAGACAGCTGGGATATTTTCCCCCCACTCTTATGTTTCAGGCACAAATCAAGGGAAAATATTCACCGTTCCTTATATAGTGCATTTTCCCATTTGTGCGAGGGAAACAAGGTTTTCTGCCCTCACCGTACCTAGGAGTTCAAGGCAGGCTTCATAAACTAGATCACAGAGTCGTTTTTACGATGCTCGCCTTGTCTCCGTCCAAATCCCCCCCCGGCTTGAGTGACAGCTTGGCAGATGCGGGGCATCAGATCAATCAGTTTCAATAGATGTTCATGAGGGGCCAGGTCGGCTGTGTGGGCGAGCCTTTCTTTCACTCCCTCCCCTGGAGACAAGTCTGGGAGAAGTACCTCCACAAAAGGAAGAATCTGAGGGCGGTCAGCGTGCCCACCGGATGGGACGTCCGGGACAGGGGGGCCCAGGGTCCCTGCCAAGAACGGCCAGGTTGCTTGGCTCGATCGAGGGAACGGGCACTCGCTGGGGCGGGGGCGGGGGTGGGGGGTGGGTGCCGAAGAGAAGGATGTCAGAAGCTGGCGGCGAGGAGACGTGGCACCAAAGCCCTAGAGGAGGATGCCCCGTGGCTCTCGAAGGCCACGGGCGCATCGTTGGGTCCCAGCTCGGAGGCAGGGTCCAGGGAACGACGCCCCGAATGTGGAGCACTTCAGTGTAACTAACGCTCACATAAGATTCCAGGGTGACTTGGACGGGGAATCTGCCAGATGGCAACTCTGATATCTACTTTTCTCTTCTGGAAACTCGGTCTTTGAATACCAACGTGTTACAGATAATGCAAACCGCGGTTGCTGTTTTGAAGGAGAGTGGGTTTTTTTGTTTTTACCCGTCACCAACACAAACAGAAAATATTTGCTTTTGTGATGTCCCGCGACCCGGTAAGAAGATAGAATTGTTTAAAGGCTTTTGCATTGTCCTCATTCGAAGCAAGGAATGGAGGGGCTCATAAATCCCCCAGCGTTGACATCATTGCCTTTTTATATCTATATACTCCATATTTATTGTGCCTGTTTTTTTTGGCATCTGTGACATAGCTGACAGAGGTGGATTTGCATGGGGACTTATGTTACCGTTTGCAAGGACTCCCTATAGAGAAGCTTCCTGAGCTTCCTGTAGTTTTGATTTTTTAACTGCTTGTAGCGATGCATTTATTATTATTTTTTCCCCCTCACACAAAGGTGCTAGCTTGAACTGATGGAAGGTTTATTTTTGGAACATTATTAGCAGCTTAAAAATTTGGAAATGTTGCACAAAGGGATAAAATTGGATTAAGAGTTAAGCAGAATACATTATTATTGACTCTTTCTCACGAGGACCCACGAGAGAGGTCAACCTTATTTGCCTTGATTTAACAGATGTTATTGGGGGCATATATTTAGATAAAAAAAAAAAAAACCTTTACAGTCTTGACTATTAAAGGGTTACCTGTTTTTCTCCATTATTGATTTGGTTAGAAGAACTTTCAACCCTGAGTTCATGGTTAATTTAGTATTTATTCTAAATTGGATCAAAATTGCCAATGAATTGCCTCTTCAAAGAAATTGAATTTACCATCTAATGAGACAGTCCCCCCAGATGAAATCTTAACCAGAGTTCTAGACAGTGACAATGCAAACGTTGCTTGGGCGTTCTAAATTGAGCCGTAAGTCATCTCCAGTCAGATGGCTGTGAGTTTCCAGGTGAAGGTTGCCTCTAGATGGTTGTAGAGAAATTCAGTAACACAAGTGTGCCACATTTTCAGTCTTCAGTGGGGATCTAGGTGATACCATATCTTGCACACGTCCTGCTGGATGTTCAATCTGCTGGTGTGGCCACTAAACATCTAGCTTTTTGCACTAGACTCTGTAGGTTGGCCGACCTCTTCTGCCTCTATTTCCTCAGCTGCAGAATGGGAACCGGGGGGAACACCGGCCTCCTGCATGTAAATTACTTGGGAAAGTCCACACGGGACAAGGGTCTGCTGCCTCAGTATTGGCCATCGTTGACACAGGAGACTGGGAGTGTTTGTGGTAAGGAAACCTCCTGCTTCATCACTGCTTCAACACTGACGTTTTAAGGAATTCTCATCAAATCCAAAAGTTTACCCTTCGGCTCAGACGCGAAAGAAAAATGGTTGTGCCTTTGGTTTATCTGACCTGCCATCGGTACCGGGCGCGGCAGGCACTTCCTGCTGGAGGACATGGGAATTTCCATCTGGTTGAATGAGCTGTTGAAAAGCAAGGCCCACACGCCCCAGACCCAGGGGAGGAAATCACGGGTTTGCAGAGAATGGTTATAGGGGCTGAGAGGCCTGGACACCAAGACCAACGTGTTGCAACAGTCACTCAACGTTTACCAGTCTCTTTAAAAAAGGCAGAAGCAATGCAATCAAATTAAGGAAGTAAATAAAGCAAAGGGTGTTAGTGGACGTGGAGGAAAGACACACAACACATTTCCTCCCTATATTTTAGGCAAAAAAAAATGTTTTTTAAGACTTTGTGAAACATGTCAGGATGTCAGCCCTCAGATCAGGCCCAGGAAAATCTCACAATGAACACCTAGAAGGTTTTGCAGTGTGGGAGAACATTCTTTTGGGTAAAACAGAGATCACGTATCAAATGAGGTCTGTCTGATGGCATGGTTCAGACTTCAAAACTGGTAGTGATGTGCTTTTAACAAAGGGAGACAACTAAGCAGGAGTATTTGTTAATTTGACAATGACTAAATTACCAGTTTGTGAGGAAGATAGGCCATCAACACGGGCACAACTCTTTCCTAGGGAATATTTGCCATGTAGTTTAATATTTGATTTATAAATTCCACTCTACCTGGAGAATTTCACATTCTGGGTATAAGTACATTCTCTCTCTCGTATTGTTGGATTGACATGGGATTTTTTTTTTAATTCTAAAACATAAAGGGAAGGTGAAAGAAATTTCTAAGCTGTGGGAAGAGCCAAATCCTAGAAATCCTTGTGACCTCCCCTGAAAACACATAGGATTTGTTGCTGGCTTGAGGCCATGACGATCGCGAGCAGATACGAGTTTATCCAGACATTCTAGCTGTCTGGCCTTTTAATCCAGTGACAACAGAGGGCTTGGAGCAGGTGACGTGCAAGTCCCTGTAGGTGGCAGAACAGCTGTAGCTCCTCACCAAGTGTGTCAGAGCTTGTGTTGAAGTCAGGGAAAATGATGGATGGCTGTACGAAGGAGAACCTGCACCAGAAAGGTGGCCCCACAAGGTCAAGGACCAGTGGACTTGGACGCCCAGGGAGGGTTGAGGAGAAAACAAGCCAGTAACAGACTTGGTAAATACGGGCATGAAAAGCACACTAACAAACAGATGAAACCCTCACCCAAACCCAATAACCCAAAGCTTCCAGGGAGACAGGGTGCCATGAAGGCAGTAGTGAGCCAGATGCAAGTTTACTGCTAGAATTGAGATTCTCACTCAGGGACCCGAGTTGAGTGCAATTGTCTGAGTTTACTAATTAAGCAGCCATTAAGAACACCTACATTAAATAGTGGATTCCATACGGAAATCTGGAGCTGCCTGCCACGGGGCCAGCTTCTTCTCTCCCACGGACACATCCATTGGTTTTCATGTGGCAAATGGGAGAAATCCACGGGGCAGGATGCCACACACAGTTACGACGTACATCACCCTGCACGTTTGTGTGGGTTTAAATATGTGTCATTGGGAATGCGGAGGGCCATTTGAATGTTGAGCTTAAGGAATTTGGTTAAAGAGCCATAGAGAGATTTTGGTCCATCATCTCCATGTGGACAGATCTTCAGATCAGACGTAATGATAATTTCACATACATAAAGGGATCAGAGAATGGAATTGACTTGATGGCACTCTTCTTTTGATGGGGATGCCCACTGATATCTTAATGAGGAATGATCTTAATGATGCCTAAATATCTCATACGTTCCCAATTTTTAGTTTTTAACAATCTCTATTGTCTATACTCCTCTAGATATATCACACTCCATCATTTTAATATTGGTTAAAAAATGATACCAATGAAGTTTAAAGAATGTTTCTTTTTTCTTCTAGTCCGTGGATCAGTGCCATTTGGAGTAGAAAATGGTGAAAATGAATTCAAATGTTTACGCTTAACTATGTGGTATAAAAGAGATAGTTTCAGGTAATTTTGCCTTTGTTTCAGGCTTTAGTCAATAAACAGATTATAAAATTCATTCATGATGCAAAGATTCAGGTATTGGGTGCTGGCCAGTTGTAAAAGACCACTGACTGAAGCCAGTGTCAATGTGTGTTTGGGGGTGGGGATGGGAAGAGATTGAGAGACAATGCATTTTTTTAAAAAGTCAACGAAAACTGTTCTGAGGTTGAATATTCCTGAGTAGTAATGGGAGATCTAAACACAGGAATGTTACCACTGAACCCAAATATGACAAAATGATACTAGCAGGGAATAGAAAAGAAACAGATTGTTCCTGCCAAGCTGAGAGAAGCAAGTAATAAACAAAATTATCGGTAAAGAGGAAAGGGATTTCGAATAATTCATGTTCTGAGCAATGGAGGGACAGATGACATATTTTCCCAGTCCTGGCTCCTGTGTTGAATTCTAGGACTGCAGTTTGAGAAGGGTTTAGGCGAGCGGGCCTCTGAAGGCTCCAGAAATATTGACTGCCAAGAGTCCTTACGACTGACTGTGAATGCCCTGCACAGTGTGGATGTTGAAAAAGTCCTTAGAGGTGGTCACTCTTTAACAACTAGATATTAGAAGATTGTGATCAGATTCTGGATATTATATTAGTATCTTTTCAAAAAGATCTGCTAGCTATATGTAGCCTCAAGATTAAAAACACCATCAAACAGCCTCAAGAAAAAGCATCCAGCATCCATGTCTTCCATAACTTTTTATTATCATTATATACACCAGGTCTATATATATTACATATGTAGATATATACATACCAATGTATATGTCATCTATTTTTATACCATATGTACTGGTTATTATTTAAAAACTACTTAAAAATTTGGTCTGTAATCAGGGCACCTTGGTGGCTTAGTCAGTTCAGCGTCCAACTCTTAGTTTTGGCTCAGGTCATGATCTCCCAGTTGGTGAGTTCGAGCCCACATTGGGCTTCGTGCTGACAGCACGGTCCTTCCTGGGATTCTCTGTCTCCCTCCCTCTCTTCCCCTGCTCCACACTCTCTGTCTCTCAAAATAAATAAAACTTTAAAAAAATTTTTTAAAAATTGGTCTGTGATTTTTCTGTTGTAGTCATAGTTTTGGATGGCTCCTTGAGCTCAGGTTATGAAGGAATTCTCTGTGACTTGACATCTGAGCAAGCTTGCCTGTAAAGGACCTGAGAGCGAGCAGCGGCCCCTTGCTTTCCCTATGTGCGCACATCATCTGCTTGTGCCTCCCAAATGGCCAGTGTGGTGGGCTTATGACGGACATGTTCTCTCCCTACCGTGATTCCTATAAATATTGGACTTGGCCATGTGGTCGAACGGAGCACACATTGAAGATACTTACGCTTTTTGTTATAATTTGGGCCTTTTAAGGGTACGCTTAATGATTTTGTTATTTGTCTTTCCAATCCTGTGCTAACATTGGCCAAAAAAGTAACATTTCAAAGCGATGAGCAAACAAATTGGATAAAACGCATTTCTAATTTTTTTGGATTCTAATAATCGTTTAAAGACCATAGGCACTGGGGCGCCTGGGTGGCGCAGTCGGTTAAGCGTCCGACTTCAGCCAGGTCACGATCTCGCAGTCTGTGAGTTCGAGCCCCGCGTCGGGCTCTGGGCTGATGGCTCAGAGCCTGGAGCCTGTTTCCGATTCTGTGTCTCCCTCTCTCTCTGCCCCTCCCCCGTTCATGCTCTGTCTCTCTCTGTCCCCAAAATAAATAAACGTTGAAAAAAAAAATTAAAAAAAAAAAAAAGAACATAGGCACTTGTTGGGGTGAGCACTGGGTGTTGTATGAAAACCAACTGGACAAATTTTATATATATATGTATAAAATTTAAAAAATTAAATGAATAAATAAATAAATAAATAAATAAAAAGAGCATAAGCTCTGAGGGACAGGTTCACTCTCTTTTTTCACTGGGATGTTACGTTTCCTGGAGAAACACCTGCACCCAGCCAGCCCTCAGTGAGCACTTGGAGAAGGAGTATACTACATGAAGTTCAGAATACTCACGTCCATGAGATGTGTAAAGGACATTTCTCTTTAAGGTGTGACCAGATGGAATTGGTTAAACCCCCCTCTCAGTTTTTGAGCCTCTGAAAACCCAAGTAGACTTGATGTTCCCCCTCCACTTAAAGTAAGTGGTTAAGACTTTAATTTTAGGGCATTCCCACTCTCTTTCGGTCACTTGCTGGGATCTGCACCACCTTCCTCACACTCCCTTCTTGGGAGAGTTTCGAGCAGGCTTGAAGGATTCCCCAAGAGGAATAATGGGCTGTGCTTGGTAGCATTGGGACGACCTCTGTGTCTTGCTTCCAGTTTCCAAAGTGGATGTGAGGGGGTGAATGGTGGGTAGGAGAAACTTTCAGTGGGACCGGCAAAAGGGCTGGCTGGAATAAATATTGGATGTAGGATCAGTGTCTTCAACCCGGGAGGTGCTTTGACGCCAGAGAGCAGATGGGCACAGTCTACAGTGTGCAAACTTGGATCATGGTAACTTTTAATGTTTGCATTGGCTTTTCACACCCATTACCTTATTCCATTCTGGACCCAATTCTGTAAGGGAGATGGGCCATTATTGTCTTGGGATTCAGGAGTAGAGATGGAGACAGAAAGAGACCAGGCTGTTAGAGATCTTCCAGAGATGGGAGAAGCACATTTGCCATCTACTCAATATTTGTTTCCACAACATCTACTGTTGGCCAAGTGCTAGCAGAGAGGGGATAAAAAGACTCAGTCTTCTAATTTGTTTTTAATTTAAAAAGGCAAGTTTATTGAGACAGAATACAGTAAATTCACTTTTGTAGTTTCATGACTTTTGATGATGGTGTAGGATTCCCAGACGTGCCCTATAACCCCTGTGTAGTCAGTCTCTGGTCTCCACCCCAGCGTCCGGGCATCCACTTATCTGATTCTTGTCCGTATAGTTTCACTTTTTCCAGAATGCCATATAAATAGATCATAGAACACGTAGCCTTTTGTGCTTCTTTGGCTCATGCTTTTGGTATTGTAATTAAGTAAACTTTTTAGCCAAAGAACTGAAAGATTTTATCCTGTTTTCTCTTAGAAATTTTATCATTTTAGGTCTTACATTTAAGTATATGATCCAACTGGATTTATCTTTTTGCAAATAATCTAAGGTATCAAAAATGTCTGTCTTTTTCAATGTGGCTATCCAATCTTATAACACCATTTGCTAAAAATTATGTTTATTGAATTTTCTTGCAACCTGGTTGAAAACCAGTTGGCCACAGATGTGTATATCTATTTCTAGACTATTTGTTCTATTGATCTATTGGTCCATCTTTAGGCCAATACTACATTGTTTTCATTACTGTAGCTTTATAATAAGTATTGAAATCAGGTAATGTAAAGCTTCCAGCTTTGAAATTTAGAAAACTTCTGTCAATTTCTATGAAAGACTGCTGATATTTCGTTTATAATGCAGTATCTTTTCTTTTATTGATAATTTATTTAATTTTTCTCAGCAGTGTCTTGTAGTTTTTAGTGTACTCATCTTGCACACTTTTTGTCAGACTTACCTCAAGTTATTTTATATTTTTTGACATTATTATAAATTGTTTTATTTTTAATTTTAATTTCTAATATGTATTGCTAGTATATAGAAATACAATTTCTTTTTGCACATTTATTTTGTATCCTTGTATCCTGCAATTTAGCTAAACTGACTTATCAGTTCTAAAATTTTTTTTTTTAACGTTTTTATTTATTTTTGGGACAGAGAGAGACAGAGCATGAACGGGGGAGGGGCAGAGAGAGAGGGAGACACAGAATCGGAAACAAGCTCCAGGCTCTGAGCCATTCGCCCAGAGCCTGACGCGGGGCTCGAACTCATGGACCGCGAGATCGTGACCTGGCTGAAGTCGGACGCTTAACCGACTGCGCCACCCAGGCGCCCCGACTTATCAGTTCTAGTAGGCTTTATTTTATTTTATTTTTTAGATTCTATAGGATTTTCTATGTATATGCTATCATGTCGTCCGTGTATAAAGACAGTCTTAATTCTCCCTTTCCAGTTTGGGTGCCTTCTATTTCTTTTTATTGCTTTGTGATTATAACCTCCAATACAATATTGAATAAAAGTGATGACAGTGAATATTCTTTCCTTGTTACTAATCTTAAGCAGAAAGCATTCGGTCTTCTATAGTTAGGTCTGATACTAGCTGTACATTTTATTTATTTATTTTTTTTTTTCAACGTTTATTTATTTTTTTTTGGGACAGAGAGAGACAGAGCATGAACGGGCGAGGGGCAGAGAGAGAGGGAGACACAGAATCGGAAACAGGCTCCAGGCTCTGAGCCATCAGCCCAGAGCCCGACGCGGGGCTCGAACTCCCGGACCGCGAGATCGTGACCTGGCTGAAGTCGGACGCTTAACCGACTGCGCCACCCAGGCGCCCCTAGCTGTACATTTTAAATAGATGTACTCTATCAGTTTTATGAAGTTCTCTTCTGTTCCTTCTTTGTTTTATGTACCAGAATTTAGTTTCTCTTGGCAAATGTTTATGTGCACTAGAAAAAATGTGTATTCTATTTTTGTAATGCCTATTAAGTCAATTTAGTTGATAATGTCGGTTAAATCTTCTATATAATTATTGATTTTTTTTGGTCTATTTATTTTATCAATTACTGAGATAGGGGTGTTGAAATCTCCAGTTATAATTGTGCATTTGTCTATATCTCCTTGCAGTTCTGTTTGTGTTTGCTTCATGTATTTGAAACACTGTTATTAGAGGTATAAACATTTAGTTTGTTACATCCTCTTGATGAATTGATCCCTTTATTATTATGAAATGACTATTCCAGAAAAATCTTTGTGCTGAAATCTACTTTGTCTGATATTAACATAGTCACTCCAGCTTTCTAAAATATTAATGTCTTTATGAGGCATCTTTCTCCATTTTTAAACTCCTCCAATTTGTGTCTTTATATTTATGCTCAGTTTCTTGTTGACAGAATATGGTTGGGTGAGGTTCTTTTTATTATTTAATCTGACAATCTCTGTCTTCTAATTGGAATGTTAGATCATTTACACTTAATATAATCACTGATATGGTTGAGTTTAAATCGACCATTTTGCCATTTGTTTTCTGCTATACTATTCATCATTTGTTTCTTTTGTTGTCTTTTTCTGTCTTCTTTTGCACTATTGAGCATTTTTATTATTTCGTTTTACCTCTTTTGTTGGTTATTATTATAATACTTTGTTTTGTTTTGGTGGTCGCTGTAGGATTTGTGGTATCCATCTTGATTTATAAGTTTACCTTCATGGACATTTTTTCATTTCACATATAGTATAAGAATCTTATCAAAGTATATTTTTTCCCTTCAAGTCTTGTGTTATTATTGCCATGTGTTTTATTTCTACATATGTTGTAATTCTCTGACTACATTATTATTTTTGCTTTAAGCAATCGTCTTTTAAAGAGATTTATTTATTTATTTATTTTCAACGTTTATTTATTTTTGGGACAGAGAGAGACAAAGCATGAACCGGGGAGGGGCAGAGAGAGAGGGAGACACAGAATCGGAAACAGGCTCCAGGCTCTGAGCCATCAGCCCAGAGCCTGACACGGGGCTTGAACTCCCGGACCGCGAGATAGTGACCTGGCTGAAGTCGGACGCTTAACCAACTGCGCCACCCAGGCGCCCCTAAAGAGATTTAAATAAGAGGAAAAATGTTTTTTATATTAATCACATAGTAATAATTTCCAGTAGTCCTTATTGTTTTATGTTGATTAGTGATTCTCCACTTGAACAATTTTTCCCCCTCTGGAGGACAATTGATAATATGTAGAGACTTTGGGGGTCACAATTGGGGCAGGGGGAGTGTTGCTGACATCTAGTGGGTAGAGGCCAGGGATGCTCCAAGGCAGCCTACAATGAACAGAAATCCTTTGCAATAGACTATCTGTTTCAAAGACAGGTAGTACCATCGTAGAGCAACCCTAAGGTATAACCAGATTTCCATTTTCTTTTTGCCTGAAGGACTCACTTTAATACAACTTGTATACAGTTGAACTGAATTCTTTCAGTTTATGTGTGTCTGAAAAGTTTTTCCTTCATCATTGTTTTTGAAGGCTATTTTTATTGGTACAGACTCTAGGTTGACGATTTCTTTTTTCCTTCACATTTTTTTCTTTGCTTTGCTATATAGTAAAGATGCTCCTACACTATCTTCTGGCTGCATTGTTTCCGACAAGAAGTTGGCTGTAGTTCTTACCTTTGTTCTTCTGTACATTGTCCCACAGTTCACCAATGCTCTTTTCATTGAAAAAAATCTATTTTCTCTGTGTTTTATATTGGATTGTTTCTATTATTGTTCTCTTCTGAAATATCTAATCTGTTGTTAATCCCATCCAATATATTTCTAATTTCAGACTCTGTGAAGTTTATCCCTAGAAGTTTTATTTAGACTTTTATTTTAATATCAATGTCTCTATTTAATATGTTCAATCTTTCTCTAGCTCCTTAAACATATGGAATATATTTATAGTAGATATTTGGTCTTTATCTATCTTTTGTTTTATCATTTGTGTCAGTTTTAAGTTTGCATTGTGTGCGATTTCATCTTAATCATTCTCATAATAATACAGCTGTTTTATTTGGCTGGTGCTTTTTATGAGATGCAATATAATGTAAATTTTTCTGTGTTGAGTGCTGGATATTTTTGCAACCCTATAAACATTCTTGAGCTTTATTCTCAGTGTAGTAAAGTTACTTGGAAAGAGTCTGATCCCTATCTCTTTTATATTTTATCTTTGTTAAATAAGACTAGAATAGCAATTAGTGTAGCATTTTCCCCAATACTAGCAAAAAATCATTCCGAAAGCTTGTACAATGCTCATCTAATATCATGAATGCCAGGAGAAAGTAGAATAAAAATTTTCAATTGTGAAAGAAGAAAACTGTCAACCCAGAATTTTATATCCAGGAAAACGATCCTTTAAGAATACAGGGGAAATAAATACATTCTCAAAGAATGGAAGTACTAGAAGAATTTGTTGTTAGAAAGCCTACCCTTAAATATTGATCAAAGGAATTTCTTCAAACAAAAAAAAATGTAAAGGTCTTAGATGATGTGGAAGAAGGAATGAACAACAGAAAGAACAGAAATATGGGTACATACAATAGATTATTTTTTCTAAAAGATTTTATAAATCTTATTTCATGATTGAAAAAAAAGTTAACAATGAGGATAATTATATTTTACAGTGTGGCAGGTTAAAAGGACCCAAATGGAGGTAAGATTTCCCCCAGTGAAAGAGAGAAGATGTTGATATCAGTAGACTGTGATGCCAAGTGTGTGTGTTTCAAAACCCAGAAGAACCACCAAAAAAACTATAAAAGAGACGAATGAAAAAACACAATAAATAAATCAAGATACACCTCCGGAAAAAATGTATAACCTATAGGAAGTCAAGAAAAGAGAAACAGGACCAAGGACCAGAAAAAACAAATATTAAATAGTAAAATGGCAGGCTTAATCTCCAATGTGTCAATAGTCACCATAATGTATATGGACTAACTGCAGTAGTCAGAAATCAGTGATTTGTAGATTGGCTGTGGAGTGTTATTCAAGGCTAATTCAGCTTTTGAAAATCAGTTAAGGCATTCCACCATACTAACAAGCGAAAGAATAACAGTCATACAATCATGTCAACTGATGCAAAAAACAAAAAACAAAAAACAAACAAAAAAAACCCAAAAAAACCCAAAAAACAAAACAAAACAAAACCCCTACATTTGACAAAAGGTAACACTATTTATGACTTTAAAAAATACTTTCATTAAGTTAGAAATGGGAAGTAATTACCTCATCTTGATTAAAAATATCTATGAAACACCAACAGCTAACATCATACTTAGTGGTGAATTAAAACTTTACTCCTAAGGTAATAAAAAAGGCAAAGACATTTGTTCTCACCACTCTTATTCTACATACTACTGGCAATAATTTCCACTGTAACAAGACAAGCTTAAGAAACAAAAGACACACAGATCTGTAAAGAAGAAATTAAATAGCCTCTATTTGAAAATGAGTGATTGCCTATGTAGAAAATCTCAAGGAATTTGTGCTTACCCATAAAATTCTATAGTAAGTGAGTTCAGCAAGTTCATAGGGCACAAGGTCAAGACACATTATTCTATACTAGCAATGAACATGTGGAAATCTAAATTAAAAACAAATACCATTGATATTTGTCCCGAAGAAAATGAAATACTAAAACATCCACCATACAACACATGTACAGGGCCTGTATGTTACATATTTTAAAATGCTGATAAAAGAAATAAAAGGATATACAAATAAATGAAAAACTGTACCATGTTAATGGATTAGTTAACATCATAAGGCGTCACTTCTCCCCCAAATTCATTAATGAATATAATGCAATTCTTATCAAAATCTCACCAAGATTTTTTGCAGATATAGACAAACTTAATTCTAAAATTTATATAGAAAGCTACTCTTGAATAGCTACAATAGTATTGACAAAGAAAAATAAAGTAGGAAAAACGATCCAACACCAAGTAGGAGTTGGTGGAGAGATAGAGACCTAGATATATGGAACAGAGTAGAGAACCAAGAGTAGAACCTCAAACATACACTTAAATTAGTTTTGACAAAGGTAAAAAAGCAGTTCAACAGAGGAAGGACAGACTTCACAAAATTGCTTCAACAACTTTTTTTATAGGCCATAAAAACAGCAGTTGACTTAAGTCTCACATGTTATACAAGAATTAACTTAAAATGGATTATGGACTTAATGTAATACACAAAATTATAGAACCTCTTTAAAAACATAGGAGACAATCTTTAGAATCTAGGTACAGACAAAGAGTTCTTAGGCTTGACATTAAAAGCTCATTTCATTTTAAAAAATGAATTTTTGGTCCTCATCAAAATGAAAACCTTTTTCTCTTCGAAACCTCATGTGGAAAGCGTAAAAAAACAAACTACAGGCTCACAGAAAATATCCAACAAAGGACTAACAAGTAGGGTATATAAAGAACTCTCACAACTCAACAGTAAAAATTAAGCAATCCAATTAGAAAATGGACTAAAGACATAAATAGACAGTTTACCAAAGAGGATATTAGAAATGGCAAATAAGCATATTAATTGGTGCTCAGGATTATTAGCCATTAGGCAAATGCGATTAAAATGATAATGAACTATCCCTGCGCGCCTATCAGAAAGGCTGACATTAAAAACGGTGGCAAAATCAAATGCTGGCGAGGATGTGAGTCACACATGCATCGCTGGTAGAAACGGAAAATGGTTTAACCACTCTGGAAACGAGTTTTGCAGTTTTGTTTCTCTTTTAAAGCTAATTATGCAATTGACGTACAACTTAGCACTTGAAATGTTCATCAGTGGCTACCTGAGAAATGAAAACATGTTCGTACAAAGAGCAGTACATAAGTATTCATATTTCCTTTATTTTTTTTAAATAGCCCCAGACTGGAAAGAGTCCAGATATCCTTCGGTAAGTATACAGTTAAACAAACTGTGGCATGGTCATCCCACAGAATACTACTCCTCAGTAAAATAAACAAGCTATTGATACATACAAGAAACTGGATGAATGTCTAGGTCATTACGCTGAGTCAAAAAAGCCGATCCAAAAAGTTACATATGGTATGATTCCATCCATATAAACATTTTTATTTTATTTTATTTTTAGACAGAGAGAGGGCATGCAAGCGGGGAAGAGGAGTAGAGGGAGAGAGAGAAACAGAGAGAGAGAGAGAGAGAGAGAGAGAGAGAGAGAGAGAGAATCTTAAGCAGGCAACATGCTCAGCACAGAGCCTGATGTGGGGTTCGATCCCATGACCCTGGGATCATGACCTGAGCCGAAATCAAGAGTTGGAAGCTCAACCGACTGAGGCACCCAAGTGCCCCTATGAAAACATGTTTAAATGACAAAATAATGGAAATAGATACAAGATTAGTGGTTTCTAGTGACTAGATACGGGGGGGGGGCAGGGCAGGAAGAAGCAGGTGTGTGTGGCTCTTCAATGGCCACAGGGGGGACCCTTCAGTTCCGCTATTGCAAATGGCACCACCAGCCTTCAGGTGGGCTGTTCAGTACTTTGTGGTGGTGGAAACAGGGACCTATACATGTGACAAAACTGTACAGAACTAAGCACACCCAAGCGAATGAGTGTGAGTAAAATTAGCTAAATTGGTGGTAATTTCTTATGGATGCAATAGAACACAAACCCAATACTCTATGGTTCTGCATGGAGGTAAGAACAGGTGAGATCATCTAAAGGAAATAGAACAGTGCTTCCCCATGTGGACGGGCAGGTATTGGCCAGACACAGGCATGACAGAATGCTCTGGCGTGACAGAAACACTTTTATCCAGACAGAGCCTTGGGTTATACAGGCATATGCGTTTGTCGAAACTTATCAAACTGCACACTTGAGATCTGTGCGTTTCGGAAAATGTAAATTACACCTCAGCAAAAAAAAAAAAAAAAAAAAATTATCTCATAATTTGAGAATTGGACGAAATGTTCTGAATATTTTGTCACTAAATGAGGTCTGGTAGAATTATTTCTCTAACTCAGAATGGATATTGAATTCAAATTTAAATGCTTTCACTCAATTGTTAATATTTGTGTCATAATTTTGTAGTATGAAGCTATTTAAATGAGAAATAGTTGGTGTTGGGGACCAAGTACCTGCTTGCATTTGTTTTGTGGTCCTTCAACATATAGGCTCTTGGCTTTCAGCAAGTGACTTAGCTTCTCTGAACCTCTGTTTCTATCTTGACCATAGTGGATGTTAGTGCTGATGTTGCAAATTTATTGTGAGGATAAATGAGAACATATGCGAAACACGTAGTGTATGATTGATCTTCAACAGACTGGATGGCTCTTATTACTTCAAATGATAGATATTTCTCACATTATTTAGGTTCTGACATAAAAATTAATCAATCTCATGGAACTACAATGGGGAATAATAGGTGAGTAAAAACTCTTGTTTTTAGGATGATAGTGACATCTCATCTCAAGATCTAATAGCGGGAATGTCTCATGGTCAACTACATACTTCCGTAGCCAATCGGATTCCCACTCAATCCTTGTTGGAAATTACAAGTGGTCATGAAACCGAAGCGTTAGGGGAAATGCCTGTATGACTCACAGGTAACAATGGGGTAGTTCAAATAAAACACATCGCCACTGCTACAAGCAGCAGAACGTATACTGGGACTCTGGTAGGAGACAGTGGATGTCCACAGGGGTTAGCCTTCTAGGTGCGAAAGGAAGGAGAAGTATTCTGCTGCTTGAGACCCTGCCCTGGTGCAGCATAGACCAGTGGGTGTGTCCCCATGCCCTCAGCCCTCCGGAGTGACCTACCAGCACACTGCCCCTGGAACTGGAACATTCTTGATCGGAAAGCCAGCCAGCGGGAACCTGTTACCTGTTTCTCTGACATAGCTTGGCAAAGTCACCGTGTAGTCATCAAACAGGAATACGACTTACTAACTCCAGCCGGTATTTTATATCTTATTCCAATTGTACAGAAATACGTCGTAACGTCTGAAACACCTGACTTATTTAGGTGGGTTAGCCACTTCCTTCAAAGACGGTTGGGCTCTACTGAATGTCTTGGAGTTTCGCAGAGCCCACCCGCTTCACGGAGGCACAGATGGTCGTTTGCAAGCTCCGTGCTTCGCTGTGCCCGGACAGGCAGTTAGCAAATATGCTGAAATGGAGAATTAAGATAAAAGGACTGGGGGAGAGAATTTTCTCCTCTATGTGAAATTAGGACTATAAAAGAATAAACAATGGCTATTCCTTGCACCATTAATTAGCCATAGAACAAGGCATCCTTTGCGCATGTGCTTGTGGGTCCGCCTCGGCGTTGATTTCAAGACTTCAATCAGCGTGTGACTCACAGTTAGTGAGAGAAAAACTGTGGAGGCCAGAGAAGAAGAGCATAAATATTATGTGTCACTTGGTATCATAATTAACTGCATGCTTCAAATATTTCTTTCATGTCTGCCTTCACAATAGGTAATATAATTTACCGTTAATAGGATTAAAATGTCTTTTTTTTTTAAATAAAAAAAGTAAATACTTCAGTGGTTTAAACTGTTTTCTATTTGTTTTGTACTGATCCATATTTTACTGCAGGCAATCTCTTTATACCCTGCAGAAGAAAATAATGAGGAAAATTGGAGATAATTTATGCAGTCCAGAAGCAAAGGCTTTTCACGATTATCGTTTTTGCTTTTGCTCAATAATAAAGCAGTCTCTTTCCATGAAGCATTGGGGGAACGCCGTCCTGACTTCCTAGCTGTGGTGCAATTTTAAAGATCTGAGGTAAAGTGAGAAAAACAAACAAACAAACCCATCATTGCTTGTAGACAGGAAGTTTACCCTGGAGAATTAATGCTAGCAGTTCAGAAACCTCCAAACAGAATCGCACCCATGCTCAGGCTACTTTTCAAAACTGATAATTGAGAGAAGGGGAGGCTCGCTTAGATTTTTTTAAAAGGCCGTTCCCTTTTCTGTCTCCCGTGGCACGCTCAACACAGTGTCACGCAGGCTGACACATACAGCGCGGGTTAGGAAACTCATTACAGCTCCGAATTCGTGCAGTGTTCAGACGGGTCAGAAATTAAAACCCTTAACCTGTGGCATGCTATCTCCCAAGGAGCCAAGTTTTAATTTCATCCTTAAAAAACGAACCATTGTTTAACTAGGCAGATGTCTGAACATAGGATGCCACGCAACATAGTGTAGGTAAACGCTGATAGCTCTTAAAAGGGCGCGGGTGTGTGTGGGGCGGGAGGGAGAGTATTTAATTACACACCGAGAGGCAACGTTAGGGCTAAGCCAGACCGCTCTCCTCTTCCTGCAGGAGACTTGCTCAAGGTCACCCAGCCACCAAGTGGCTGAGCCAGGTGTAGAATCCCAGTCTGCAGACATCCGCTCTGGTGCTTTTCCCGTGACTCGAAGCTGAGTCCAAGCGTCTCCTTGGAAGTGATCTCGTCTTTCCAGTCCTTACAGCCAAGTGGAATTTGGCATCAGACATTGGATGTGCTCACTTCACGGGCGATGTATCTATTGACGTTTCATTAGGGAGCCGTGTGCCTTCGCCAAGGATGAATGAGTTCATTAGCGCTGAGACTAATAAACTTTAAAAAGTTAATAATGTGAATATGTTTGATTTGGAATTATGCACACAGGCATTAGGAGTTACAAAAAAAAAAAATGGCTTGCTTCACATGCCCAGCTTTCTCATTTCAGGGGTGTGACAGACTTGGATTTTCTGGAAGCTCAGACAAAGCCTCCTTCTCGAGGAGGACCTCCTGCCTCCCACCCTCCCTTTCCCTGTGATCCCTGCAGGTCATGCGCTTGAAAAACAACCAAAATTAACCACGAAACTAGCCAGCAACCCAACCAAACAATGGCTTTGGTCGCAACTGCCATTTTCTTCTCTCGTTGACTTGGTTTATATTCTTCTTGCATTCTATGCCTTACTCTGTTGGTTGATTTATTTAGTGAAGGAATGGGGATAATGGTGATGGAACGGCCATCCAAATGGTTCAGTAGGGATGTTAGTGGTTAGGAACTGAATTGTGTTGACTTGGCTTCACTGGGACACTTGTTTGGAGGGTCGGCGGAGCTATCCAAAACCAGCACACCTGCCCCGACTCTGGTAATCACTGGACGATTTGGTAGGGGCTATGGGTTGGCTTTGGGTCGACAATGCTCGTGAAACACACCGGATCTTTCCTGCTCTGCTGCTAACATGTGGGTGGTGGGAGCAACCCCATGAGGAATCTAGCAGGACCCCATGGCATTTTGTGCGGGGACCATGGAGGGGACTCTTGTGGGACATGGGACTGTTCTCTCATGTGCCCCAAAGAGATAGCATGCTTTGTTTCTACATACAGAAACAGCCCACACAACCAGTAATCTAATAAAAACAAGTTTTTGTGTGTGTTTTTAAAAAATTGGTCTATCCATGATCACCCCCTATAAGTCAAGGACCCACTTGTGTTTTTCTTCTCGAGTGGTTCTCAGATAATGGGAAAATAAATGCCTTTATGTGGGGCGTATTTAACATAATCCCCACATTTTTAAAAATCTTTCCTTTCTTCACCGTCTTGCAATTTCAGCAGAAGGACCTTGACTGCTTCACAATTTGCCATTAGATGGAAAGTGAAAGGGGGAGTTTTACAGAGATTTGGGGACACCTTCAGAGAAGTGCAAATCATGATGGACCCAGTGGACCTTATCGAGGGCAGGACGCAGAGGGGGCAGGCTGCCTGAAACACAGCACAGGGACTGAGGGAGTGAGCTCATTTGGACGAGGATGGGCTGTACTCCTGCTCCCACAGGGCCTGCTGACTCCGCTCCGGGTCACTTCCGGTCCGGCACGTGGCTCTGCCCAGGGGTCACCTGCGTGGACTCTGACATCAAGTGATTGGAGCTTTATGAGTTACCATGTGTGCGACAGCAGCAGGTCTCCAAAACATCTCCGAGCCCCCGTTTCCTCAGCTGTAAAATGAAGGGAATGTCAGTACCTGCTTCCCCCAGCGGAGTTGTGTGCGATGAGAGAGAGAGTTTAGCAGAAACGTGGGCCACCAGTGCCGGGTCTATGGAAGACACTCAGTAAATTATTGTTGTTATAACTGTCATCATCACGACCACCAGGAACCTCTGACTTCGCCTGCATCCGGACTCTCCCCTTCTGCTCTCCCGATGCGCCACCGTGGAGCTTAGCTCACCTAGAGACTCTAGATGAACTTCATTCCATCTCTCTGCTGCGACAGGCTTTACTTAGCTGCCCGTGGTGATGTGATGAAGTCCAAACTCACTAATCTGGACTGACTGACGTTGTGTGGTATGTGAAATGTGCTGCAAGTGCCCGGCTACGGCTCCAGAAGCATCAGTCTGCACTCATTCATTCATTTGCTCTGTGATCCTTCAAACGGGGGGCTGGGAACCTATCCAATCCTGCATCGTACAGAACCCCTGATTCTGTACAGAATTTCTGCTGCAGGGTTAAAGGGGTTACTTATGATGATTTCACATCTGCACTGCCTGCCCAGCCCACCCTCACCCAGCTCTGTGCCCCCTCCTGCCCCCCATCCACTGTGTCCCTCGGGCTTTCTCCTTCCAGATCCTGTGGGGAGGCAGGTGGGGGGTGGTAAGGTGATGCTGGTGGTGACCCCAAGGCCCATTCCCGTGCGGCTCCTTCAGGCACGGGCCGGGAGCCCGTGTTCTGCCCTCATCCCTCCGAACTTCACCAGAGTAATGGCTCCGCCATTTCCAAGACCTTGGGCGCTGCACCACCACCCTGCTTGTCTGCTGGTCCCCACATCTCATCAAGTTGCCTCCTAGCTGAACCGTGTCCGTGCAACCTCTCTCGGGTGTGCCCTCTGTTTCCCACCTCACCATCCCACCCCCCAAGAGCCCCTCTTGTACATCTCTTCTTTCAGAGAAACTTGCCCTGGCTTTTTCCTTTGATACAGTTGTCGGCGTTGACCAGGGCTCTGCTTAAAGTGCGACTTCTCAGTGAGATATTCCCCGCACACAGGGCTCCCATGTGTCTCTCAACTCATGGACATTCCCTTTCCGTGGTTCTCACCCACAATCAGTCAAATATAGCTCCACACCGTCTAGCATGACCTAGCACTGTTGCATCGCTATTGGACAGTGAGTTTTCATGGGTTAACTTTGCAACAAGGCAGTGAGCTCCTGGGGGCCAGCATCTTCTGGGGCTCCTGGGGGCCTGTGTCTTCTCCTTGTTCTCTTGTCCACCGACCTGCAAGTCTTAAGCACCACCTGTTGTCCCACACCGTGCTGGCCACTGGGACACAGCTTCTAACAAGATGACGCATGCAACTTCTGCCCTGTAAATCGTCTGTTCAGGTGGGGAGTCGGGCACTGGATTGTCCATTATAAGGCAGTAGGTGACCATTTTGATAGCTATGAAAGCAAATAAGAGGGCACTCTAACCAAGTCTTAAGGAAGTAATGCAGAAGAGACCTGAGGGACAAGTCAGCAGGCGCAGGGGAGGAGATGGACCTTCCAGGCAGACGTATGGGCAAAGGCCAAGGGGGAGTGAGAAAGACAAGGGAGTTTCTGAAGAACTGAGAACATACATGACAGAGGGCTGCAGGGAAGTCATGGGGAGCATATTTGCATCAGGACACAGACCTGGCTGCACTGTGGAAAATGAACTGTCAGGACAAAGGGCAGAGAAGCCCCCGTGAAGCTTTCTAAAGGAGCAGTGAGATGGTGATGGTGGTCTGGCGTCAGGTCATGGTCATGACATTGCAGGGGGGTGGATGGACCCAAGAGCCATTTCCAAAGGAGAAGAAAGAGGTCCAACTCTCTGGATGACTGATCAGACACCAGAGGTGAGGGAGAGGGCACCTCGGAAGTGATTCCAAGGTTTGCGGCTTGGACAACTGGGTGGAAATGCCAGGCGACGAGCTATGGAGCCCTGGAGAAGAAGCTTTCAGGAATGAAATGGTTAGTTCAGTGTTTGGACGTGTGGAATTTGTGGTACCTGTGAGACTTCCAAACGCAGGTGACCCGCAGGCAAATGGATAAATGCGACGCATGTGACGCCCAGTGGAGAGTCTAAAGTAGAATTTATCAGCATAGATTAAATGATGTAGAAAATGTCACTGTATTAACAGCTGTCCCCACGAGCTTCCAAGAAAGGCACTGGGTTTATTTAGAAAGAATTCCTTGAGAGGCCCCCATGGGTTCCACACTGAAAGCTGGAGGAACCTGGCCATGGACAGGGCTGTCCCCAAAGTGGAGAAGGCAGTGTGCTTCGTATCCTGGCCCTTCCCATGGCAGATGACCCCTCCCAGGTTAGCGACGTCTCAATACTTAGTTCTACTGGAATTTGGAGAAAACACTCATCAAGGGGCAGTGTTTCACACCCACACTGTTTGCTGCTGTGCCAGGGGATGGTAGCCAGATAGAAGCATGAGGGAGGAAGGCAGGACTTTGCAGAAATCTTTGGGTGTGCTCTGGACCCCAGGTTCTATAAAACTGGACCCCAAGCAGCCCCAGCCCATACTCATTACTGAGTCCCAGCTGTGGGCTGAGAGGAGAAAGGAGTGAGGAACACAGGTTCGCTGCCTTCACGCAGCTTACTTTCTAATGGAAAGGTGTATCTATTGCTGTGCAACTAGTTACCAAAGTCTTAGCCGCTCAAAGAAAAACCCGTTTATTGTCTAAATGTCCGTGGGTCAGGAGCCTAGGCACCCGTTAGCTGTGCTGTCTGCTCAGTGTCTCACAGGCTGAAATCCAAGTGTTGGCTGGGGCTCAGGGTCATCTCCCTCTTCCGGGATCATCCCGCTTGCTGGGAGAATTCAGCAATATGGGCTCCTTAGGTCCTTGACACATGCTTTTCCACAACATGGCAGCCAACTTCTCCAAGGCCTGCAGGGAAATCTCTGTCCAGTCCACTAGGGCAGGCGCAGCTCCCACCACTGGCCTATAGCATCACCAATCAAGGAGGGACCATCCCCCTGCATTTAGAGGTTCCTCTCACCCAGAGAGAGGGTCACACGGGCATCTGTCCAGAAGGGCGGGAATCTTGGGGACCAGCTCAGGAATGTGCCTGCCACAGGAGGATTAAAAACGACAAAGGAACAGCAACAGATATGTAACACCTCACGTGGCGTAAGAAGCCACGCGGCAAATAAAGGAGGGTAAAGGGACGAGAGCCTGGAGGAGGTGGCATCCTGACAGACACCTGAAGGAAGAGGGGAAGTGAGTTTTTATGTGGACGGCAGAGGAGAACCTTCCAGGAAGAAGAAACCCAAAGCTTGAGCTCCCTCAGGGATTGCAATGGAAGCTGAGGGCATCATCCCTTAGCGAGCATGCGGGATTGAGAAGCTCGGAAGGGTTCCCAGGTCAGAGAAGTTTCCAGACTGAAGGGATGGAGAGGAAGGAGACCACCAGGCAGATGAGTGGAGGGCAAGTGTGCTGTGATGCTTGGAAGCTAAGGAAAGAACGTGTGTGGAGAAGGGGGTGCCAACTGCATTCACCGAAGAGCAGACATGCAGTGGAGACCCGGATCACTCAAGGAATTGGTTCTTCCCACGAACGTCAGCGGAGTGGCAGGATGGCTGAAGAGTAGTAAGACTGGCTGGTACGACCGATCCTCGTGATTCAGGGACTCGGTCTTTGCAAATGTTTTCCACATGTTTGCGGGCTTTTTTGTGTGTTGGTAACTTTGCTGTTTAAAATGCCCCCCTCCAAAAAATGGTCCCCAGACAGTGCTTAGGGGCTGTCTAGTGTTCCTAAGGACGCCTGTGTTGTGCTGTGTGTTAGGTGAGCGCTGTTCAGGCATGAGTTACAGGGCTGTTGGCCACGAGTCCCGCGTTAATGAATCAACAATATATAATACATATTCAACAAGGTGTCTTCAAACAGAAGCACACATCAAACAAGGCTGTCTATGAATTGGTCGATGAAATGCTGTGACTGGAGCGTTGCAGGAACCTGACCCCGGATTTCCTCTGGAAGTGAGTCTCCAGGTTTCGCTAACTCAGTTTCCAAGGTGACCGTAGAAAACTGTATCTAGACTTCATAGAACCACCATGAGTAATGAGTATCAGCTCTATTTTGCCGTGTTCTCTGTATTGTTTAATAGATTCCTCACGCTGGTGTTTAAGGACGTTTTCACCACGTCACGGAAGCATGGTGGAGCATCTACACATCTGACATCTACACGTGTTCCGTGTAGGCTACGTTCCAGGCCAGGAAATGCAGAACGGGATGGAAAGGAGACGGAGGAGCTGGGTCGCAGGTGCTGGGCCTAGTGACCGGGTTTCAGATCCCCACTCTACCACTCACTCCGCTTGGTCTCTGGCAAGGTAGCTAATCTTTCTGCGACTCAGTTTGCTTGTCCGTAGGATGGGGAGGGTGGTAGCCTTTACTTCTCGGCCTGGGGCAAGGATTAGGGGAGAGGAGGGTCGTGCACACTTCGTCCTGTGCCCGCGTATAATAAGGATTAAAAACAACTACTGCGATTTAGACCAGGCTCTCAGAAGAAGGGAGCGATGCGGTCAGAAGAAAAGGGAAAGACGGTCCCTGGGTGTCTGTTACGGAATATCCAGGTTAGGCGTGCAGGAAGGAGATGGAGACTCAGAGAAGATGCTCTGTGCAAGACGAAGATCACATCATTAGCTTGGGCCGCACCCTCACTGTATCTCCTGGGAACCAGGAAACCGCCAGGCAGGTAGGGATGGAGGGACACTTGGAACTTATTTTCAGAACATGAAAATAATGAAAATACGGCCCCTAGCTTCACTTTCCTATCAAAAAGGTTTTTTTTAAGTTTTTTTTTTTTTTTTTTTTTATTTAGAGAGAGAGAGAGCAAGCAGAGGAGGGGCAGAGAGAGGGGTGGGGAAACAGAGGATCTGAAGCAGGCTCCATGCTGACAGCAGAAAGCCCGACGCGGGGCTCAAACTCACAAACCATGAGATCATGACCTGAGCCGGAGTCGGATGCTTAACTGACTGAGTCACCCGGGCGCCCCAAGAAAGCATTTAATAAAGGAACCTGATTTCCTTGCTTTCCAAGCCTTAAATATTGTCTTTCCTACCTGGAAACATTATCTTACCTGGGAACTAGAAACTGTCAACTTCATATTGATCTATTGCCAATGAAGAAAATGAAGGGCATCATTCCTTTCCATATTGACCAGCAACTCTCCTCAAATAAAACAATTTGTTCTGCAATTGACTATGTGCTCAGCATATAATCAGGTTTTTCCCTTTTAAAGAATAACTGTAATGGGATCAGAGATTGACAAAAACTTTTGTTTTACTGGGTCCCTTCCTGGTGGAAATGTAATTTAATGGGAGCCACACAAATCTTTAGTAGAGATGTGTAGCCAATATTACTACAGGATTTTTTTTTATTTTTTAATGATTTTTTTTTTCATACTGTCTGGGATCCTTGGTTGATCTAATTTCAGAAAAACTCCTGAGCCATAGTTTAAGTCCCGTACAGGAATGGCAAAGCCTTCAGAATCTACAAAGGCTGAACCAGTTGTTATAAACCCCCTGGATTTCCATCACACTTATTCCACATGCCAAAGTGGCTCTGCCAGTTTTTAAAACATCGGTACTGTAGTCCCAGTACTTACCAGCTTCAGCATGCTTAAGAATCATCTGGAGAGTTTGTTAAAACAAAGCTTCCTGAGCCTCATGAGCAGAAATCCTGATTTAGGAGGCGTGGGTGGGACCTGAGAACATGCATTTCTGACAAATCCGTGGATGCTGCCCATCCAGGCCACACTTAGAGCTGCGGTGTGGCCAGGCAAGTGGTCTCAGAAGGATCAGCTCACCTCTGCCTTCTTTGCCATCACATCGGCCCGGCCCACTCGTGCCAGGCTCATGTGGGAGCCCATTGAAGACCTGTGGAGAGACTGAAAAAGGACTAGTCTGAATCAGCAAACTTGTGATGAAATCAGCCGAGAAGCCTAGACCCGAAGGACCAGCTACTATTCTGCTTGTGTCCGTTCACCTGTCTGTCCTCTGCTTTAATGCGTGTGCATGTGTGCGCGCGTGCGGGCATGTGTGCACATGTGGGCAAAGGCTGGAGGCAGGAAGGCAGAAATCAGATGTTGGCAACCCGCGCAAGTCCCTGAATCACTGATTTTGCTGCTTTCCCCTTCTATTTTTCAATTCGTTTGGAGGCACTTACACAGCAAACACAGTTAAAAGATTTCAAATCTCAGAGCCTGGCGTGTTAGTTCATAATTTGCCGTAATCAGCACCTTTCTAAGAATAGCGTTTGCAGGCTTCATGCATGTAGTTGGGAAATAATTTGCATCTTTCGTGTTTGCTGACTTGGGTCCGTCCGGAAGGAATACCGTAGGGTGTAGCTCAGGCAGGGAGGGGGACCACGATGTGATGCGTACAACACAGCATGGTCAATTGGCATAAAGCCAGGAAATTTACTTGCCACTGGGAAGAAGCTGGTCTCTTTTCAAGACGGCTTTGGGTGGAACGTCTTTTCTAAGAGTCTCATCTGGTTAGAAAGTGAGACTACAGAGAAATCTATTTCCCTTAAGCACTGTGTATATTGTGACCGTCACGTTGCAGGGAATCTTGCCAGACGAATTGGGAAGGAGATTTTACGGGGAAAAGGGCCAATGGTAGAGACAACCTAATGGGTGTTCTTGTCCTCTGTATTCTTTGACAATGTTAGACATGGCTAGGTCGTGGCTATGTCTGTCCATCCTTGTCTGCACTGCTGTGGAATCCCTTTTTGGTGTTTCTTGTGGGTATCCGGGCTGTTTACTGGATGTGCCCTGTATTATCAAATATAAACCCAGTCCAAGTGCAGTCAAGGACAAAAGCAGTTTAATGGACATAGCTTAAGAGGCTCCTCGGGAGTACAGACATTAACACCACCGTTAAGAACACACAAACCTTGGGGTGCCTGGGTGGCTCAGTCGGTTAAGCGTCTGACTTCAACTCAGGTCATGATCTTGCACTCTGTGAGTTCGAGCCCTGCGTCGGGCCCTGTGCTGACAGCTCGGAGCTTGGAGCCTGCTTTGGATTCTGTGTCTCCCTCTCTCTCTGCCCCACCCCCACTCATGCTCTGTCTCTCTCACTCTCAAAAATGAATAAATGTTAAAAAAATTTTTGAAGAAGAACACACAGACCTTATCTACAGAAAGGCACTTGGTCAAAGACAGCCATTCTGCATTTTGCAAATAGAAGCCTGGGGAACAGAAAGGGCCAGTGAGCTGTCTGGGTTGCTTAAGTCATGCGTAGGCCAAGTTCAATCTTGCTTGAAGAGTTGGATGCGAGTGGCCTCTCCCTCCCTCGACCCTTTCATATCCTGGTAGACTGTGGGCTAGAGGGTCTTGGAGTCAGTGAGTACTCCATGATGACAAAAATCCTAGCTTGGAGTGGGAAAGGCTTGGAGGTGAATCTCTGTTCCTCTGTTTACTGCTGGACAGTTTCCTCAGCAACAGGCTGAAACTTTGCATTGTAAAGAACACTAACTCAGTTTAAATGGCATCAATTACTCTAAGGATTCTGAGCTTCTTCATGAAACCAAAATATAGGATGCTATCAAATCTGTAAAGCAAACGGGAGTGGGGCCTGGGATGCGGATGGCCAAGGCTTTCACTGTTGGGGAGTCTGCCTTTGTCCTCGGCATCCCTTACCTTTACAGGTGAGCCTTCCGCCCTGCCATGGTCCACCTAACAGAATATGTGACAGCTCACTGCTCCCCACCTTTCCATATCTCAGCCCAGACACGCAAAGAGAGACTGATTTGACTTTTTCAGGCTCAAATTGAACACATTTCCGCAAAGGGCTCCTTGGTCAGCTGCCCCCTTGCACCGATCAGCTGTAGCTGGTGTCCGGCCATGTTGTCCTGTGGTTACTCTCACTGCAGCCACACAGGTGGGGGGCACTCAGGCTCCTTGACTGCAGGGCTCTGAGCAAACCATGCCATGGGCGCCATGTTGCCAGTACTCAATGATATTGTAAGTACGATGTTTTAAAACACTGCAATGAACAGTGTCCTTTATTAAAAGCCCTAGGTACTAGGAGGGGAAAGGAGAAATTATCAGCAGCCCAAAACAGAGCCAAATCTATGGCTTTAAAACTTGCAGACAGATCCCTTTGATCTTTAACTTTATCTTCCCTGTATCCTTAGTCTTTAACATTATGATTTTGACCTATCTCACTCAGAGAGAAATTACAAAGAGGTAGATGTCGGGTTAGCTGAAAATTGAAGATTTTTCCAAGATTACCCAATCCCGTTGTTAATAAATTTGCTGTCTGTGTCCATATGTAACAGTTTGCGGCTGAAATGTTCACTGATTAGACACAAGCCAGGGCAGGCTTGGTAGATTCGACTCCATTTCTCCTCCTTATCCTTCCTATCTTCTTGCCTCTTCCCCATCTCCCTCTCCTGCCTAGGAGTGGACAGGCCTGTAAGAAGAGGGCTCATTGTATAAGGTAGTCCAAGGACATCTAACCAGGAATAATGGGATGGAATTCAGCAAGGGACAATTTATGCTGAATTATAAGAGAAATTTCCTAACAGCGAGATCTATTAGACTGGAGAATAGGCTCCCACGGGAAGTAAGCGCCATTGCTGGAGTCATTTAAGCTCTGGCTCAGGTCCATAAGTACAAATAAATTTGGTTGTCTCATTTTATTCTCCATTTGTGTGGAATCTGCATCACCACTGAAAAGTTAGGTAGAAAAGTCATCAAATAATTGGCTTGAGGGAACTCTGGCAAACTGGAAAACGATTTATCCCTCATTTTTCTGAGGATGTATATGTATGTGTATATCATATAATTGATATCCCTCGCAAAGTCTGATCAACTAATTTTAGGTTATTTCAGCAGGTGTCTCTGACGTCTTCAATATGTGGGCCACATGACTCATTTTCCCTGACGGCACTTCTTCCGGTGCCGTCCTAAGGTCAATGACAAGAGTTAAACGAGGCGAGAAAGAACCAAGTGTCCGCAGGGGCGCCCAGATGCTGGCTTGTGAAGTCCCACTAAAAGCACTACCACCCTGAAAGACATGGTCCCAGCATCGTGCTTGTCTCTCTCCGAAGGCCAACCTCTACCTCCATCTCTTGGAAATGGGTATGCGTGATGGATCCAGAATTTGGCTTCAGAAAATGCAGCCAATAATTATCACTCAGGTTATGATTTTTTTTTATGAAGTGACACACATAATGCTAATGTGTTAAGCATTTTAACACGATGGGAAATATTTTCAGAGCTTTTGTGCGTTAGCAAAGTTCCTAGATAATTTAAGGCAGTCTCGTTTACCAGTTGGCCAGTTATATCTACCGGGTATCTGAAATGTAAAAGAGCTTATCAGTATGGAGAGATGGCAATGGGTCCTTCTCATTCACCAATTGAAGCCAGGGAGCAAGTATTTTTAAACATTTAACAACCTTTCGCCAGGAAGGTAAAATGTGCTCATGTAACCACATATTTGAATATTGGAAAACTCCTTCTGTAGAACTTTTATTCATTTGTTTCTTGGCGTTCATGGACGTATCAGAAACACAGGAAGACAGAGAGAAAAAAAAAACCCATCTTTTTCATTCATCAACACTTTGCTAAGTGGTTTCTTGATTAGGATACCAGTTTGTAAACATGGGCAGAAGTACAAGATAACAGTGAGATAAGCAAGACAAATATTTCTCCCATGTAAGGTTCTATGTTGACGTGGCTGCTCTAACTATGGGATTATCAGGAGCAGACTCCACCTTGTTGCTCTAGGTCCCCAGAGTGGCCAGAATGGTCCGCCTTTCATGACACTGGCCCACATGGCCCGCCCCTTCTAGCTACCATTTGTGTGTTTCAGAGCTGGAAGGGAAAATAGCCAGATGGCCACATACTACTCCTGCCGTATTCCCTTGGTCAGAGCGACTGCGTATGGCCACACTTAGCTGAAAGGTAGGCTGGTAGGCGGCATCATTTTCATTCTGGGTAACCACATGCCTAACTAAGAATTCAGTTCCTATAAACTAAAGGGACACTCACCAGTCTTCCTTAGAGTCATGGAGACATCATTTTTTAAAACGTTTATTTATTTATTTATTTTTAAGAGAGTGGGGGGTGGGCAGAGAGAGAATCCCAAGAAGGCTCCACGCTGTCAGTGCAGCGCCCGACGCAGGGCTCGATCCCACGAACCACGAGGTCATGACCTGAGCCGAAATCGAGAGCTGGACGCTCACCCGCCTGAACCAACCAGGTGCCCCCAGATGCCTGGTTTTTTTTTTTTTTAATGTTCTCTGGAATCATCACTCTCTATGATGGCTAAAACCATACTTTGTAATATTTCTAACATAACTTAATGGGGAGTGGGTATTAAATCATCAATCGCCCCTTTTTATAACCTCACATAAAGTAGTTTTATCCCAGAAAACCAGAATTCTTCAGGGCCATGAATTGCCAGACCAATTCTCTCAGTGTTTTGTAATAGTATTTTCAGGTAAAAATGTGTTATCTGGTGTCTTGGCCATTTGGATACAGCTTTCCTTTCTGTGTTTTACAACTTCTGTTTCAGGAGTGAGAGCTGGGATTTAACCAAGGAAGTACAAATCTGGCTTTCTAATAGTAGGTCTACAGCTGCCGGAACTGTAAATACATCTGTTTTCGAGCTGTTTGGAACAACAAAGTATCCATTATGATGATTTGACATAAATTCTAGCATCTCCTTCTGGGGCTGGTGGATCATTTACAAAAACTCAGGTATCTGAGGTTATAAATTTGCTAGGCTTCGGCTAAATGAAACGTCATTTAAAAATATAGTTTCCTACTTTTTTTGTTATTTAAACAAGTATGTTGAAGTTAACAATATCTTAATTATAGGGAGGAATGGTAGGTGTATTGGTGACATGGGTTATTGATGGGCTCACTGCAAAATACCCAGCATTATTTCCCAATAATCACATAGTAACCGCCTGCTAATTCCATTAGGCACAATGGTAACTGTGGAGTAGTTTGCACATAGCACAACATGGCAAATTGCTCGAGTCACTGCTCTAAAGTTTCCTCACAAAAGGAAGGCATTCTCTAAGCTTGTAAGTGACAGAAAAGCGAGCACGAGGAACTGGCAAACTACACTCAAGCCAGAAATGACCTCATAAAAGTGCTTAGGTGGCTCTAATCAGCAATTTTTTTTTAATTTTAGTAAAATACAGATTAATAGCGCTGTATAGAAAAGACTGGCTTCCTGCAGACTGTACTTAAGTAATTATTATTATCCCCAAGGGTGCCAGCACCATGTTGGGGTAGAAAGCCCTCAAGTACAGACTCAATTGGAGTCAGACCCCAGCTCCCACTTAGCAGCTCCCTGAGTGAACCCCTCTGAGCGTGTGAAATGGGGGTAATAATACCTACAGTGCCATTAAGTTTCAACGGATGACAAATGTGAAGTATCCATCACATGGCAATTATTTCTATTACGTGTATATGTACCCTACACCTTATTGACAATTTGTTAATGTTAAACAGCAATATCTTTAATTCCTAATGCCAAGGGGTTGTCCATGGGAGTCGCATAAAAGGTATTATAATTTTGTCCAACCAGATGTTCAGCAGGAACAAATTCCTCCCACCCAAAGAGGTTGAAAATATTGCTTCCATTACCACAATACATGGGTTCTGAGGGGGAAACAACAGAGAGGATAAGCAGAACCAAATGCTAAGAGGGAGAATCTCAGGGCTGGCCGGATGGTGGGAAGGGAAGAAGAGGTCTGTAGAGGCTTATTTACTGGGAATTGTAAGTGTCTGCAGATTCAGAGTCCGCAGCAATTGGTCAACAGTGAGAAGGAAGCAGCAGTCCCAGGCTGGAACTGGAACGAGGGGGCATTAGGGTGTCAAAGGAAGTGAGGGCCATAAAGGATTCTGTTCGGGATGGGAAAGGTTATCACGATCTTGGCCTTGCTGGCTTAGGGTTCTCACTGCTACTACATGGACGGTTTTTATGGTTCATTGGCTATATAATTATGATGAAGTCCTAGGTGTAAAAAATATACATGGTTCTAATTCCACCAAGGGGGTTCAATTATTCTCAATAAACCCTGCTCCATAAATCTGAATGTCTGTATTTCCCCCTAAATTCATTTGTTGAAATTCTAACCCCCAAAGATGGTATTCACAGGTGGGGCCTTTGGGAGGTGATTGGGTCATGAGGCTGGAGCCCTCATGAGTGGGATTGGTGTCCTTGTAAGAGATGTCCGGAGAGCTCTCTCACCCCTTCCATCATGTGAAGATATAGTGAGAAGTCTGTGATCCAGAAAAGGGATGTTTCCATTGGCATGTGCTGTGTGGAATGAGAGGCACCATGCCAGCAACCATGGGTCCCAAAAGGCGGAGGACAAGGGTTCTCCCCTCTCGCCGCTTAGGGTTGGTGGCATAAGCATAAAGTGCTAAAATACTAGGAGGGATGTGTCACCATTTCCTCCTCCCCAAATGCTCCTCTTACTGTATTATCCCGGCCAATGGGCACTGTCTTCCTTATCATGGTCCCAGCAGGATTGGGGGCATCCCCATTGAACTGGCTCAGCTCCCATTGCCTCGTAACCAAGGAAATCTCAAGTCTGGTTGTTTTTGCCTTCTTAAAATATCCTGCATCTGTTTCTTTTTGTTCCCATTGCCACGTCCTTAGTTTGGGAAGAAGCCACCATTACATATCTCGGTGACTCTCAACAGCAGGCAACTGGCCTTCATGCCTCCTGTTTTAGCCAACTCCAACAACTTATCCAATGTCACCTTTAGAAGAGGTAAGCCATAGCATGATTTTCCCCAGTTAACACCCTTCAGTGAGGTTTAGGAGCCCTGGATCATCTGACCTCTAGACTTGCCAGTTAAGTCGTCACTGTCCAGACTCCAGCCAAGTAGACCTGCCATTCATGGAAAGTATATCTGTCTATCTGTCTCTCTCTTTCCTCTAAGGTACATTCAGTTACCTCCTGGATAATTCCAACATTTTTTTTTCTCTCATCTTACAAGTTACTTCTTCTGGAGCTGTGTTTGACTCCTGCAATATCAGGTTAGGACCGTCCCATACAATCCCTTTGCATTTTTTATTTAGCCTAATCATTGCACCTCCTCACTCTCCAGCAATTATCCCATTATGCAGGTGCTCTCACTGGCGAGATTTGCTCATAGAATCAAGTGCTGTGGCCATCTACAATATCTCCCATCGCCTGGCACCGGGCATGGCTAATAATCAAAGGTGGTTGAATGAATGGATGAATGAGTGGATAGTAAATGAAGAAGCATTAGCAGTGCCCTATGAGCAATGGGGATGAAATGCTAACTCAGCATAAGGATGACTATTTCTTTTATTTATTTATTTTCCTTTTTTTATTTGGGGGGGGGAGGGAACGAGTGAAGGAGAGGGGCCAAGGGGGAGAGAGAGAGAGAAAATCTTAAGCAGGTTCTGTGCTTAGCATGGAGCCTAACATGGGGCTCGATCCCACGACCCTGGGACCGTGACCTGAGACGAAATCAAGAGTTGGATGAGCAACCAACTGAGTCACCCAGGTGTCCCAGGATGACTATGTCATGTTTGGGTGAGGGAGGGTGGACATGCTGTGCTTTGTGGGTAGTAGGAGGGGCCAACTCAGAGGTTTCAGTGAGATGGGAAGGGTGCGTTCGGCAGTCAGTCAAAAGTGTGGAGATAGATATTAGCAAGTGGTCTAGACTTGTGACATCAGCGTTTATCACTGGAGGGGACATTTAATACAAGGAGTAAGCGCAGTTTTCACAAGCAGAGGAGAAGAGGGCAGCATGTAGTTGTTGTGACATACCTAAAGTCACCAAGGGGGAGGGGTGTGGAAGAGAAGATCAAGAAATGGTAGTAAAAAGTGAGAGATGGGTGCATGTTCTTGAGGCCAAGGGAAGAGTAGTGGTCAAGATTTCAGAACATTTTATCAGTAGAGTGATCAGAAAACACAGGGAGAAATACAGGAGGGGTGAGAGAGAGAGCAAGCGAGGGAGGGGGGATAAAAATATCCATCTCTGAGATGGAGGGAAGGCAAATTCTACCTGTGAATAGCACGCTTTTTCTTTCTGCGAAGTAGGAAGTAGAATTATTTGACAAAGTTCGAGGCTGAGGGGAGTGTACGAGGTTCTGAGAAGTTACGAGAAGGGTTGAGGGGCAGGGCGTGAGTTGAATCTCCTGTTGATGATGGGCAGTGGACCCTCTGGAGGCGGACGGCGTCAGCTCTGGCAGAACCAACTTCACAGCTTGCCGACAGGCCACCAGGCCAGTGGGCTGAGGGGACAGCCAGGAGGTGGTCAACCTGAGCTACGACGGGTCCAGGAGGCCAGGCCCACAACCCAGAGGTGTTTGCTCAGGGAGACACCCTCTACCTGACAATGTACCCATGTGTTAGTGGGTGAGGACAAAACAGTGCCAGGAAAAGGTATCACTTAATGTTTGAATCAGAATAATGATGTATCCTTCTATTTTGAACATTTTTTATTAACGTGGCTTGGTTCATTTCCACAACTGTTTGCCTTTGTGGAGAAAGTGTCATTTCCTGTTGTAATTCCTCCTGTTACTAGTTTGTATTCACCTGCCTCTCTGTGCCATCGATATGTGTTGATAATGTGCATTTTACAAGTCTTTCGACAATGTATGTTGGTTCTCGTGGTCTCCAAGGTATTATACTTAAATGTGATATGTTAACCATGCGACTCAATTTTATTCCTATGGAAAACACGTTCAATATACATTTCCTTGCAATTTAATGTTCTCGAAGCATGTTTGTGACCCAGCGTGCTTCTTTATGTTGACATATTGTTCATCGAGTTTCATTAGTCAGATGATATGTCACATCACATATGGAACATGAGGAAAAGTGACATTAATGACAATCTGGTGACATTCAGTACTCTGCAACACATCAGGTTAAAAATAAAGCAGGAAAAAAGAGTCTTTCTTATTTTCAGTCAGGTCTTCCTTTTTTCTTGTCTTTCTTTCTTTTCTTTTTTCTTTTCTTTGTTTTTACTCCCGAAGGAGCTGCTATGTGTTTGGATGAGGCGGTGATGATTATGGGTGAGGTTTTGCGGGGGTATAGCGGCAAGCCCCCCCTGCATTTGTGGGGGCGTCAGCGTAAGGCATTTTCTGCTGGGGTGCCCCCCGCTTCTCAGGGCTCGAGCTTTCCAAAATGCTCGGTGACGACACTTCATCCTGTGTGTATGTCAGCTTGTCTGGCACTCAGCTTAACGGGGGGGCTGGTGTAGCTAGAGGTAGGGGTGCCCCAGACCGGAGCGAGTCAGTGCCACGGAGCGAGAGAGGGGATGATGAGTGCGAGTTCACAAGGAAGCGCAAGCTTTCTTGAATCTGAGGGCTGCTGTCTCTGGTGTCAAGGGAAGACTTCTGATGGGGGCCACCCAGCCACAGAGGCAAAGTAGGGGAAGTCACAGGGGACCGGTACCTCTTCCCGGAGAGGACGTTCAGTTCAGACACAGAGACCCCAGACTCGCCCACGTTCCCTCCCAGGGGCCCCAAGAGGAGGCATTGCCCCTGAATTCATGCGCTATTGTCCAGAGAAGTTCTGAATAAAATATATATATATATATGACATCTGGCTAACTGGAGATTGGAAAGTGAGGGAAAAGAATGGAACGTTGGGTTCTGAATGTAAGTCAACCCCTTAATTTTCAGGTTGTGTTTTAAGAAAATGCAGAAACAAAGGGAGCTCTTCATTGAAAACCTAAGTATCCTGTAATTTTCTACTTTTTAAATCCACAGACCTCATTCTGATACTCTATTTATGCGCATCCCAACGTGGTTTGGGCCGCCTTTATACAACCGGCTGTTTGGACTTCTGAATGCTGGCTTTCAAGAAGCGGGTTCTTCGTTCTGCTGACTGCTCCTGCCCCCTGCTAAGGAACCGCCAACGATGCCCCCTCCACCCCTCCACTCCTTCTCAAGGACTACATCTTCTTTATCATCTTCCCCACCTTCTCGTAGGAGGCCATGCTGTTCAAATGCCGGGATTATTCTTAAGTGGCCACGTGTCCGGGCAGATAGATCCACTTTAGACAGTTTATCGCAGGTGCCAGCCTCTGTTTCCCCCCTTTTCCTAGAGCTTAGCTGTTTGAAATTAAGAGAGACAGGAATCACATAATAACCTGGCGATTTCTAGGCTTTCGTGGAAAGGCAAAGGCTCTGTGGTTGGTCACTCATGCTCTGGTTCCTTCTCCAATCTCTATAGTCACCGGCTGCCGTAATTTGGGTGGAGTTAGCTCGAAACAATGTTTATCTCTTTACGTTTTTGTTTGTTTTGTTTAACATCTGCTTCCTGTTTACAGCCTCTTTCACTGCTACCAACACCAGAAGAATAATAAAAATGGCTTTTAGAGGAAACAACACTCAGGCAGGGACAATATACAATTTAATTGATTATGAGCAGAGAAATGATACGCTCAAAACAAAAATTAAGCTAGAAAAAATAATCTTGTCCAATTCTGTGTTTGCCGTCACATATCTGAATTCACGTATTGCCTCATCTGAAGTTTTTACGGGTCTTACTCCAGGTGCAATGGTTTTTTAGAGTCTCCATAACAAATTACCAACAAACTGCGTGGCTTAAAATGTCAGAAAGTTGTTCTCTCACGGTTCAGGAGGCCAGAAGTCTGGAAGAAGCGTCACGAGGGCCAGGCTCCTGGAAGAGACAATCCTTGCTCCTTCCTCCTTTCTGACGCCTGCCGGCGACCCTCGGCATGTCTTGGCTGGTAGCTGTATCTCCTCAAATTCTGCCTTCCTTGTCACATGTCGTTCTTTCCCGGTGCATCCCTGTCTTCTTGTAAGGACACGAGTCAGATGGCTTCAGGGTCCACCCCACTCCGGTGCGACCTCACCTTAACCAATGACATCTGCAATGACTCTGTTTTCAAATAAGGTTGCATTGTGAGTCCTGGGGGGATTAAGGCAGGAACTTAGCTTTTCAGGGGACACAATACCGTCCGCCACACTGAGCACAACCACCAGCAACAAACCCAGGAGGGCACGGCTTCCACTTTCTGACGGCACGCTCACCCTGACTGTGCCACAGCTCCTGATGGACACCAGGCTCCGCCAGCCTCGAGACATCTGTTTCCAAATAACTGGTCATTGAGTTCAGAAGAGTTTATGGAAAACCAACAAGCATACGGTGGACTTACTTGTTTGTAAGTTTACAGAACAGTTAGATAAGACGTGTGGACAATGACTCACTTATCCTCAAAGTTGGAGACGAGTCTTATCCACTCACTGCTCCTTTTTCTCTTCTCTGTGGGCAGGTGCGGTGTCTCCCAGCTGGAGCCTGTCCAGGTCCCCTGCCTCTTGTCCCGTGCTGCACCGGTGATGCTGCCTCACGCCCTCCTGCCTGCCCCTTGCTTCTGGCTGGGACGGGAGGAGCACTAGACTCCAGCTGGGAGCGATGATCCCACCCTAACCACCTCTTCTTCCTGCCGTCCTGGCTCTTTCCTTTCATCCGGCTATAATGTCGTACTTTAGCCAATGCTGAAACTGTTACGGCTGCCGGGCCTCAGCGCCGGGTCTTCTCCTGTGGGTATTGATCTTGCCTCACCCGGACCACCGGTTCTGTTCACTGACAGCTAGTTTCGATGTTCCTTCCAAGAAAACAAAATGAAACACAAGGCAAAGCCTAAAACAAAACTACAACCAGAGAAATTTCAATGGGATGGATTCTCCTCTTTATGCCCAGATCTATAGGACACCAGGGAAGACTGGAGTTGTTGTGATTGGGGTCTTTTAGGGGCTTCTTGTCCTCGGTGAGTGAGCTCTATCTGCTCTGTTGAGGACCCCGGTTGACAGGCATTGGATATAGAGATGAACTTGACACCGTGGGTCATGGGTGTTTGCTTGCCTAAGAGGGGGCCAAAGGGGCAAAGTTGGTGGCTGCCACTGGCCACAGAGGTGCATGAGAACTGGCCAAGAGAGCATCTGTGACCTCAGTAGAGAGAAGCCACAGTGGCCAGCACTGGCCAGAATGAGATCACGGGTTCTAGTCAGTGAGAAGTGAGTAAGGAGAATCTAGGGCAGGCTGACTGCAGATGACCAGACAGGCCAGAGTTGTTGGTAGCTCTGCCCTGGACAGGGAGAGAGGAGAAGACTTCTATTTCTGAGACTGGCAAACACCCTGTGGAGCCCCTGCTGTCCCTAGTAAGGAGCAAGGGGAAGCCCGGGCAAAGCAGGGGTGGGAGAAGCAGTATGTTGGGGTACCATATAGGACTTTAGTATCAGACACATAACACATTCTAGCGTCAGAGTTCCTTGACATGATAATAAAATAATAATAATAGTAATAATAATAATAATAATAAAAAGAAACTTTCAAGAGGTGGCCCACAGTTCCCTGGGAGTGCCGCCAGGAACAGTGTCCAAGCTCATTGCAGGGTCCTGTAGTGAAAACCATGGTCACTGTCCCTTGGCTTCAAAGATCTTAGGAGTGAAGAGTAGATACACCTTAAAACATTGTCCCCACACCCGCCAGATGGCGGGCCCTTGTGCTTGGGGCTGCCTCGACCTGGCTCTCTTTCCATTCTGTTTGGTAACACCCCTGTCACCGACAAACATCCATGCTAGGCTATGAGGTCTTGGGCTCCTGCCTTGTGAAGGTGCGATTGTGATGTAAGTAAAATTAAGGGAGACTGGACAACGACACTGGGTCCCAAAGATGAGAATCATCCTCTCCAGCCCCCGCCCCCTCCACAACTGGCCCTACTGGGCGCACGATTGTGTAAAACTGTTGCTATCCATTTAAGGTTGGTCTGGGAACTGAATCCTAATTCATGGGCACCTTTAAAAGCAGAGATAGAATGGGGTGTGAATAACCTTGGCACCTCATAACTAATGCCACCGGGTAGTACAAGTAATCCCTGATTTATGAAAGTCTCAGTTGCCAGAGTGAATCTGTGATTGAATTCTTTAGGACCTAAATTTATTTTCTTATAGAAACAAAAACATACAAGGCGCAAGTTTCCTTAGCTAGCCCAGATATATCCATCTAAGCCACAAACTGATGAGACAGAGTTATTAATACTAAGCAGATCATAAGATCTATATTTATATTATAAGCACCTATAATGCAGTTATGCTGTATTTATGCTATATTCTATTATTCTCTGTTTATATTATGGGCCAATCCCAACCAGCTGCTCAGATTTCTATGGAAGACTTGTTGCTCAGTGTGAGTGAGAAGGAGAGGCTCTGGCGTCCACCCTCCTCCTCTCCCTGATGTTGTTGACCCTCGGGGTTGAGTTTCCACTGATCTGCATATGACACAGCTGCCTGCTAAGTGGAGTAGGGAGGAAGTGCCATAGTCCTTAGGAGACAAGACTGTCCACATGGGCTGGAAGCTCAGAGCAGGCTTCACAGATGACGTTGTGTCTGAAGAGAGCTCAGGGGGTCTCTAATCTGGACCAGTGAGTGGGAGGTGACAGGGAAGTGTTGGGGAGGGGGTGTGTATGTGGAGGCACCAGTTCTCTCTGCAGTGGAATCTGTCTGCCTTGTTTGTTGCTACCTCCAAGTGTCTGGCACAGAGCTTGGCACCCAGTAAGCACTCAGTACGTATTTTCAAATGAAGAAACAGCAAAAACAGCCTTCTTCCCCCTTTTGGTGTATTCTTATTTTGAATATCTTGGGATCATTTTATGGACATCTAGGAAGTCAACTGTAGCCGTCTATCTCCCAGCCATCTTCTCTAGAGCAACCTCTTAGACATTTTGGTATGGATGAGGTCTTCCTCAGGAAGCAAAAGGTAGTGGGCGGCGGGGGGGGGGGGGCGGGGGAGGGGGGACAGCTGAAAGTAGAAGCCAGAAGTTTGAATCTATTGGATGTTACTCACATTTGAAATGTAAAACCAGTGAAGGGAAATGAAGGAAAAACTAACATAAGAATTTTCACAGAAGCAAGATGGCACACCCCAGTGCCAGAGGTGGTCAGTGAAAGCTACATCCCTGGGACTCACTGCAGCCACAGGAGCGATAAGCCACCCACTAAACTTCTCCTCATAAGTCTTCCGGAATGGTGATCAACCATCCTTTTGAAGATGTCATGACAGGATGAAGTGAGCTTACTGTGAGCAGAAGTGAAAGAAACAAGGGGTGGACTGTAACTGATATTGCCAGTGCTTCTCTTGGATTCCCTGAGTCCCTTTCCTGGGTGCCTCTTCTCAGCAGGGGATGCTCATGCCTTCAATGACCACTATCTGTCATGTTTCTTTAGATGACTGTCACAGGGATGCCTAGACCATTTTGTTTGTTTGTTCAGACAGTTGGAAGCACCTAGGAGTTTATGTTCCCTTGACACAGATCTTAGCCAATGATTGAGACGTTCAAGGATATGATAGCCCAGCCTCTTTGCCTTAGGTCAAGACAACCATTAGGTGTAACTTACACTTCATAATCACCCTAGGGATCAAAATGAAGCTACTTGCTGCCTTCACATCCTTGCCTGGCCTTTCCCTATTTACCCTGCTTACTTCTGTCTCTCATCAGCTTCCCTGGGACCATTTCCTTTGCAAACCGATCATTGTTCATGCATTCTTACCTCAAGTTCTGCTCTGGCAAACCTGATCATAACCAGAATGTAAGATCCTGGGAGGTTGAGATGGTCTCTTTTAATAAGCCTTGGTTTTCTAGTTATTGTGTACAGCACAGGCTTAGGTATCACAGACAACATTAGAGTCTTAAAATTATCGAATCATTTTAAAAAACTATAAATGATTACATATGTATACATAATTTACAAAAAGATGAAATATCTGCTTACTAAAACTGAGATATAATTTTCCCTGTTTTTTTTTTTGCAAAATTATGGGGAGCTCTTCTATTTTGAAATCTTCATTTTATTTTGATATTTCCAGCATGATTCTGACACTACTCATTATGAAGGGTCCATCACATTCTCATTAAGGTGAGGAATGACACAGAAAGAATACCTTATGGCAATAAAATTTATTTTTAAAGTAAAGTTTGATTTTCAAAGATCTCACAGCATACAAATGAATTTCCCTTTCCTCTTGGCTATCATAATATTCACAGAAAATTACAATAAGATGAATCATTCACATCAGTCAGAAATTCATGATTTTAAGATCTCATACAATGCCTCTGATAAGATAATGTATAAGGAAAGAACATAATTGAAGTAGCAGAAAAGACTCCCTTTGATAAAGATGACAAAACCCTCACATCGCAAATATGGAACCCATCATTCACCATATGCCAGTTCTCATCCCAAACATGTTTAAAAGGTATCTTCTTGACTTACTTTGTTTCTATGGTACATGTATGTGATGACACAGAAACTGACCTTCTGAAAACACAATAGTTCTAGAAAACAATATGTAGCGGTGAGTGCAAATGCATTTGGAAAGGCAGATGTGCTACTTAAGCATAAGAAATGCTAAGCATGGGCCACGTGGAGAGGTAGGTAAATATAGAGAGATATTCATTGACGGAAGATTCAGGAGTGTTGTCATGAAGTTTTCTGACTCCCCAGGGTCTGTGAACACAGTAGATTGGCACTTCCTGGCCCCTCTGTGGCTGGGTGTCGTCGTCACATGATTAGTTCTGGCCAAGGCGGTGTGAACAGAATGCCCTGTGGCACTTCTCGTTGGAGCACTCCATCGCCTGTGTGGACCCCCACAACTCTCTGCTGCCACAGTGGTGGGAGTGTCTGAGATTGTGTCAAGCTGGTGTGGCAGTGAGGAACTAAAATGAGTATGACCGCACCTTGCGCCTATGAGAAGCCTATAATGTGAATAAGAAATGAAACTGTATACAGTTAAGCTATTGAAACAATGGGATTATTTCCATAGAACATCAGCCCATCCTTTCCTGATATGAAAGGTGATGTCTACCTTCCATTTTCCCTCCTACCACCTTTTCTTCCACAGCTTTTTACCCCTCTACAGTCAGTCCTCCAGAATCCCATGGGTCCCGTCTCTCATTTCCCCAACCAAAGCCCATTGAGAAATTAATTCACACTATGGCACAGTGAGGCTTAATTTAGTACATCTTTCCGAGACCTTTTTTTTCAAGCAGGGAAAAAACTTAAGGCACATAAATAAATAATGGATAATGAAGACTGAAGACTCACAAAACTTTGTGGGAGAAAAATCTGGTGGGGGTGTTAGGGCACTGTTTCTATTGTAAGCCCCAGGAGAGCATTAAGATTAAAAGCTCCAGATTAGACAGAACAAGTCTCAAATCCTCTTACTACCAGCTTTCGACATTAACAAAGCTGCATAAATTACCTGGTCCTCAGTTTCCCCTCCAATCAAATAGGACAAATACACACAGCTTATGGTTGTTGGTAAGATTTAATGGAGGTAGTGGAGGCATCCAGTAGGAAGCTATGAAGAAACCTTTTTATTATTACTCTTATCATTATTCTCCACATGATTTGCTTTCTGCTCCTTTGTCTGGCCAGAAATTGGCAGGGTGTTGTCATTACTATTTTTATTGAAGACCACTTTTGGAATATCCTCCTCCTCCACCCCTCACCCTAGTGGTGGCCCCCTGTTCTGAGTTCCCGTGTCCTCATCCTCTTCTGTCCGAAGAGGAGAATCAATCCCACGCGTGGCCTCTGCCTTTGGCATATGCCTCATATCTGCTTATTACTTCTCCTCTGCAGAGGATTGAAGGCATTGCCCATAGGTCCCTAGGCCATCTTCAGCCCGCAAGCTGATGACGCAAGCTCTCTGGCCGCAGGGTGGCTCACTGTGGTGTTACACAGCTTTATGCCATCCACTAGCCAGAAAATGAATTGACCCTGGAATCTGAGAAGCAAGACACTTCCTTTTTTTTAAAACTTTTTAAAAAAATGTTTATTTATTTTTGAGATACAGAGAGAGAGAGAGCATGAGCAGGGGAGGGGCAGAGAAGGAGGGAGACTCAGAATCCGAGGCAGCCTCCAGGCTCTGAGCTGTCAACACAAAGCCTGACACGGAGTTCGAACTTGGACCGCGAGATCATGACCTGAAGTTGGGTGCTTAACTGACTAAGCCACCCAGGCGCCCATGAAAAGCCAGACACTTTCAATTTCATATCTATCTATCTATGTATCTATCTATCTATCTATCTTGTATCTATCTATCTATCTGTCTATCTATCTGTCTAGTTTATGTCTGTTCAACTTGACCATGGATTCATGATGTACATCATCAGTGTGGAAGAGTAAGTGGAATCACGTTCACTTTCATGGAGATTCAAAGTGAGTCTCTTTGGGGTTAAGATTTTAAATTTGGGGGGATATGATGGAGGGAGTCAAATAATCAAAACTCAGATTATGAGTCAGGAAAATCAAGGTTTCCCCTTTCTTACTGGCTTTGTAACCTTGGGAAGTTCGGTGCTGTGAGTTTGCATTTCTTTACACATAAAAATGGAATAATATCTGTCTTACCAATATTATAGGTTTTCCTAGGGGTCAAACGATGTAATATTCTGGAGTACTGTGAAAATTAGGCAGTTATAATTATGTTTATTATTCAGAGCGGAGCTCACATTGTACAAGCAGCAAGCGGATGATGGGCAGGGTGGGGTAAGAATAATATGAGTTCTAAGACTGTTCCATTCTGGTTGTTTCATCAGAACATTAGGTGCTATCTTTAAGAAGTTTTGGTCTGGGGTGCCTGTGTGGCTCAATCGGTTGAGCGTCCGACTTTGGTTCAGGTCATGATCCCACAGTCTGTGGGTTCAAGCCCATGTTAACTGTGCTGACAGCTCAGAGCCTGGAGCCTTCTTCTGATTCTGTGTCTCCCTCTTTTTCTGCCCCTCCCTCACTCGCGCTCTGTCTCTCAAAAATAAATCAGCATGTAAAAAATTAAAAATTTTAAATTTAATCTAATCCTTTTCTGTTAAAACAATTCATTGTCACAGTTTCACCATTTGCGTGGACAATCTTCCCCCCAGGGCTTTCTTCTTTCGGATATAAGAGTTGCCCTTAGCCAGTGAATTGAGATTCCCTATGATGTTGGAAAGACTCACAAGGGGGGAAGTGGACCACTGTGCGTATTAGAGGGGTATTTTCAAATTAAAGATCACTGAAACTTATTTTGAAAAGCAACAGATGAGCTTATTGTCCTGTTTGCTGAGGATTACCACGCTCTAACGTGCCTTTCCTCTTAGAAGAAAGGCTTGTCATTTTCTGTGTGTGTGTGTCTAGAATGTTGGCCAAGCCACAATTGAAATCCATGAGAGACTATTCTTTTATTACGACCTAATTCAACACAGGTTTAACTAATCTAAGGCCCTTTCTTTTCTGGTTCGTTTTCCAGAACAATCCTAATAAATTCACACGCAAGCCAAACGCTTCTGTGTTTTTAGTCGAACATGGGAGAATGGTGGTGAAATACTCTCTCCAAAGTGGCAGGGGCCTGTGATGACAACATAAGACCCCGGCTAAGGGGACATTAGCCATGATCATGGGGATCTTGTCTTTCATGTGACTGAAAAGGAAAGCAGAGGATTTAGCAGCTGTAGCTTCTTGTTGAAGACTGAACGGAGACCAAGGGGCATCACTGCTGCGATGTACGATTGACAAAGAAAAATCGGTAAACCACAGCTTAATGCCCATCCCCCGAGGGGAGGCGGGATGATCATCGCATGATGTCCATGGATGTGGTGGACGGGCCACGGGTCCCCCAAGAGTTTCATGCTTGGTGGAAGGGACCTTCCCGAATGCGAAATGGGTTGTCAGCATATTTTACAGTATTTTTAATACGTTTCCCTTTTCGTTCCCCATCAATCCGCGCTATCTTTACACATATTTTTCCTTCTTCACAAAATCTTTCTGAAAGTGCTGCTGGAGGGGAGTTCACGGGTCAGTTCTTTTCCTGATTTTCTTTTCATCCTCCTGTACTTGGAGCGTCTTTCAAACTTCCGATTTGAATGGAAATAGGGCTGGGCGGTCTGGGATGTGTGTGTTGCCCACAAGAACCACCGAAGCGGTATTTGCTCCGTCAGACCCTGTACATCACAGCAGTTTCGAGCCTATGGAAGGAAACTGTGCAGCATGGTGAGTGAGCTTTAAAGGGTCATTTGCCCGGATACACATCCCTAAAAGAGTTTGCACACTAGAAAACAGGACCCACCCCCATCAAACACAGAAAACACTAAAGTGTAAGATACCAAGTGTCAAAATCACGTTCACATTATTGTCGCCAAGAAAATAGCATCTTTACTTAACAATTGTAAGTTGCTGGCCAGTTTAACTGGCTAAGGTTGAAGGCATGCACGGTTGCCATGCTGAGTTAGGGAAATAAACTTGAACTCTGGCACAGCTCCGGTCCTGCCAGCCTGTGGTTAGGAGAGCCCCATTTTCTGTGGCTCTGGGTAGATGCACCCACGTTCCTTTCCAGCCGTCTGACTCTGAGCTCCACTTTCTCACCGTTTATTTTCCCTTCGTGTGACTCAAAAAACACATTTTAAAGTGCAATTACAAGAAAGGTGGCAGGATTGTTAAGTGAGCTTTGTATTTGTGTTGGTTCACCTCAGTGTTTGTGCTTTTCATGTCCTCACCACGATTATAAGAATAATTTCTTATTCCGGGACTTCGGCAGGGGCAAAGGCTGGCCATGCTGGAAGACAATCACTCTTTTGTGAAAAACCAGAGTCAAGTGGAGATCACGGTTGGGGAAAGAAGGAAGGACACTGAGGAAAGAAGGACACTCTTTCTTTTCTTCCTTTCCTTTCCTTTCCTTTCCTTTCCTTTCCTTTCCTTTCCTTTCCTCCTTTCCTCTTCTCTTCTCTTCTCTTCTCTTCTCTTCTCTTCTCTTCTCTTCTCCTCTCCTCTCCTCTCCTCTCCTCTCCTCTTCTCTTCTCTTCTCTTCTCTCTTTTTTTTCAGATTTAAAAGGGGCCAAAACCCATGCGGCAGTGATGAGCCATGCCTCCTTCAGGGCAGTGCCCGGTGTGTGGTAAGGTTTAAGGGCACGGATGCTACATCTACTTTGGGAGGCTCCCATGGCCCCAGAACCCCCGCTCTGAAAGCAGCTCCCGGATCCTAGGCTTGACACGAGTGAGCTCAGACTCCGACTGGAGCGTCCCAGGTGGGCGTCCTGGAGGCGGTGCAGGTGGGGAGACCTAGTGATGGCCAGGCTGAATGGCCTGTGTGCCGTGCACACTCACAGTAGGGCACTAATTGGATAGTTTTCACATATTCTATTTTTTCTGATCAAAAACATATATCCAATGAGTGTACAAAACTCACGATAGGGTCGCCTGGGTGGCTCAGTCGGTTAAGCGTCCGACTTCGGCTCAGGTCATGTGTTGCGGTTTGTGAGTTTGAGCCCTGTGTTGGGCTCTGTGCTGACAGCTCGGAGCCTGGAGCCTGCTTCTGATTCTGTGTCTCCCTCTCTCTACCCCTCCCCCACTCATGCTCTGTCTCTGTCTTTCAAAAATAAATAAACATTAAAAAAACTCACTATAGGTTTGAAAAAATTTGAAAATTGGAGAACAATGAAAACTCACTGTGAATCTCAGAGATAGTGATTATTAATGTTTGAGTGTATTTCCTCCTGGTCTATTTCTCTATGCAATATATATATACTCTCTCTCTCTCTCTCTCTCTATATATATATATATATATATATATTTCCTATATATATATTCTCTCTATATATATTTCCTATATGTATATTCTCTCTATATATATTTCCTATATATATATTCTCTCTATATATATTTCCTATATATATTCTCTCTACATATATTTCCTATATATATATTCTCTCTCTCTCTCTCTCTCTATATATATATATATATATAGATAGATAGATAGATATCTCTATATCTATCTATCTATATATATATAGAGAGAGAGAGAGAGAGAAAATATCTATCTATCTATCTATTCTTCGTGAGATCATTCTACTGAAATTTTCCACATAAGATAATAAGAACACTTTTTTTCACTGATTAAAAGTAGGTACTATAATAAATGGAATTATATTCCATTATATGTTTTTTTTATGTTTTATTTATTTTTGAGACAGAGAGAGACAGAGCATAGCAGGGGAAGGGCAGAGAGAGAGGGAGACACAGAATCTGAAGCAGGCTCCAGGCTCTGAGCTGTCAGCACAGAGCCCAACGGGGGTCTTGAACTCACGGACTGCGAGATCATGACCTGAGCTGAAGTCGGACACTCAACCGACTGAGCCACCCAGGCGCCCCTCCATTATATGATTTCAATTAACCTATTTTCTATCACATGTTTTGTGGCTATTATTACAACTGTGTGGATGTCCCACCAGGTGCCTCCACTGTGTCCCCCTGCGTGTGGCCGGCCACACTGCATGTCCTCAGAGACTGAACACTTCACCTGGGGTCCAGGCCATAGCTGTTGGAGGGGTGGATGGTTCTGTCACAGGTGGTATTTATCACTTGGTTGTCCTGACAATGCTCAGGTCGGGAACAAGAGGGACTGTGGCAAAGCCCAAACAGAAAGGCTTTCACATGTGGCTCCGTAAGACCTCGATAATGGAATACAATCCAACATGGTTAGGATGATCCTATTTCCTGCCTCTCCTTGGTCCCCCTCCCAGTCTTGACCCCACAGGGGCAACAGTACGTATGTGGTCATCACAATGAAAATGGCAGCGGTGGACCCAGGGCCAGACAGTGGGAATGGCCACCTTGTCTAGCAGCCATGGCCGGCTGAAGCAGGACAGCCGGCCATCGGACAGTGATGCGGGGAGGGACCTCAACGGAGCAGGGTTGAGACAACTCTTGATACCTGGAAAATGTCTCAAGAAGGACCCAGAGAAAAGGGACAGGTACAGATATGTACAAATAATTGAGTAGATGAGTTCACAAAGCAAATGGGAGATGCCACTCAGGACTCCCCAAAATAATGGGAATAGGTTTTGCTCAGCATTGGGCTTCTGCATTAGCATGAAGACTTGGACCAAAGATACACAAATTAAATCAATAGCTCTGAAATGAGCATCTTTGCATAGACATTTGATTCTTTCAGGCACATTCTTAGAAGTAGAATGATTGGGACCAAAATAACGTATTTATCTAAGGCTCTTGCTTCGTCGTATTGTTTTCCAGAAAAATGCCCGTTTACGTTTTCCCAAAATTTTGAAAGATTTCCATTTCTTTACATCCTGGGTAACACTGGCAGCAGGACTGAAACAATGGGCCTAAGGGAGCATGATGTTAGCGGGAGGGACAGAGGAGAGCAAGCGTGAGCTGAGGTCCTGAGCGGAGAGTGGAGAACAGCGCCAGGACCTGTCTGCCCCAGGGGATGGTGTGTGCTCACCTTGGGGCGGACACTGTGGTGGGGGAAGGGGGCTTTGAAGGGAAGGACATCAAAGCTAACCTGTCATGGAAAATATGCACTCATACCCTTATCTGTGCTGGAATACAATTTCTTAATCATTCAGAAAATGTCTAAAATCAGATACTCTGCAATCGAAACCCTCTGTGTCCACAGTAAATTTGCAGAATGAGCATCTGCTTTGGACATACCTGATTATGTATTCGTTTCCCATGGCCTCCATAACAGATCACCACAAATTCAGTGCCTTAAAACAACTGAAGTTTGCTCCCTCTCAGTTCTGGAGAGTGGAAGTCCACAATCAGGGAGCTGGTTGTCTCTAATGGAGGATCCTTCCTTGGCCCAAGCAGTTCCTGGTGGTCCTTGGCCATCCCTCACCCTCCTTGGCCTTCGGGGCTGTGTCCCTGCAATCTGTCTCCATCACCACATGGCCCTGCTCTCCTGGGTGTCCAAACGTCTCTTTTTTTTTACAAGGAGACCAGCCACTGGATTAGAGCCCATCTCAGTCCAGTCTGACCTCATCTTAATTTGATGACATCTGCAAAGTTCCTGTTTCCAAATAAGGTCACACTCACTGGTACGGCACGTTAGGACCTCAGTGTGTCTTTGGAGACAGGGCACAGTGATACCTAGTAACACTTATATATGTATCTCCTTCATTTATAGACTAATACCACATTATTTACTCTGGTGTAAAGTCTTTGTAGGTAGGGTCTCCTTCTTTTAGAAATATGAAAACATTTTTGTAGGAGCTCATATTCCCTAAAGTGCCAGGAAAATCTCATTACGTGGGGCCCAATAATCAATGATTAGATGGGTCCTTTTTTTCACAAATGGTATTTCTTATATATTCTATTTCTATTTTTATAGAAACTCTTACAAGGAATAAGGAAGGTCTCCATATATCTTGTTCTAAGTCACACTCAGCAGAATGCTGCGTGCACCTGGGCTTTTATTATACATTTTTAACACAATGGTGATAAAAATGAGTCCCAACAAGGCGTGTAATTATTTTCCGCTCATCTTGATGTCACTGACGCTGCAGTATGAACTGCAGGCGTGTTCCTTGTGTTTCAGGTGCCGTAAGCCTCCTTTGGTGGTCTGCATTTTTCCACCTTGGTTCTCACCTTTTTCTCCCAGTCTGCCGATGCATCACATCCACATTTTTTCGCACAATGGATACTTTATCTCATTCCCATAGATATCCTTGTCCTCACCAGCAACTCTATTGCATGCTTTATTGGGGTGAGGGGCCGGGAGAACCTCGGATCCGACTCACCACTCTGTATCCCAGGCAAGCATGTGGGTGACCTGTGGCTTCACCCCAGGGCCCTTGGTTTTCTTGAGTTCATGACCACCAGCTGCCTCCCAGCTCTCCGTCTCCCCTTTGTTCCTTTGGATAGTCTCCAGCATAGAGCATAGTGTGACAACCATTTCTGCCTGTAAATGGGAGGAGATAACCAGCTATCGCTCTCTCTTCCTCTTGGTCTTTCTTTCTTTCTTTCTTTCTTTCTTTCTTTCTTTCTTTCCTTCTCTTTCTTTCTTTCTTTCCTTGTGGTTGTTTATTTTCGAGGGAGAGAGAGAGAGAGAGACAGAGAGACAGAGGATACTAATGGGAGAGGGGCAAAGCGAGGGAGACAGAAAATTCGAAGTGGGGTCAGAGCTGTCAGCGCAAAGCCTGATGTGGGGCTGGAACCCACGAGCCATGAGATCAGGACCTAAGGTGAAGTCAGATGCTCAACTGACTGAACCACCCAGGCGCCCCATTATCGAGGCCTTTCAGTGAAGCGGTATCTTTACCGTCAGTCGCAAGGGTGTTGGACCCCATTCTGCTAAGTGGGCTTTGACGTCCACTGCTACTTCAGCAGGAATCTGCCCTTGGACTGGGGAGTGGTTCCCTCGTACCTCTCTGGCTCCCATTTCCTCCCACCCCGCCCCTTGCCACTGTGCTCGCAAATGTTCACCGACATGCTAACTACTGTGGAGCACCGAAGAGCGGGGCTATGGTGTCCCGCGCGATCCCGAGACAATCGAACAGCTTGCTTATGCATCTATTTGGCTTGGGTGGAAAATTAGAACAGCTTTAATCTGCTACCAGCATCAAGCAGGGAAGCACTCCCTGGAGTGTGGAGTTAGAAGCATCGCAGCAGGCCCTGATGAAGGCGGCCTGCTGTGGTGTCGATACAAACAGCGCGCGCGCTCCTAGCCGGGAGGGTGCTGGCTTGCTTTAAAAAGAGCATGTTGTGTTCGAGGGGGAACCATCTTTAGGCTGAACTGTCCCAGAGCTGAGTCGCTGCAAAATGGAAAAATACAGATGGGGATTTCTTTTTCTTTTTCTTTTTCTTTTTTTTTCTTTTCTTTTCTGGGTGCCCACATCAGTGTGGGTAATTGAATTGAGGTCTTTAAAAATGGACACGTAATGCAATTCGGTCAGATGAGCATTTTAGATTTTAGTAATTAGTACTTCGGGGCTTGATGAAGTGTAGGAGGGAGGTGGGAGGAAAGTCTATTTTAGGAGATTGGAGTGATAAGGCCTTTGCATGTTTTTATCAGTTCATGTGGAATTTGACATATGGTAAACAGGAGAAGATAGTATTTAAAAACCCCATAAATATACAGGGTTGAAAAAAATACCAAAGAAGAGCTCGGGGATGCCTGCCAGCACCCCTCCCCTTGGCTTCAATAGTAGGGTAGCATAAAAGGGCTCCATATCATTGTGAGAACCGGATCCAGTAATACAGAAAGTCAGCAACGTCAAATCGAGCGGACGCGAGGCTCTCGGTGGCACGTTAATTAATTCCATCCAGTCGTGCCCAAGTTCTCAGGCTCCATTTTGCATCTCCTCCTGGTCTCTATATTTAGAACCGTGAACTTCCATAATACTACCCACTCTAGGAGAAGCCAAATTCTAGGTTGACTTGATTTGGCACATTCCCTTGTTTTATGGCTTTCTGTCAAAACCTCCAAATTAACGCAATGTTATGTTGACTGTTTTGTTTCTTAATGCAATGAAGCTGTCCTGAAATTACAGTTAGATAGAGCTTTTTAGAAATTTGCATTGACATCATAATCATATCATAATAAAAATGTAATGGAGCCTCATAACTTTGCATGGACATGTCTATTGTCAAGGTATGGCATTAAGAGAGTCTTTTATGTGATTTTTAATGTAATTTTTTAGTGAAGTATTTTTAAAAAGTGTCAAGGCAAACATAGTCATCATAAACAAATAACATTTGCCTCTGTCACTTCAAAAATATCTTGCTTAGCTATTTGATTTGCTATGTGATGAAATGGTGCCTTGTTTGGCTTGATTTTCTTACTTTTTATATTCCCCAAAAGCATGGAACCAAGAGTAAGGAGATGTGGATCGTAATCCTAATTCTGTCCCTATTCACTGCCACTCCTTGTTCTCCAACATTTGCCCTGACTCTGAGGCTTATTGTGAGCCTCGAGAGAGATTCAATGGGAAAGTGCTTAGGAAAGTTAAAAGTATTAAGAAAATATTAAACCCAGAACAAAGTATTTTTGGTAAGTGAGTAATAATGGCAGTGTAAAATAGTTCATTTTGACTGGAGCTAATTCAGTATTACAGGAAATTCTAACTATATATCTTCCAAGTAAAAGTTTCCATCTTTCTTCAAGACAGGAAATTGTACCAAGATGAAATATGGGGGAGAAAAAATTTTATTTTTAGTATTAACCGAGTCATGCTAAAGCATCGTACTCATATTCAACCACGTCTTCACATGGTGTGTATATGGAAATCACTACACAGAACAGGGGGAGAAAAACACACACTCGGTATTTACTCACCTAGCATGACTCGAGCCAGTGGGAGCTTGCTTTATTTGCTCCATTTTCTTTTTTCTGATTTGGAAGGAGTTAACCACATTTCCTTTGGTACCAAGAGAACAGAGCCTTCTTGCCAAGTCTTCATAGGGATGCATCTGATGTTTAGTGCCAAAGAAGGAACTGTTCATTCAATCCGCTGCAACCCTTTTGCGTGATGGCAGCCGATGAATGGCTAGTGGTACCTGCACCGGTGTGGACCTCCTCCTTGGGCCAAGGGGTGAGGGTGAAACGTTCTAGACAACTTCAAGGGGTCTCATCCTACCTGCATGCCTCTCACATGCTCTACCTGTGGCCTTTCCCCCCAGTTAGTCATTTCTCAAGTGAAACTGTAGATAGAATGTATGGCCCTCCTTTTCTGATTTCCAAAGGCTTTTGTATGATGATAATCATGTGTGCAAGTTACACATTTGGTGCATGTGGGGTGCCAGCAGTTTGTAAGAATTAGTGTCTTCGTTGTTTTAAGATAAACAAATGATTTGGATCTTGAGTGGCTGAAGGGAATCCCAGGAAATCCTGTAGACCGTGGAAACCATGAAGGAGGAGAAAATAAACACTTCTAGCTCAGGAGAAGCCGGAGGTGAGCAGAGACGAACAGCTTAGGAAAGTAATAAAAAGTTACTTTGGAAAGAGAAGAAAGCGATAGATGCAGAAAGACTTCACTCATTTTGGGGGGCGGAAGCACAGGCGGGCTTCAGAGAGCAGCTGGACAGAGGCTACACAGCCGGATTTGTCTCCGTGTTGAGCCAGGCTGTGCGGTGGGTGCAGGGTAGAGGGTGAACTCGCACATCATCGAGACTGGGAGCGGTGGAGTTTAACCACAATAAGAGCTTCGATCTTTGAATGATTTGCCGGGCTGAATACAGAAACATTTACGTGGAAAAAGCAGTTGATTTGCCTTAAGATGGGCACAATTTTTTCTGCCCCCAAATTGGATGAAATTGATGAGCATCAAAATCTTAAATTAGGAATTAAATTCTCAGGTTCTATCCGTGTGATACCTAAGCATCTGATCAATTCCTCACCTCCAGATTGGTTTTGGTACCTACGACTCATTCAACAATTTATTTTGACTTGACTGGTTCATCAATTGTTTTTAGAAGCGCAGATTTGTTTTTTATCAATTAATTTGTTGAGAGTACTTAAAGGTGGTGATTGCATTCCTCACGAGGAAATATGCATTCCCTACAGTTAACAGTACTCATTTATTCACAACAATCCTGTAAGTTTTAGGACCAAGCATGCATATTGGAGCATTTGTTAATTCCGAAAACCGTATTTATTGAGGGTTTGCTGTATGAAGCACAGGATGATTTTAAGATATCTATGCTTGTATCTCCATTTCTAAGGTCAATATTCACTGGCAACTATGCTAACCAGTTTGTACTTTTACATTTAATTTTGAGACATTGTCAAATAATACTTTATTATTGGAAAAATAGCCTATAAAACCATACATAAAATAATGCTTTATTACTGGAAAAATAGCCTGGAAAACCATATGTAAAATTATATCAAAATCAAGCCCATCCAACTCTTTTTCCAAGGATCTATCCTTGATTATTTATTATTTCAACAAGAATCAGCAAAATTCCCTGATGCCTTGATGATACAGTGCTTAACATTTTTATTTACTTGTGTGTTTGTTTTTAACTGTAGAAACATTAATAGAAATAAAATAGGGCCAAGAAGCTCATGTGTCTTTATCACCCATTCTCCACAATTATCGACCTGTGACGAATCATGTCAGCCGTATCTTATACCTACTTCTCACTAAAGATTTTTTAAAACTTTGTATTCAGTGGAATTGTAATATTCACTCCTTACTATTCTCTATTATCTTTTGTTTTGTAAAATACGCACAATGTAAAAGTTACCATTAGTGACATTTACTATTTTCACAATGTTTTGCAATAATCATTGCCATCTAATGTCAGAACACTTTTATAACCTTAAAAGGAAGCCCTGTATCCATTAGGTAGTCACTCGCCATTCTTGCCTCCCCAAACCCCTAGGAAGTTCAAATCTGTTTTCTATCTCTATGGATTTGATCACTCTGGACATTTTATATAAATTGAACCATAAAATATGAGGCCTTTTCTGCCTGGCTTCTCTCACTCAGCATGTTTTCAAGGTTCATTCACATTACAGCAGGTGTCAGCATATCATTCCTTTTTATGGCCGAATAATATTCCACTGTGTGGATGGACCACCTTTTATTTACTCATCAGCTGATAGACATTGAGTTTTTCCTCGTTTTGGGCTATTGTGATTAGTGCTGCTGTGATAGTTGTGTATAAGTTTTTATCTTGAACACCTGTTTCTAATTCCAATATACCCGTAAGTGAAAAATTTGGAATTTTGTATGGTAAGTTTTATGATTAAAAATATATGATAATTTTTTGCCCATTTATCTGCAACATCTTTTTAGATCCTTGGCCCATTTTTACACTGGGTTGTCTCTTTATTGTTGAGCTGTAGGGGTTTTTGACTACCCTGAATACTTGGCCTTATCAAATTCAGAATTTGCAAATATTTTCTCCCATTCTGTGATGAGTTCTTTTTCCACTTTTTCGGGGTATCCTTTAAAACACAACAGTTTTTATTTTGATGAAGGTCCAATTTATCTCATTTTTTTTTTCCTGTGGTTGCTTGAGCTTTTGGTGTCACGCCCAAGAAACCATTGATTCATACACGGTCATCCAGATTTATGCTTATGGTTTCTTCTAACCGTTGTAACTTTTAGCTCTTACATTGGGGTCTTAGATCCATTTCAAGTTTATTTTTGTATGTATTTGAGACAGGAACTAAACTTCATTCTTTTGCACGTGAATATCCAGTTGTCTCAGCACTGTCTGTTGAAAAGATTATTCTTTCCCCATTGGATGGTATTATCATCATTGTCAACAATCAGTTGATGATAGATGTATAGATTATTTCTGGACTCTCAGGTCTGTTTCATTGATCTGAGTCTTTTTGCTTAGATAAACATATTAAACAAACTATATAAATATGTATTTTCTTAAGCAAAATACATCACGAGATCTTACTAATATTTCCAATTGAAATTCAGCGCAAGAGTTTTGCTCAACCTGTAACATGTGTCCCCTATCTCCAATGCTGGCTTTTCTTTGTTCTTAATGACACCAACATAATGGCTCATTTGCTTTATGTGACTACACACATATAAGAATTGCAGAATAACAATATAAGAAGTACCACCAACATTATAATACCTAAAAAAGTTTTTGAAATATATTCGCCGTGGCAAAGAATTGCATGTTGACACTTCTTAGTTTCAGTACTTTAAAGATGTCACTCCAGGGGCACCTGGGTGGCTCAGTTGGTTAAGCATCCAACTTCCGCTCAGGTCACGATCTTACAGTTCGTGGGTTCGGAACCCGCATTGGGCTCTGTGCTGATAGCTCAGAGCCTGCTTCAGATTCTGTGTCTCCCTCTTTCTCTGCCCTACTCCCAGTCTCTCTCAAAAATAAACATTAAATAAAAATTTTAAAAAAGATAAAGATGTCACTCCAGTGTCTTCTAACTTAAATTGTTTCCAATGAGAAATTTATTAGCATTTTCATTTTTGTTTCTATTCATATAATGCGTCATTTCTCTCTGATTTCAGTATTTTCTGTTCATTCCTTGAGTGAAGCAATTTAAGAGGTGCCTCCATGCAGGTGTCTTCACGTATCTTGTGCTCTCCCTTGTTCACCTTCTCAATCTGTGGGCTTGAATCAAATCTGAAAAATTTGCAGTCATCATTTTTTCAACTACTTTTTCTTCACCTCTCCCCACCTCCTTTGGGAACTCAAATATCATGTATACAAGGTTGTGCTACTAATTAGCTTAATGATACTATTTGCAGGTTTTAGAATGATTTTTCATATGTTTCGTTATGAAACTATGTTGCTATGTCTTCAAGTCTGCTAATCTTTGCTAATCTTTTCTTCTGTGCATCTAAAATTCTGTTAATCCCACTCAGTGTATTTTCTTTATCTCAGATAGTATGTTTTTATCTTTGGAAGTTTAATCTGGATTTTTAAAAAATATGTTCAATGTCTTGCTTTCAGATTTTCTCTAGTTTCTTGAACACATGGACTAAAGTTATAACAATTGTTTTAATGTCCGTGTCTACTCACTCTATCATCTGAATCATTTCTGGGGTCAGCCTTGATTGACTGATTTTTTTTCCCAGTTATGGACTATATTTCCCTTCTTCTCTGCATACCTGGGAATTTTTTATTGAAAGCCTTTCACCATGAATTTTTCATTTTTGGATGCTGGGTATTGCTTGCATTTCTAAAACTATTCCTGAAGTTTGTTCTGCAATCTAGTTAAGTTACTTGGCAATACTTTGATCCTTATGAACTTTGCTTGTAAGTGTTGACTGTGTAGACGAGAGGGCCGTTTAATCTTGGGTTGTTTTTGCCTTTCTACTGAGGCAAAATTTCCTTCCAAGTAGTCTCTCCCATGTCCATTAATTATGACATTTTCCACTTGGGCTGATGGGAACAGGCACCATCCCCGGTCCTGAATGAGCCCCTAAGACTGTTGCCTCTTATCCTGTTGAGATGTTTCCCCCTCAACTCTGGATAATTTCCTCACACACATATAGTGATCAACACTTAGAGGAACAGTCAAGTGGGAGCCTCTGCTGAATACTTTAGGGCCATCTCCAGACCTATGGGTTCTCATTCTGTGCATCTGTCCATTCTGCAACTCCATCCTGAAAATTCTAGCTGCCTTGGCTTTTGTGATAAATTGAATAATGTCTGAATCCTAAGCCCCAGAATCTGTGAAGATGTTACCTAATATGGCAAAAGGGACTTTGTAGTTGTGATGAAACTAAGGATCTTGAGATGGGGAGATTATTCTGTGTTTTCCAAGTGGGGCCAGTATAATTCCATGGTCCTTATAAGAGGGAGGCTGAAGGGTCAGAGACAGAGAAAAAGAGATTAAAGGATGCTATATTGCTGGCTTTGAAGATGGAGGAAGGGGCGGAGAGCCAGGGGATTCGGGAGGGGTTCTGGGAGCTGGAAAAGGCAGGGAGCAGATGTTTTCCTAGAGATCCCAGGAAGAACACGAAGTGGCTGTCCCATTTTGGACTTCTGGCCTCAGGAATGGTAGCTAATAAATTTGTTTTGTGTTAAGCTGGTAAATTCATGGTGATTTGTCAAGACATGTTCCATCTCCTCAACTCGGGATGACACCTGGGCCCTCATGTTCTCTTTGTCACTGCGCTGTGGCCTGGGGATGCTCTCTAGGCAGGAAGCTGGGGTGAGGGTATTGCTAGCTTCACTGATTTCCCATCCCTCATGGGTCCTGTTCTTCACTACCTGGTGCCCAGTGTCTCCAGCATCATCGCGTCCCGCACTGGGTCCAGCTGTTCGGCTCTTTCAGGTGGGAGGGTTAGTCTGGTCCCTATCACTCCATCATGGCCCACAGTGGAAGTCACCTCTCTATATGGCCACGCCACCAAGCTGATAGCCAATGAGTTTCATTTTTTAAAAACTATTTTCTTTCTATGTTTTTGGTGCTGTCTTTTAAAAATAGAACTTGACTTGGGACTCCTGGGTGGCTCAGTTGGTTAAGTGTCCGACTTGGGCTCAGGTCATGATCTCACAACTTGTGGGTTTGAGCCCCATGTTGGGCTCTGTGCTGACAGCTCAGAGAGTGGAGCCTCCTTCGGATTTTGTGTCTCCCTCTCTTTCTGTTCCTCCCCCATTCATTCTCTCTCTCTCTCTCTCTCTCTCTCAGAAAATAAATAAAAGTTAAAAAAATAGAATTTGACTTAATAATGTAAGATATTTTAAACGCTATTTTAATTCTTGCTTATCTTTCTTGTGCAGGATAAACTTTTTGAGTGCGGGAAATATATTTGCTCTTTGTCTTATGTCTAAACACCTAGATCAAAGGAGAATAATCTTCTATTGCTGGAGAACATCACAACTCTAACAGGGTGCTAACATCGGAGCGAATGAATGAAGACTCTCCCTTTACAAGAGATTTGTCATCCTTGCAGCTACTTAGAAATACACATTTCTGAAAATTTTCCATGTCCCATGGATAAAGCATTTCTACAGTCATAATAGCAGATCCTACTCTCTTTAGCAAAAGTAGCATTTCAAAGTCTTTTTCTGTGCCCAGCCCGACCACGGCACCCGCGGGGCTGGTGTTTCCCTTTGTGTTTCCCATCAGCCTCCAGGATGCGTGAGGATGCTCTTACCCTCTTGATGGACTTTCCCAGAGGGTGCAGTCATGCAATCACTGCCCCGCATATGGCACTGGGGGACTGACTCACGAATCTCAGCCCTGCAGGAGGGCCAACAGTGCTCTCGGTTTAAGCATCAAGGACCCATGAAGACGACACCAAAGTGTGTGAATACCTGACACATTTGCACATCATGACACCAAGCTTTATTAGCCTAGGTCACTGGAGAAGGGCGATGTAAAACTGTGTGATCCGATGAGGAAAGATGGACTGACTTTGAAGCAAACACAATCCCAACTCTATGTGATTTCAAATGCTGGGCTGTTTCACTCATAAGCCCTCAGTATTCCCATTCCCTAGGTGTTTTTTTTTTTTTTTCTTTTTAAACTGAGGTTTGGAATATTTTCTTTTTTTTGAAATTTTAATATGAAATTTATTGTCAAACTGGTTTCCATACAACACCCAGAGCTCACATCTGAGGAGGTGCCCTCCTCAATGCCCATCACCCACCCTCCCCTGCCTCCCACTCCCCATCAGCCCTCAGTTTGTTCTCAGTTTTTAAGAATCTTTTATGGTTTGGCTCCCTCCCTCCTTCCCCTCCCCCAACATCTTCTGTTAAGTTTCTCAGGATCCACCTAAGAGTGAAAACATCTGGTATCTGTCTTTCTCTGTCTGACTTATTTCACTTAGCATCACACTCTCCAGTTCCATCCACGTTGCTACAAAAGGCCATATTTCATTCTTTCTCATTGCCAAGTAATATTCCATTGTGTATATAAACCACATCTTCTTGATCCATTCGTCAGTTGATGGACATTTAGGCTCTTTCCATAATTTGGCTATTGTTGAGAGTGCTGCTATAAACATTGGGGTACAAGTGCCCCTATTCTCAGCACTCCTGTATCCCTTGGGTCAATTCCTAGCAGTGCTATTGCTGGGTCATAAGGTAGATCTATTTTTAATTTTTTTGAGGAATCTCCACACTGTTTTCCAGAGTGGCTGCACCAGTTTGGAATATTTTCTAATGAAATAAATATGTATCCAGATTTTACACTCTGTCTTTTCACTTTTTGGGGGAGAATGCACATGACTGGATCTGAAATCATGTGCAAATGGGAAAAAGAATTAATGTAATTTTCAGTATACTAATATTGTTAGACAATGCTCAATTGCACATTCTACAAGTAAATGGCAAAAGCACTAAAATGCATCACTGCTGTTGATGTAACTGAGAAATCGCTTCTCGACCATTCAAAAACGCGGGCTTCATTTATGCTTTAGGAAGAAGAAAGAACACTATTGTCTTTGGAAAATAGAGAGATGAAGATATATCCTTTTTGTCAGATATGGTATACACATGGATGAATTAAAAATATTTTTTTGTGTGGTCTGCAGACCCCTGAGCAACCAGTTTGGGGATGCATCTCGTTACAGCAGGTTGCATTTATAATCTGATGGAATCCTTACAAATTAGCTGTTCATACTTCTGTCTTATCGTGTGGCTCACACTCTCATCTCGTCTGAAAGTCAAAGTCAGACCTTCATGGCACCAGAACGAATCTCTGATCTATGCATCTCTTAAGTGATGCTGATATGCATGATATTAATTTCTTTCTTGCATGAGTTTTAATGTTCTTGGAAATTTGTTTGACAAATTGTTCCAAATGAAATTTTCAACCTAGAAGTTAAAGTCTTATGGAAGCTTTTGGATCTGTCTACACACATTGCATTTTCTGCAAGATCTCACTAAAATATTGGTAAATATTGTTTTTGAATGCATATTTAAAAATTCACTTAAAACTTTTGTGCTCTTATTTGGGGAAGAACCTAAGATGAGCTCTCTCCTTTTCCTTACACATAAATTTAAAACTATTCATTACCCTCTTTATAGTACCCGCCCCTCTGTTGCACTCCTATGTTGCTTTAACAAAAATGATTTTAGTTTTGTATATCATAATTTTTATGTAAGATAACTTCTTTTATCTAACTACAGACTTCAAAATACATGATACGAAGTTAGTTTTTTTTTTTTTTTCCCCAACTGAAAATGTCTGGATAATCTTCTGCTCATATTATCTTGGTTATCAAAACAGAACTTAGTGTCAGCTGAAACACCTATGTCCTTACTAGTAACCAACTCATTATTACTTAATGCCACGATCTCTTTAGAATTTCTCAATGTTCATTTTACGCTACAAAACTGAGTTTGGAGTCCTGTAAAGCAGAAAGAAATTGGAGACACCTGAGTAGAAATCTAAGTATTATTTGGTTCGAAGGACTCGTGTAGAAAGTACAAAATATTATTTAGTGTTTTTAAGAGGCGAGCATTGCAATAACAAAATAATTTCCATTAGTACAGGGATGGGCCCCCCTCCAGCTCACTGCCCCCCGGATCCACTCACGTGTCATATTACCTACACAACGGTTACGGGCTCTCCTGTGAACATGCGTGCAAGTGTGCCCAGCAGAGCTTGGCTTTCCATAGAACAGTGGTATTCTGACAGTCTATCTGCCAGAAACTTAACTTCCTTCCCACGAGTTTTCTTTCTTCCATGACTTCCTCCTCCTGCACTTTTTGAGGGATTATTTTAATTACATACTAATTTTGTAGTGGGTTCAGAGAGAAAAGAGAAATACTCGCTAGTTTTTGTGAAAAAGAAGGAAAAGATTTAAATAACTGAATGCAAAACTTAAGTTACTGGCAAAAGAAATTTTCCACCCACAGAAGTGGTTTTCTTCCATTGAAGTTGGGCGTCATTGTTATCTATTCACCATCGCCAATGGAGGGTAAGAATAGGCAGTCTTTTACCTCATCACAGAAACAAAGGATGTCCTATATGATTAGTTTATTACATCACCTATTTTGCTATTGAGTTGTTCTAGAAATGGTAGAATTAAGACTGCTGAATCCTAAGGTACATGTGGGAAAATTAGAAAGTGATTCCTTCTCACATTGGTGAAAATTGGAGAAAGGCAGTCTTCTGTCCAGACAGGAGTATTGTCATACCAGGGTGCATGCCTTGTCTTGCTGGGGACAGCAAGGCTGGACCTCTTCCCTCTCCTGTGCCCTCCCCAGAGAAACCTTCTGCAGAGCACAGCCTGGGGAAGTTGTAGGTAGTTAGGAGTCGATGACAGCACATACTTGCTCTTGTTGAGTTTCTGTTTTTATGGTGCCATTTTGCCGTATCATTAATAGTGACTAAATCCATCTGTGTCCCAAGTCAGAATGGGCTTTGAGGTTAGGGTTTTACCCTATCATTGCCTTTCTTCTTTTCTCCTTCACCACTCTCCTCTCCTCCAGGAGTTATCTTCCACAGCTTGGATCTTGGCACCCATGGAGAACTGCATGGACAGAGTGCAGATATGGTCATACGGCAACCGCATGAGTATAAAGAGAAAACCCGCCTCTTAACCACTCCAGTTGACCCATTTCCATTCACTTCAAAAGCCCAGAGGCATGATCACACATTGCAATAAATTAATCCTCAGCTAATTCCAGAACAATTACATGCAGGCCACACTATTAAATCTCCAAGTTTGTTGTGGTTGCTGTTGAAGCCATAGTTTGCCTCATGAAGAGCAGTACCCAGGGACCTTCCTGCTAACAGAAGCACTAGAAGGAATTCATACAGTGAGAGCAACAGCTATGCCCCAAACTAGAAATGGGAACTGACAGGAAACACTATGCGAAGGTTACTTTGTGGACCTTCATTTTTTCCTCTGTTGAAAATAGCCTTAATATGTTTGTTAAACACACAAACTGTACAAAGAAGCAAAGGGCAAGAACTACCACCCACGCGACTCTGCTACTTTGAGATGACCATTGTGGATGTCCAGATAAAGACTGTTCCAGACCTCTCTGTAGACACATCCATCGCATGCACACACACACACACACACACACACACACACACGACTTACTTGGATGCATGCCGTACGTGCACGGTCCAAGGCCAAACTTCAGGTTTCCATGTTGACAATGAACTACCCGCTTAGGTGGCAAAATTAACATAATTACAGATTTTCCAAATGAAGATTATTGCTTTCTCTATTCCCGTGTCACTATTTTGCTATTCATTTTTATTTTTACTTTTTTATTTTTGTTTGACCCTTCAGTGGCACATTTGGTTAGCGCGCAGTCTTATACGACTATTTTTCTATTTTAATTGCTAAAGCTTCAAAACTTATTTCAATAAACTTTTTTCCCGAGGCTCTCAATATTGTAGATTGTGATACCACACACAGCGCATTTTATGGAGGTTATGTACTTCATTTGCTACAATCTTCACGGACACTTACACCCTACACTTGGGAGCTGAGCACATTCTTTTTTTTTTGTAACTGTAATATTTTCGATCATCCCTGCCCTTATAATTGCCAATTTTATTCTCTTGTCATACTGAATTTCTTTAAAACTTTTAATAATAATAGATGCACAGAAATGCTAGACAAACAAAAACCAAGCAAACCGAAACAACAAGAATGTGACTATACAGTTACAAACTACTGTGAAAAAATAACTTTTTTGTTTTCTACAAGGACTATCACATATGTTGATGATATTTTGTACTCATTTGCTTAAAAGTGGATGATACTCCAAAAATAAAATGACCATATTGATCAATATGGCAGTATTGTAAATAACTCAATAAAGGCTATAACATAATGTGGCGTCAGTGAGAGAAAAAGCACCCTACCCAAATATTTGAAGAATTGGAAGTGACTCATGCTGGGTACTTTTCTGCCCTTTTAGCAGAACGTAACATTCAGGCGTACAATGGTATTCTATTTTAAGCATGGACAAATTTTAGGATAAAAGATGTATTTAAAAATAATGCTGTGTCTAAGGAACTTAACTATATCTACTCTAACACAGCAGGTAGTATGACCGCCCGGCCAAAGCAGAGGTATTTCACTGTGATACAGAGACCAGAAGCTCCCTTCTCTGTTGGCTTTGGGGATGACCTTCACTATTGACCTTGGGATTGACCAAGCCCATGCTCCTCTCTGTGATGCATGAGGATGTGAGGGGCTGAGACTTGAGAGACCCTTTTCCCCATCCCCTGGCTCACTTCTACTCCTTCCTTGAGTGCGAGGAGATACCAGGAGAACTCTTAGGTACAGGTGAGTTCCCTGGGGTCTGAACTGAGGGGCCTCATGTACGTTCTATCTTGTGGCCCAAAGGGGTGTGTTTGGGAAGCGTCACAGGATAGCCTAAAGATTTGCTATCCCCTCAGGGAGAATTTGCAGACAATCTAGGGGAACAGAGTCCTACACCACATGTGAATCCTGAAGGCACTTTTCAAGAGCCAGATTAGGACCGGGGATTCCATCGTCCGTCCAAGCTCCTGTCACACCTTTCCGCTGCTGCATTCTGTTCCACATTCACAAAGAGGGGCAACGCTACACTTGGAAGAACAGGGTGCACATGGTGGGAAGTTCTGGCTCCTCTGGTTATCTGCACGGCAGTCTTCCATCAAAAGTGAGCCCATGTCCTAACCCTCCTAACCCCCGCCAAGACTCTCCACGCAGCACTGGTCCCTCCCAGTTCTGGGTTTCTATCTCAGTCACTGTAGGTACAGCAGATGCTGCCTGTATTTATTTTTCAGCTATTTTAAGGGTGTTGGTTTTGTCCTTCCACCTGGATTATTAGCTTTTGAAGTCTGTGACCACGAGTTTTCCTCTTTTCTATTTTGCTCATGCTCAGCATTGCATCAGGCCTGTAGAAGTTGCTCAATAGATACTTGCTTATTCAAAGATATGTAGAACTCCAAATGGTTATACGGAATGGATACTGAAGTCCCTCCTCTTCAGGAGAAGAGGGGGGCGGGAACCCAGAATGAGTTGATGGTGACCAATCAAATATGGTTGTGTGCCCAAGACAGTCAGTCAATCACATTTATTGATTGAGGACTTATCTGGGGGGAGATTTTGTAACCAATTAACACTACCTTTCCTTCCTTCTGAGGCCTAAAGGTAAGCCGTTTTGGTAACCCCTCTTTTTATAGAACCCCCCTCTCCACGCTGGGAGCTGGTATCTGTCTCCGGACCCAAAACACAGGCATCAGGCTGCATGGAGGTTGTGGTCGAGGTCAGAGAAGTTGTACCAGGAGTGACTCCTATTATAATGGTACCTCTTTTCCACTTCTCAATGGCTTCAGCAAAGGAACAAAGAAAGGAGATGTTTGGATTGATCTAAAATTGGCTGTTTGGCTTACTCGTGGGTGGTTGAACAGACGAAGCGCTGGGTGTCGGGCACACAGGAGGGAAAGTGGGGGGAGAGCATGTCAGGGAAGTCGAAGTTTTAGAGACGTTAGGAACAGGTCGAGGAGGGACAGAGAACATGCTCTATGAGGAGAGAAGGTTGTGGTCAGAGGTCAGGATGTCTGAATTTAGGATTTCAGATGTGGAGTTGTTCTGGGTGAGGGCATACGTGGATGGGGATACAGGGGAGTGGTTGGTGCCCCATGAGCCTCGAGGGCAGATGGAGCATGGGGTGGAGACTGAGATCTAGAAGTGGAATCTTCTAGAGGTCAGTCACAGCAGCAGGCCCCCCATGTGCAGAACATGCTCCTGCCACCCCCAGGGTCACGGCAATCCAGTCCCATCCCTGCATCAAGCTTGAGGTCTACTCCTGGTCCAGACTCAGGGCCTTTTGGTGTTGTGACTGGTGATCCGCTCCCTACAAATCCAGGTGCCGCTCACCGCCTCCCAACAGAGAACAGTGGGACAGGGATGAGACAGTCCTAGTGAGCGCTCCTGTAGCTCACTAAGGGAGATGGGCTCCAGGAAGCCTGGAAATCCTGCCTGAGCTCAGCTCAGTGTTGACAGTGGTTCTTGTACACTCGAAACTCGTTTTCCTACTTGCAATGCTTCCGGACATCTCAAGTTAGAATAACACTATTATTTTAAATATTTATTTATTTATTTTGAGAAAGAGAGAGAGAGAAAGAGCATAAGTAGGGGTAGGGGCACAGAGAAGGGGAGAGAGGGAATCCCAAGCAAGCCCCTTACTCAGTGCACAGAGCCCGACCCCACGGCCGCAAGATCATGACGTGAGTCAAAATCAAGAGTCAGATGCTTAATCAACTGAGCCATCCAGGTGCCCCTAGAATAACTCTATTAAAAGATGCCTTAACCTCTTGTGGATTTTTGCACTTAAAAAAACAATTGTAGGGGCGCCTGGGTGGCTCAGTCGGTTAAGCGGCCGGCTTCGGCTCAGGTCATGATCTCACGATTGTGGGTTCGAGCCCCAAGTTGGGCTCTGTGCTGACACCTTGGAGCCTGGAGCCTGCTTCGGATTCTGTGTCTCCCTCTCTCTCTGCCTACCCCGCCCCCCCCCCCCACACACACTCATGCTCTCTCTCTCTCTCTCTGTCAAAAATAAACATTAAAAAAATTTTTTAAAAAAAAGAAGAAGAACAAACCCCACGTATCACAGGGGTCTGGCAAGTGCCACAACGGAAAAAAAAATCAGTCCCTGTGGCTTTGTCCCCCTAGGGCCATCGTCCCAGGGTTTATGTTTACGTGTGAGGTGATAATACTTTCCTGGGAAACTGTATCTATAAATGTAATGATAAAACATGGTATTTGAGCAGGTATCTGCAGAGTTTAGCTAAGTGCTTCGCACGGACCCACCCTTGGGCTGATTGAAACACGCCATTCACTCCCGATGGCGAAACACAGGTTGTTCTGGAGGAAACCGACTCTGCCAGCTGGCGGGTGGACAGGCAGAGGAGAGCCCCCGATTGTGCACATCTCTGCTTCCCCTGCTGGTTCCCCCGAGCCCCCGATTCCGCGTGTCTGTGCCTGTGGGCAGGGCTTGGACTGCCGCGCAGGGTGAGGAAGTCAATACAGGGAACAGGGGAAAAAAATCTAATAAAGCGGATCTTGTCTTTATCAGACTTCTATTGCAAGTCTTCTGATTTGCCGGTAAACCTTGGCAGAGTTGCAGAGCTCTCCCTTTATAAGTGTGTCTTCATCCCTCCTGGCAATTGGGACCCCGAGAGGGCTGCACCCCAAGTTGAGGCAGGCAGGGCGGTGGGGCACTGAGCAGACACCCCGGGGACAGAAGCACACGGGCTTGGGCACCACCGGCAGGGGGATGGTTTCTCTGGCTGGAACCTCCCTCTTGAGTGCATCTGGTGGGTTCGGAGGGCGAGAAGCCGGAGAGGGAAGCCGGGTGCTGGGCGCCGGGCCTCTGGGTGGATAAGGGCATCGCGAAGCCTCAGGCCTGCAGTCTTTGCCCAGTGCAACGGGCCCTTGGAGACTCGCAGCAGCAGAGCTGAGGTTTACAAGCGGGGTAATGACAGTCACCAGTCGCCGTGGACTGAAGCTCCCACCCGGTGGTGAACTAATTGGGCCCAAAGGTGCCTGGGGGACGGGCTTTCGGGGAGCACGGGCTTTCTAGGGCACGAAATAGAATCCCAAGGAAAAGAATTCTATTGGAAGCTGGCCGCGTTACAAAAAGTAGGATGCTTGAAGAAGTGATCGCTTTTTAACATCACGTCTGCAAATGGCTTTTCTTCAAGACGAATAAAAGTAACAGACCCCGTGTCTCAAATGCGGCACCGCGATAGTGATCTTTAAAAAGCAATGGTCTGGTTTTCGTTTTCTTTCAGACACAACCTGCTGGCCTAAAAAGGTTTTCCGAAAAAGTTTCTCCTTGTGCCGCTTGGGAACTTCTTTCTGCCTTGCTTCACCTTGGCTCCTGGTTGGTTTGTGTGCTGGGAGGATACAGCAGTAAATAAACAGCTACGCCCCAACCTACGCAGAGCCGGGAGAAGAAACTTGCTTCCCGAACGAGAGCTATGCTCTCAGCTTCTCTTTTCCCCTCTGCTCCCCACCCTCTATCCTGACCCCGGAGCACTGTGTTCCAAAAGACGTTAGTAATATTTATACGGACTCCAATGAATATGATGCCTCACGGCTGTTCAGTGTACAACTTGCACAACAGTGCTGTAACTGTCCTGCGAGGGGAAATTTATTAATCTCCCAACTCTGTGCACTCTGCAGACATAAGACTGCACGGAAATTAAGTTCTTTAAATAAGGTGATTCTAATTATGAAAGATATACATTTAATCATTTTTTCAGTACATATTTATCAAGTGGTCCTACTTCGGGATGGGGTAGACTTAAGCTCTGGAGAGAGAAATGGACTAAATAGTGTAGGGGAAAATTTGTGTTTTAGTGGAAAACTTTGGATTGCCTAGACTCTAGCGAAGTCTACAGGAGAAGCCTCTGAGTTATCTGATTTTGATTCTGTGGGAATTATTTTACAACTTGCAAACTGTAGAGACTGAGAGCAAGGCAAAATAATTCTTGTCTATAGACTCACAAATTCTGTCAAAGGACGTTCAACTGAATTACACCTTTTCCGTGTGGAAAAACCAGCTTTCCTTTCATTTGCACATTTATTCCAACATTCTATCACTCCGTAAATATTTGTGTTTTTACAATTTCTTCTTTGAACTGGTTATGATACCTGCTCGGTTCTCTCATTGATCGAGTTAAATAAAATATTTAACATGTGTCCTTTTTCCATCTGTTGGTGTAATTTTACCTTTTACGAAATTGCTAATATATAGGTTATATCTTCAACCTCACAGAGCAGAAAACTTATAGAACAAACAAAAGGCAATAAATTAAAAACCAGATGATCACTGATAACATCATCATCTGGAGAAAAACACTGATAATAAATAAAATCCTTCTATATTTCAATGAGCATATAAGCATAGATTTCTGTGCATAGAATTGGACTTACTCTGCACACAGTGGTTTGTAACATGTTTTATTTTTACTTTTAGCAATACACTAAATAACAAGCCTTCTTGATGTATCCATAAGCAGGTACCATTCACCCGAACTCCACTTTGATTTAGGAATTAGCGAAAAGAATCGTGACGCGTTCTGAAACACGGAAGTGGTGTAGACATTATGGTAGCAAAGGGGGGTGTGGATCTGTGGCACACGTGATCTAACAGGTGCAGTAGACACAAGGAGTCTGTAGACAAGTATGGTCTTGGAAAAGGTATCAATGCTGGGCCAGTGCCCAACTGGGCTTCCGCAAAGACATTATTTTCCCTTCCTACTTCATAAAACTTGTTGATTGAGGGGCTTAGAAGAGGGGCTTACTCTCCTGTTTTGCTTCTGGGATACACTTCCATGAGTGCACTGATGTGTGGCACGTGTGACATTCACGGCCACGGGCGCCATTGAGAAGTTTTAGCGTGTGCCATATTGAGTGGACTTGCCGTTCAAAATCGGGCCGCTGGCTTCGCGTGTGACATGCACTTGCCTTCGTGTCTGTTCTGGTAACGACCAAGGCAGCAAAGGCCCGTGATGCGACGATCTGAGAGAGGTCAGCTATATGGGTCAGAGTGGGCCTCCCAGGGTCCCCGACTGTCCTTCCAGAACCCAACAATAAGACATCTCTAGTTAGCATGCATGGTTTATCCCACCCATGGGAATAACATCCATGCATGTTCAGTCAAAGGGTGTGGTGGTATCCAAAACACCTCTGACTTCCTTAGACAGCTAACGTGTATCTGTTATTCCAAATGGATCAGAACCCTTCTTGAGGTAGTTTTCAGCCTTGGCTACTTTCTGGAGGCACTGGGCTATGACTCGCCTGCCATGTGACGCAATATTGCTTTTCTGTCTTCCCCAACCACCCTTCCAGATGCAAAAATTGAATTGATGCTCTAGTGTCCTTGGATCCAGAGAGTACCTGGGTTTACTCTATGCATTTCGCTTAGTATTCTAAGCTCTATGTTACGTCCCTCTTACCTTTATTGTTGGTATCCCTCTCATCTTTGTTTCACAGTGGATCGCTAGCGGTGACCAGCCTCACTCATCTGGACTTGTCTTGTAAAACCTGGCACGCCATCTGCATGTAATCGGTGCACAGGGAGGGTTGGCTGATTTAAGTTGATCGATTGATTCCGTAACTAATATGCAGAATCTGCCTTCCTCTTTCCAGAATACGAATACCTTTCCTCAGTTCTTTACTTCATGTTCACAGCGATGCTCCTCTTGTTAACGACGGAAGTGTTCCGATGTCAGCATAGGCCACTGATTGGCTGCCCCTGGGGGTTCCCTCAGCTGGCCTTCACAAGGGGCACCATGTCAGCCAAGGCAGCGGGCTGAGGCCGCCAAGACCCACCTCAAGCCCCCTTTCTGAGCCTGGAGGACAGAATAGCAAGGTGGAGGCTGTCCCAGTGGTATGCACGTCCACTTCTGTGATCACTAAAGACAAGACGTGCTGTGCCATTAAACAAGGTTTCTTCACCAGTAAGCTTGTCTTGCAAAATCCTAAATACCCCTTGGGGGGAAAATTACTAGAAACTTTGGAACTACTTGAAGCGATATAGAAGTTTCAAACCTTCGACAGAAATGTATTTTCGAAAGAAAGCCATCCATGGTTCTAGCCGCTGGCTTATTTGGAAAGGACCAGTTTGTTTGGAAAGACCAAAGAGGAGAACACACGGAAAAGGGACCGACCATGTTTTATTTTAGAAAATGTCTTAATGCGTTTGCAATCTGTCGGGGAACCCTGGGCATCCTGGTGGGATGTGGAGCTCTTGATAAACTCACTTCTGAGTTATCTTAAGTGAACCCCCCCCTCCTCAAGTGGCCTTGTTGACCGCTCCCCCGGGGGACACAGGGAGGCCTCTGTAGGAATTGGTGGGGTCGGGATATTGGTAGGCTGCCCCCCTTGCATCAGCGGCTCTGCAGACGTTGTTCTGGAAGGCTCAGTTCGTCTGAAGGGCAAACAGAGGCAGCCACAGACAGCCTGCTTCCTGAGTACTCTGAGCCCGGAGGGTTTTGACTGCCAAAAGCCCTCTCATCAGGCCACTTTGCGTGGTCCCACAGCCACTTGGCCAGGAAAGATCCAGACAGAATATAAAACCTTATCTTGCAGATGGATGGCCAGGCGTGGAGCTTAGTCCCGTCCTGTCGGTGGCAACAGGCCGGGCAACAGCACTGTGCACTCGCGTCTTTGAAATTCACCGCATTTCGCGATTTATGCAAATTTGGAACCCTTACGTCGTCCGCCTGAAACCACTATGATGTTACACGCCAAACGCATCTCAGTAAGAAAACCACCAAGGTGGTGAATCTGTCATTGTTCCCGCCAAACTTTTGGGAGAGAAAATGAAAGTCAATAAAAGAAACTCGCAGACCTGGAAGAGATGGTTTATTTCTTTATCCTGATACTCACGTTGAAAGGAAACCTATTATCCAGCCTGGATCATTTGTTCTGTAAGTATTAGGATCCACCACACCAAGCACCGTGCCCTGGCTGAGCGTGCGCACTCACCAGCTGTGTTTTGCACGCGGAGCCAGTGCAGCCCTAAGTCTTTGTGGGGGGTGCACACCTCAGGACTCTGCGGGGCAGGTGCAGGGTACATTTCAGCCCCGCAAGCCCTGGCCGATGCAGGGGCTGACCCCCAGAACCCACCCCATGCGGCCCCCTATTCTGCATGTTCCTTCCAGACCGCCTCTCAAAATTCAGCTGCGAAGATCTTCCGGCTCGTCTGTTTCCTTTCCCATCACATAAGGAAGTCACTGATCCTTGCACCCTCCTTTTGTTATGGGTTTCCAGAAGGAAGAAGGATGGGCGGCAGTTGGGGTGGATTGGGAGGCCCGCCCGCGGATCACATCCGTCAACGCCGCCGCAGACCGAGTGTTAAACGCAGCCTCCACGAGAGCAGCTCTCCTCTCTGCTTTCCTCGCTCTCTCAAGTTTTAAATTTCCCCAGCTAGTGTAAAACTTAATGAAAGCCCTGGAGTATACAATAGCATTTTGAAAACAGGAATTTGAGACTGCTGTGAATCATCACTCACAGCAGGGACCCAGAAATGTGAATTGTAGGAGGAACACACAGAGGCCCCTCTCTTTTTTACTGGGAATTTATTACAGGCGGGTCATTATTTACAACGCACCATTCACATCCTCTAAAGAGCCAATAAACTAGCTGCTGAATATGCATTTTGCTCTGTGGTGAACACAGATGTTTCCAGCTAATATCCATTTCATTTAATTTCTTTTCTCCCTTTTCTTTCTTTTTTTTTTTTTTTTAAATTCTATCTCGCTATTTCTGGAGCAGCTGGGTAAGTATTTGCACGTCTTCGGTTTGGGAATCACTCCTCATATTTATTATTACTGGTGCCATTCACGTTGCTATACTTAAGGGTCTGTTAGCATCGCCATTAAAAGCTACTGTTTCTGCAAGTTCAAAACCAGGCTGGTAAAGTTTTCTGTGGCTTAAATGCTGGGCATATGAGGTCCCAGCTTGGGATCAAATCACTTTAACAAAGTGCAGAAATAAAATCAGTTAAGATGTTTTAGTGTTATGGGTTTGCACAGCAAATAAAATTGGGGGGAGGGGGTGGGCACATTGATTTCAAAAGCTGTTTGGCATTTCTGTAGAGGAAATACGGCTTTTTTCAACTAGAGTTATCATCATCATCATCATTATTTTGCTGTTCATCTCTCGATGTTCCTAAGGTTTGGCGGAGAGAGGAAAATTGACAGCGGTAACTGAACGATTACCCTTGAAAGCGGATTTTACATCACTTAAGCACTGGGTGACAATTCTGCCCCGGAAGGGCCGCTGTGCCTTTCCAACAACATGCTGACATGTGCATCCTGTGTCCCCACGCGGTGCTCAGCCCTGCACCTGTAGTGCGGGAGATAGTCAACAGACTGATTAATGGAGCTCAACCGCGCCTCTATTGTCTATATCAGGGATTTTAGCACTTAATTTTATCTACAGAAGCCCTACTATTCCATGCATGTAACAGTGTTCTCCCAACTGACTGACCTCTTTCTAGCAAGGACAGTAAAACAAACCAGCAGACGTCTCTCAAGCACTTGCTAAATGCCAGGTGCTCTGCTAGGCATTTTCCTGAGTATTTTCTCATTGCCTCCTCACGATGACATCACGTGGTATAGGAGACACTAGCACGCTGTTGACTATTGTGGAGACTACTGTCCATTGGGCTAGGAGCGAGTAAATACTTGGAACTAGAAATTTTTTTTAAATCAATTTATTATCTATTTATACTTAGAGAGAGAGAGAGAGAGAGAGATGGAAAATGGGAAAGGGGCAGAGGGAGAGAGAGAGACAGACAGACAGAAAATGGGAGAGGGGCAGAGGGAGAGAGAGAGAGAGAGAGAGGGAGAGAGAATCTCAAGTGGGCTCCAAACTCAGTGAGGAGCCTGATGCAGGGCTCGATCCCACAACCTTGGGATCACGACCTGAGCTGAAATCAAGAATCGGGCGCTCACCCGACCTGAGCCACCCAGGCACCCCAATACTTGGAATTTTTATTTGTATCTTCATCATATTTGCAAGTCATACGGAGTTAACCGATCACTCCACAGAATGCAAGGACTAGCAACAAGAAGGGCATCTCACGAGAAGCCCTACTTCAGCCTCACGGCACCTCCCTTGCCCCCGAAGTTCCCTTTAGAACTTGTGTTTTGGTAGAACCAAGATAAAATAACCATGCCCAGACGAACCCAAACAGTATGTGAGTAGGAATTCATCTCACTTCAGGTGAACGAGTTCAGGAAATGCGGATTTCACTCTGCACACGGTTTCTGTGCTTTATTCCCAATTCATTTCCTACGCCAAGTCTACGTGAAGATTGTCAGCTGGGGCATGTACAGAGGCCATCCCTCTACGGGCATGGTCATAGCTGATGAGTACTGAGATTATTAATGCAGTATTAATGGAGGATTAATGGAGGACAGTCGTGCAAAACAGTTACTGGAGAGGGAGAGTACATTGCGCAAATTTAGACGTTCAAATTATTCTAGACTTCAGATCATCTTAGCACTCATTCTCATAAGAAATTGAAATAGCTCTTTTAGCTTGATTAAAAACGGTCAAGTTTACATTTAAAAACATCTAATTTATAACGTTCGTTGATATTCATTAACCTTGAAAAAGCCTTTCAGATTGAATTATTTTTGCAGAAGGTCCTCCAACGTATGTTCCTGAGATAATCAGGGCTTTTAAAATCTCTCTTCCCTTTGAGCGATGGCCTCTAACTTCTGTCTTTGTGTCTTGGATGGTCTTTGGAGCAGGAATAGTCTTTTGTCTACACTGTCTCAGATGTCCTCCTCACCTCAGGGAAATTTCTCATTTTCTGTCTCTGTTAAGCAAACATCGGAGACACATGAAAAAAAAAAATCCACTCCTATGCCAAAAATAAAGTTAAAGGAACACTAATGAGGTGGCTTAAACCCCCAAATCCCAGGGCGTTCATTGACTGAAAACTGAGACTCCATCCTTCACCCGCCAGGACGTACCTGGACGTTTCCCAGGACGGAGTTCTCGCGGCTGAGGGTGACCTCACCTTTGGTAGGAAACTGGATAGCTTGGGGTCTCACTCTGTGAAATTGCCTCTCTTTCCTTCCTCCCCCTGTTTCTCCAATGCTGTCACTCTCCCTCCCTCTTTTCCTCTCCGTTCCCTACTCTGTCTCTTACTGTCTTTATACTCAATACGTTACCCAGAGAAAACATTTATTTAGTCACTCTTAATTAATGTGTATACATGTATTAAATGACAGTTTTGTTCAAGTGTTTTTTTTTTTCCCTCAAGATCTTTTTAAGCCTTCCAATGGTTTGGCGTCTCAAATTTTCAACTCTAATAGGCCATTAATTAAATCTAGGAGTTAATGACAATAACAATAATGTTTATTTTAAGAATCTTGTAATCACGCAAAGACTCAGTAGGTGGCAATTGACAGGTAACAGCTACAAACTGGAAACAAGCACAATTTCCTTTAATAGGTGAATGGTTACACATACTGTGGTCCGTCTGCCCGTTGGCGTAGTGCAGCGATGAAAAAAAAACAAGTTACTGATAATGCACGCAGCAACTTGGATCGATCTCAAAGACGTCGTGGTGTGTAAAACAAGCCAACTCAAAAGGTTATATGTAATATAACACATATACCATTCTGATACACCCGAATTATAGTATGAGGTGGAGAATAAGTGGTTGTCAGGGGTAGGGATGATGGGGGCAGGATGGTTTGACACTAAGGGGGTAGTAGAGGGGAGATCTGAGTGGTGATGAGTAGTCCTGTGTCTTGATTGCGGTGGTGATGATACAAATCTACACACATGATAGTTGTCAAGGGACTAAACACGCACATCGTTCTGATGCTGATCGCCTAGTTTCAATGTTGTGTGATAGTTTGGGAAGATGCAGTTGACAGGAGAAGCTGGCAAAGGGAACACAAGGCCACCATATTAGTTTTGCTACTTTCTGTAAATTTATAATTATTTCAAAATAAGAAAGTTAACACACACACACACACACGCACACACACACATGAACTAAAACCAAATGTTATATTTAACGGTGAAGCACTGGAAAAATGCCCATTAAAATCAGGAATGAGACCATTTTATTTGCGATCAACAACGAGCTCATAATTCATGCAGGGAGTTCCAGCTGGTAGAGAGGAAGGAGAAAAAAATATTAGAAAAATATCCCACAGTTGTTTGAAGTCTCTACAATGATATGCCTCTAATACCAAATTAATCTAAAAATTTTTTTAAATTAAAAAGCAAAGTGGTGTAAGGTTAAATAAATATAAAAAGGCTTTTTAAACACCAGTAATAATAAGCTTGAAATATTTATAGCAAAAAACATTTATAATATTAATCAGAAGAAAATGAGTAAGTCTAACCTTAAGAAAAATTTTAGTGCAAGTAAATGGAGAATGTGACCCTTAAGCACTATAAAGAGATTTTAATGAAGGACCCCAAAGGGTACATACTGTGTGATTCCATTTATCTGACAAAAAAGAAATAACATACATGTGATGTTTCTAGATAGCGAATTATCAGTATAAATATAACAATCTTCCTCAGTTCAGTTTTAGTGTAATAGTGAGGGGATTTTGGGGGTGGCTCAATGAATGGTCCTAACATAATCTGAAAAATAAATAGTGAAAATGATTTTTGACAGCTTTATTGAGGTATACTTTACATCCTATAAAACTCTTTCATTTTAAGTGTACAACTCAATGATGTTGAGCATATTTAGAGACTTGTCCAAATGTCCCCACGGTGTGGCTTTGGAAACTCTCCATCACAGCAAGAGGGAGGGTCATGCCTCTCCAGGCACCTTCCCTAGGCAACCGCTAGCCTACTTCCCGTTTTTGTAGATTTCTCTGTTCTGGACATTTCCTGTAAATGGAATCGTATACCACGTGGCCTTGTGTGTCTGACTCCTCTAACTTAGCCCAAGGTGTGCAGGGTTCGTCCACATGGTCGTCCGTGTGGGGATTGCTTTCTGTGGCCGAATGATGCTGTTATGTGGGTACCTCACCTCCTGTGTGTTCATTCCAGCTGGATGGACGTTTGGGTTGTGTCTGTTGTTTGGCCATTATGAATCACGCTGCCATAGACAGGGATATGCTAGTCTTGTGTCCACATATGCTTTCTTTCTTTGGGTAGACATGTAGGACTGGAATTGCCAGATCATACGATAATTTTATGTTTAACGTTTTGAGGAACTGACCAACGTTGCCCAAGTGGCTGTATACCATTTTGTGAAAATGATTTTAAAAGTGTAAAAAAAAAGTACGATGGAAAACTCTCAGATGTTATAAAGCTAACATATTATATTGCATCTACTATATTATATAAATACACAGTAGATGAGTCATATCGCAAAACCAACGTAACAATTAAAAGAATTTGTTAATTTACAAACATATGCAAACAGGCTTGTAAAATAGATTATGCTGCCCAGCAAAAGACCCTGGGACACATCAGGTTTTGTGGTAAAGAAAGCATCGTAAACCACTGTGGAAATAATGGATCGCTCAACCAGTTGTGCGGCTAACGTGGCCAGTTGGGAGGGAAAGTCAGGATAGGGTTTCACATTGCTCTATATACTGAAGTGTGTTTTCAATAGATGAATAAGTTAGAAATTTTTTTAAAAAGCACCAAAACACAAGATGCTTTTTCTGATGGTCTATAAAATTATTTTCAGAGGGCGGAGAACTTCCAAAGAATAAATAAAATAGAACAAATAACAAAGGAAGAGAGTAATGGGTTTGCCTGTGTCACAATTTAGAACATCAAAAGTATTAAGATATCAACAAATGTCATATACAAAATTATGACAGCTTAGAAAGTAGGAATAAATGTAATCTCGCTGACAGTAAAATACATTAACGTTCATAATTATTAACTTTAATAATTAAATTATTATGATAATTAAATTATTAGCCTTAATGATACAAAGACCGTGTCCAGATCCATAAGAAAAAATATTAACACCCCGTTTTGAAAAGATAGCAACATGCAAATTGCAAAGTAAGTCCACATTGAACACAATTGAACCTCTTTTGTTTTAATTAAATTAAAAATAGTATTTTTTCCCCTATGAAAAAGGCGTTATCTGCTTGTAAATTTTGAGGGGAATACTCCATCCAGGTGAGGGGGCAGAGAGGAGGACATTTTCTGCATGGGGGAAAGAGAGTAAATTTATAATATGGGGACATTGCCTCAAGAATGTCCTCTCTGTTTAATTCCACACCTAAGAATGTATCCTCAAGAAATTACTAGACGGATGCCTGGGTGGCTCAGTCAGTTCAGCGTCTGACTTCCGCTCAGGTCATGATTTCATGACTTTGTGAGTTCGAGTCCTGCGTCGGGCTCTGTGCTGACAGCTCGGAGCCTGGAGCCTGCTTCGGATTCTGTGTCCCTCTCTTGCTCTGCCCCTCCCCTGCTCATGCTCTGTCTCTCTGTCTCTTTCTCTCTCTCGAGAATAAACAAACATTAATTTTTTTTAAAGAAATATTTCATGGCTATTAAAAAGCATGCTTTCAAAGGATATTTAGTGCCAGATTAACATTCTCAAAACACATTAAATAAAACACAGTGTCCATTACCATATATAGTATGATCTCAATTTTAGAAAATAAAATTGTATTCATATTTACTCTCATTTTTCTTTGGCATCAACGATCATAAACATAGAAATACATTTTCCAGAATACAACTGTGGCCATTTCTGGGAGGAGGCATTGCGGATGATTTTTACCTTCTTTACATTTCTCTGCATTTTCCAAATTTCGCCCAATAAACGCGTGTTGCCTTTGTACTCAAAAAAAAAAAAAAGTTATGGGGCAAAAGAAATGATCGCTTTTGCAAGCTTTTCCTAAGGCAAAGGTGCTTTTTATTTTCTGCAACCTTCTCGGAAAAATCACAAAAGAAAACGAGCCATCTTTAAGCCCTGACAAATAAAGAAAGGTACGAAGCGTGAACACAATTAAGGTGTCACCGAGGCTAAATCAAAGGCTGGCTGGAAGGGAAAGGCGTGAGGAGGCCAGAAGGCAGGGGCCAGTGTCCCCGCACGCGCGTGCTGGCACTTTGGGGGCATTTCGACTTTCTGGCTGTTCCTTTGCGGATAAGGTGGCGCAGGCCTCCTCGCTGCCCTCTCCCCTCCTCCCTGTGTGCTCCCCTCTGCCTTTACGCCCTTGCCTGTGGATGGGGCCTCCTGTCGCCTGTGTCCCGGGACGCCCTCGTCCTGCACGCGCACTTGGAAGGCACCGCACCGTGTGGCTCGCATCCCGGGCCCGGGCGTGGACAGCGCCGGCCGGAACCACAGCCCGCGCTGGGTTCAAAGGAGAAACACCGGTTCCGCCGCATAGACCTTCATTCGCTGGCCCGGGGGGGTGTTGCCCGCAAGTAGAGCGTCAGCCGCACTTGGTGGCCGTGAGCGCCGGCTCGGCCGCTCCCCGAGGCCGGCGATATTTGATAAGTCCCAAGCACACGGCTGGAGCAGGCCCTCCAGCCTGTAAATCGTAGGAATGCCAATAGCTCACGGAGGGCGCGGGAGAGGCCCGGGCTGGGCCACAGGGGGCAAGGCTGGTGCCCACCCAGGTCACCTGGCTCAGAACCCGGGACGGCGGCCCACTCCAGGCTCCGGCCCTGATGAGACTAACTGTGACTCCCTGGGGGCTGGGGGCAGAGGGACTGACCCCACGCTGTCTCCACTCTCTGAAGAGGTCTGTCTGGCGGCAGAAAGCCAGGCTTGTGTCCGTGTTTCCGACGACTTTCCATCTTTGGGGACACCATGGTTTAGCTTCCAGGGCATCTGCCAGTGACCCCAGGGAGTCACTGGGGGGACTGAGGGGTGGGAAGAGCAGCAGAAGCCCAGAAAGGTGTGGAAGGATCCCAGAATCCCCCAGCTGCGGGGCGGACCCCAGGACCCCGGGGTCCCTGTCTGCATCCCCCGTACCCCCGCCTTCCTGCAAAGCCCACGCCACCCAGGCTCCGATTCTGAGAAGGGAAGAAGCATTTGACGGGAGGGCTTCCCTGTGGCTGTAGCAACAACCGAAATACATTTTGAAAAATCAGTTTTAATAAAGCCCCAGCCCTGACCCCAGAAACGTAAGTATTTATATTATTGACTTCTGTATGGGGTAATTTGTTAGGAGGGGAAAAAAAAGAAAGAAAGAAAGAAAAAAGTCTTCTGCTCTTGTCTTGAGACCTGAGGAAAAAAAATAAGTAACATTAGAGAAACTGGGGATCTAAACGCAGTGAGTAGAATAAAGCGAAATACCTCTGGGGTGTTCATCTGCCATGGTAGCCATTTCATATCTCATCCGTTATATGGATGTGATAGTTTTTTCCTTTTTGATAGTATCATTATGTAGACGCTACAGATTCAATTCCATTTACAAGTCAATGGTGTGAGATTTTACGACAATTCTTTTTTAGTGGGTTGATTCTGTATGATCCTTCTCAGTCAGAAAAAAAAAAAAATTTAAAAAGCCAACCTAAGTGGCTGCCTTTCAGAGCTCTCCATACAAGGGCTGGAACTCACTGGGCATTTTTTTATTGCAGGACTTGGGTTTTACGCTCATCGGGAATGCCTGGAAACCAGGTCTGGTTAGCCTCGCTCTCACGGAGACAATAATTTGTAAATTTAAGGGCCTGGGGCCTGAGCGCACGAACATTTCGCGTGCCATGTGGAGGAACTTTGGATCTAGTTTTGAAACGGGAAACGCAGTGGGAAATCATGGGGAGAAAAGAGCACTTATTAGACGTGGGCGTGACTCCATCCAAGGCGGTGACAAAGGGTCTTTAAAGGGCAGGTGATTAGATTAAATTCCTCCAAAAGACAGACCAAGATGTGAACCTCCAGAATTACAAGCGAGCGAACAAACAGAACTCCAAGCTCTGCAGGATTTCAACGATCAAAGAAGTCACATTCTTCAGGGAGGGAGGCGGTGTCACAGGTGGAATTGTACCCCGGGCTCAGGTGCCTGCATTGAATCCTTTCCTCAAGACACCAGAATGTGAGTGCATCTGGATGGAGACAGTCGCTAAGGAGGTAATTAGGTTAAAATGAGATCATAGGGTGGGTCCTAATCCGATAGAAGTGGGGACCTTACGGGAAGAGGAGATACGGACACAGAGGTCCAGAGGGAGGACACCTTGAAGAGCGAGGGCGGAGACGGTCATCCCCAAGCCTGGAGGAAGGCTTGAAGCGGGTCTGCCCCACGACCCCAGAGCCCAGGGAAGGCCCCCAGCTTCCCCGAGGGCGGGCCAGGGGTGGGTGCCATCCCAGGAGCAGCCGACACCTGCACCCCCCCGGGGCCCATTTGTGGAGTACCTGCTTGGTGCCGGGAGCACTGAGAGTGACACCATGTTCTCGTCGCCTTCAAGACCCGCCCGCTCTGATGAGAGGCAGGCTAGCAAATACGCTGTGAACCCGAGAGACGAGATCAGAGATGAGGGCAGGAGAGAAGGCTGAGGCTCCCAGGAAGGGGGAGGAGAATCCCACCTCAAACAGGAGCAGGTGCCCAGAGAAGGCTGCCGGGGTCTCCGGGAAAGGGCGGGGGCAGCCCAGCACCTGGGCAGGGGGGACGGATCTCGCAGAAAAGAAAGCTCCTGGGAAGGGCAGGTGAGCAGAAGGCAGAAGGGAGAAGCCCAGGATAGCCCCTGCACGCGAGGGAGGGGGGTTGGTGACGCTTCCAGATCCGAGGACGCTGGATTCCAGGCAGAAGGCCCCAGAAATCACAGAATTTAAAGTTCTCACAACGGCAGGTTTGTGCTACGGGTTCATTTCTCTTCGTTGACAATGTTGGCCCCAAGTGTATTTTTATGACTTTTAGGTGTATTTTAGATGGAAAGAAAATTAAATCAAATGAATTCGTTCATTGTTTTACCCTTGTAGAAAAATTTAATAATTTCCACTAAACTGGAATTTAAAACAGATTTTTTTTTCTTAAACAGGACTTGGAGTTTTGGTAGAACGTTGGCATTTTTCCCTAATAAAAAATTATAATATTGTTACTTGCGCCACAAAGTATTTCTTTAAGGAAGGAAGTATGTTATAGAGTGACATAGTTATGTGTTTCCATGACTAACAAATTGTGTTACTGTTTTCCAACTCAGTGGTTGTAGCTTTCTGTGCTATTTCTAGCCATTTAGCTATTTTATTTCCCTTTCTATGGGCCTTTCATCTTCTGGGGGTGGAAATTTGACTAACGTACAGCCAGAATGTCCAGAATGGAGGCATTTTGGTAGAGGTAGAAATCCAAACTGATACACTGTCTTAAAAGGTCCTATGTTTGGGCTTGGAATGTGATCCTTAAAAGCATCATTCATTACAGGAACATCGTTATGTTTTCGCTTCTTCACTGACATTTTAAACTTGATACGTTTAGTTTCTTTCATGCATGTTTCACACCCACCCTGGGTCCCTCCAGCTCCCACTGAAGGGCCAGACTGGGCGTCTGCACTGCCAGGAGCCATGGGGGCTCTGCGAGGCTGCACCCCACTTCGCCCGGGATCAGAGGGGCCCCTGCCCAGGCTCTGTGAGGAGCCCAGGAGCAGCTGGAAGGACCCAGGAGCAGGAGGAGGCCTGGTAGAATTTCCAAGGGACTCAGTTTCCAAACCCTATTCTATCTCTGTAGACCTCACCCCTCTCCCTGTTTATGAACTGCCAAAGTTATCACCTTAGATGACCTTGAAAGAAGGAATGAGCCTCCGGAAGGCTCCCGTTCAGTCCTTCTTCTCTGCCATAACGCTTGCCCTGGTTGTAAGTCACACCCACCTTCCCCTCTTAAATTCTCTGTTGCTGATCTCATGAAGGTAGGAGATTGTCATGATGGGTGGGTGTACGGGGTTGAAGAGGGTCCCCCTACATTCCTGTCCACCTTTGACCTCCCACTGTCACCTGATTTAGAGATAGGGTCCTTGCAGATGTAGTGAGTTGGGCTGAAGTCATACTGGAGTGGGGTGGGCCCTAATCCCATGACTGGTGTCCTTCTAAGAAGAGGAAAGGACACCCAGAGACAGAGGAAGAGGCTGAGGTAGGAGGGATGCAGCCATAGCCGATCTTCGGGGACCATCAGAGCCTTTGGAGCACGTGTGGCCTTGTTGATGCCCTGATTTCAGACTTCTGGCCTCCAGACGGTGAGGGAACACATTTCTCTTACGTGATGGCTCGTCCTGGAAGCCGTGGGAAAGTCCCAAGTGGCACTGTGTGTTTTCTGTCCTTTCTTGCAGGAGGGCTGAGGGCTCCCATACCCAACACTGACCCCCTCCCCGGGGCGATGTGTGTACTGACACCCCGCCTCCTGTTGTGAGGCCAGTCCCGCTCCTCTCTGTGACCCCACCCCCCACAGTCTCCCCACTGGTGGATAACTGACCTTGATCTGAGAGCTGAGTTCTATAAGACCAGGCAGTGTCCGATTAGGCAGAAACCGGCTTCACAAGAATGGGACAGATGCCTCAGTTCGTCACCTCTGAAATGCAGAACGAATATTGAGATCACAGGGCTGTCCCTCCCCCACCTCCTTCGCCATATAACAGCAGGTATGCACCTTTCCCCTTCTAGTGTGTTTCTTAGAGGCAAGAAAATGCCTGGGTTCAAAGCTCGGTTCTGCTGTGTATAGGTATTTTCTTTCATGCACATTAACTTAGCTTCTGTGTTTCCATACATACAGCTGTGAAAGGAGGCTCAAAAATACAGAAGTGACTTCCTAGTGTTGTTGTTGATCTGAAACGGAGACACGTGAAAGGCTCAGAAGGATGTTTGGGGGGTAATAAATGCTCAATAAACATTAGATTTTATCCTAGAAAACCCCAAGACTGTTCACTCGACGGCCTTTTGACCAACGGCCTGTGCAGAACCCAAATGGGGCCCCGGTTGTATTCTGGATCGACCTCTGGCCAGCCAAGCTAGAAGGTGGTTATCTCCGTGTTAATGAAGCCAAATCACGCCTGCTGGTGGCACCTAGAGATCTTCTCGTGGAGCTGGAAGAGCGTCTGGCAACACTGGATAATGAGCTCCCGCCAGTTGGAGGGTCCCCCTGCTGCACGTTAGACATGACTCACTTTCCTGCTATGACCCCCACTTTTAGCTCCTTCTCCTGGCCAGTCAGGAGCCGAAATGCTCTTGCTGTCTCCAACCAGGTCCAAGAAGGATGAACTGGGTCCATTTGGAATGAACTGGTGTGCGTGGCCAATGGACAAGTTCCCAGATTTAATCATGCAACAGTCTGGCTACAAGGAAAACCGGTCCCGGTTCCAGGCTCCCATCCCTGAGGATCCTGGCCTCGGGACAGCATCACAGGCACTGGCCTGGCCAACAATCCCCACGGGGGTGGCCGAGCCATCAGGGGAGGGCTCCAGTTTTCCCCCACGTAGCTCAAGGAGCCCGCTGGGGGAGCCCCCCTCTGCTGCTCCAGAAAGCAGATCAGCTGTTTTATGAAGCTTCCTCTCCCTGATGGCCTGGGTCTCATGCTTCTAACCAGTGACCTGGTTAGAAGGGACTCTGGCTGGCATGGCTCAGCAAGGCTTGCCACCTCACCCCCTTCGGGGGCAAACCTCCAGTGGAAGCTGCTGGGCTGGAGGACCCTCATGGGCAGGGGGCTTGGGAGCAGCTGGCCTGATGGAGGGTTGGCCCTGGGGTTCCGTCCTGCAGTTAGCCGGGCGACCTCAGGGATGTGTGGGGAATCTGGGGGCTCAAGAACAACCCACCTGTCTGGCCAAAGGCAGGGACTGTGAATCTGGCAGCAGCAACAGCAAAATGCCTACAACAAAAAAATATCAGTTTTAGGAAAGATAGATGGAGGTTGAGTCCAAACCCGAGAAAATCACTCAAGCTCTCTAAGCCTTGATTTCCTTATCCATGAAGTTGGGGGTAATGACACCTTCTAAAGGGACTGCCGGAAAACAGCTTTATGGGACGTCCAGCACAGAGTCAGTATGGAGGCTCCAGGGCAGGGCCTCCCCAGTGGGTCCTGACTCTGTGCTGAGAACACCCAGTGCTTAATTACGTCTTTAAACCTCAATGACATCATCTGTAGTAGCACTTGCCCTTTAAGCGGCTTTCCCAATTACTGCTATTTTTAATTTTGTTTTATCGTGGTCAGAACACTTAACATGAGACCCAGATTGACAATAAATATCACGTGTTAAGTACGGTATCGTTAACTAGAGATGCCATGTTATAGAGTTCGCTGGAACTTTTCCTCTTACGTACCTTGAACTTTATACCCATTCGTTAACAACCCTTCATTTCCCTTAGATTTTTCACGTAAGTGGAATCACGAAGTACTTGTCCTTCTGTGACTGCCTTATTTCGTTATCACAAGGCCCTCAAGATTCATCTATGGGGTCACATATTGGAGAATGTGTTTTCAGGCTGAATAATATTCCAAGGCATGTATATGCCCCGTGTTCACTCACTGATCCTTCAGTGGACTTCTAGGTTGTTTCTATGTCTTGGCTATTGTGAATAGCACCACAGTGACGTCGGCTGCTGGTCTCTCTTCAAGATCCTGATTGCAATTCTTGTGGGGGAATACTAGAAGTGGATTCCTAGATCGTATGGTAGTTTTCATTTTTATTTGGGGAATTTGCAAAGATTGATGAGCTGTTTAAGGTGGGAGGCAACATCCCAGGGACTTGCTCAGTTAACAAAAGGTGGTACTCAGTTCCCTTCCTGGTCTGTGTTGCCAGTTACGGGCAGACGCTACACTCTTCCTGTCTGCCAAACTGGGGGTCAAACAACAGTATAAGTGCTGCATGCCAAGTGCCAAATAGATGACAGATAAGCTGTCGCACAAAGGCCTATGGGAGGGAGGAGTTACTCCGTGCGGGAGATTTATGTGGGACAAGACCTGGCCTAGAAATAAAGGTCTTCAAAGACAAATAAAAATGCTTCTTGAGTAGTCCCCATGGTCACGGATGGTACATTTCTTTCCTGAAATCAGTCCAGTCCGGATAACCAATCTCTTTATGATCTGTTGCAATACCTACATGTTTATTTTGGAAACATATAATCAAGCAAAAAGTTTGGAAATACAATTCAATTGGCCCCATATCGCACATAGAAATCACACAAGAGTAGCCTAATTGTTTCTCTTGGCCTGAACGGCTGGTGGCAGGTCTTTTGACTAAACGTCACGGTCCTGCCATGACTAATATCTACAAGTTCGATATGATACACAAAGAGGGTATGGAAACTAAGTTTTAGAGTAGCACATTCATCATCCACAGGTAGGTACTGGTGTGGATCTGGCTTTATGACTTTGATGGGAAGCTATTTCAAATTTGTTATTGGAGTGATGAAGTTTCAAACTCCCACTGGATATGTAACAGTCTGAACACATAACTTCTTTGTAATTCTTTGGGTTTCCAACACTATTGTTATCATGAACAGGTCCACAACTTTTTCCGGATAGTTCCTCCAGTAGCATTATCACTGTAGCGAGGGAGTTTCTGCTCAGACGAACGTTTGGAAGCGGGAAAGGCACAGGAGTCATGGACTTGGAAGATATGAGCTCTGCCCTGCCACTTACATTTCAGGAAACTTACTCAACCATTTGCCTTCATTTGTTAATCTCTAAAAAGACATCAGTGATATATACACTGGCCACCTGAGGAAGATATGATGAAAACCAGACTAGATAGCATATGCCAGTAGGTTTTAAAAAAATATTTTTAAGTCTCTCTCTCTCTCTCTCTCTCTCTCTCCATATATATATATATATATATGGCATACTAGTATACTATTATTTAGAGTAGTTTCAGGGTCACAGCAAAACTGGAGGGACATAGGCACAGCTCCTTCATTGTCGATGTCCCCCACCAGAGTGGTACATTTGTTGCAACCAATGAATCTATGGTGAAAGATACACCCAAATCACCCAAAGTCCATGACTTACATTATACCACACTCTTGATGTTGTATGTTCTATGGGTTTGGACAACTGTAAAAGGTCACGTAGCCACTATCGTAGTATCATACAGAGTATTTTTGGTCTTGTTGAGATTTTTTTAAGCTAGGAAATATGATTCCAAAACAAGGTGCTTTGGGGCTGTGCATATATTAACATATACATAGATATATTAATCTAATGCATTTGGTCAGATTACTCCATTCAAGAAAGTCATCTGAAGTACTTTTGGGCTTGATGAACCAATTTGGTCCTGTTGGAAGATTGATTCATTTGAGATGGTCCGTGTGGTAGACCACGTGTCTGGTCTCAGCTAGGCTGAGTGTGCAATTAAGAGCCGCTTTACTCTTGGCGATCTATGGCCCATCATCTCCACCACTACATTCCACTGAGCTGCCCACCCACGTACCATCTATTCTCTTGAATTTCTCTTCAACGACAGCCTGCCGTTCTATATCGCTTCAGATTCTGCGTCTCCTTCTTTTTCTGCCCCTCCCCTACTCGTGCTCTGTCTCTGTCTCTCAAAAATAAATATATGTAAAACAAACCATATAAAAATGTAAAAAAATAATAAAATAAAAATGTATTAATTTATAGAATAAACATCAACGAAATCTCACACTTCGGGGAATCTCCAGGCTGTGGAGTCCTATTCATGCATCTATGCATCTCTCGTACTAGAGTAGTTTCAGCGCGTACAAGCATGAGACTGACCCATTTAGTCACATCTTTGCCGGGCTGAAGCTTTCCCTCATGCTGCCTTCAAATCATGAGATGTCCAAGTTCCAAACATCAGTTCTGGGACTCAATAATGTCCAGCACTTAGGACAATAGGTTGTCCCCTTGGGAGGGTGCCCTGCAGGGCTGTGCCAGGCAGTGTCCAGAGCCCAGAGCGTCCAACGAATCCATTTCTCAATGAGCCCATGGCTGACTGTACGGACAACGAGGGCTGCTTTTGGAAGGCAGCCTCACAGCTGCTGGGTGGTAAGTCAGCTTCTTCCAGCCTCCTGTGCTCCTGGTGGACGTCCTTTCCCTAGTTGTCGGAGGCCTTGCTCCTTCCCTCAGTGCAGTATGGTCCCCTCTTCCAGAAGATGTTGCGTCTGGACTCTGGGGACAGTGGAACCCTCTCTTGCGGGCTTGTGTCTTAACCTTCTGGTTCTGCAGTGTTGTCTCTCTGTCTCTTTCTCTTCCTGTTCGGTGCTCCTGGGACGGAGGAGCAGGGGGACTGTCTTTGGGATGCAGTCACAGGAATGCAGTGAATGGGGGAATATTAGTACCCAGAACCCCTCCACCAAGATTGATGATGTTTGAGAAGAACCCCTTTCTCAATGTTTTATTGGTGTCTATGTTCATGTTTGGGGGGGGTAATGTTTTAAGATATTATAAAATTGTTCATATTATTATAAATTATTATCTATTTCAAGCAACACTTGTTCACTAGCCTCCCTATGGGAAGACCCAAGTTAGGCTTCTCTGGGAGCATAAAGGTGGAACCAGTGCTGTCCCTTTCTCTAGCCCCCCACCCCCCGCTCTGGCAAGGGCACATAGAGCACACATGACCATGAGCAGGTGAGGCAGGGACCCAATGCCGAGAAAGTCGAGGTCTGGGCAGAGATGCCCAGGAACCGGGCATGCTGGGAGACTCTTCAAATCGGACGTGCTTTGAGATGGGGCCCAAGGATTGAGGAGGGTTTCTCTGAAAACTGTCCACCCTCTAATTTCTACTTTTCACGAAAGACATGCAGTGTCTGTGCCGACATGCACAAATCCCGGTTTCCGCGAATCACCTCCTTCCCTCCTGTCCCTCACTCCCATGTCCGTTCCTCACATTCATGATGCACATTTGCCTCTAAAGTGAGATGTTTCTAGAAGCGTAGCCTGGCCTGTCCATAGCAGTCAGACTGACAGGTTTCCTGTTTTTATGTGGGATTGGGCGACCGTCAGCCCGTCTGGCGTGCGGTCATCGGGTGGTCCCTGGGAACACGAGCATTTTGGTGGTAGAGGCCTTGCCCCTTTGAGGGGCACCACTCACGCTATGTTTTTCCCACATACACCAACTTCTTCCTTCTCCTTGCTCCTCAAATCAGCTTTGATCGATCAAATCCAATCAGATCCAATCAAATCGGTTTGGGAGAATATTTCAGGCTACATAGCGGTGAGTCTCCTTGAGGTTGCATTTATGGCCAGCGTCTCTGTAGAGCTGTCTGGGTTCTCCGGAGAAGCAGGACCAGCAGGACATACGTACATAGGGGTGAGGAGTTTTTTTTACAGGAATAGGCTCGTGCAGAGGTGGAGAGGTCCCCAAATGCACCGTTTGCCAGGTGGAGAACCTGGAAAGTTGGTGGTGCGGTGTGGGCTCTGTCCAAGGGCTGGAGAAGCGGGAGCACAGATGTCCGAGGGCAGAAGATGGGTGCTCCAGCTCAGGTGGAGAAAGAACCCACCCTTCCTCCACCATTTTGTTCTATAATTTAGGCCCTAAGTGGATTGGAAGTTGCCCACGTGCCTTGGTGAGGGCGACCTTCTCTACCCTGTCTTCTGATTGGGATGCTAACCCCTTCCAGAAACACCCTCCCAGGCATGTTGTGCCAGTGGGCAGTCCTTAGCCCAGTCAGGCTGATACCTACAGTTAACCGTCACACTCTGAGACCACAGTTATGATCTCAGTGTCCTGCACACGTCGGACGGAGCAGGACTAGGCAGCGTGGAAACCACACTCCGTGTGTTTTAGGCTCATGCCAGTGGATGCCCTGCGTGTATCCCCCAACTGGCCAATCTGCAGCCTGGAAGGGAAGTTCTGGGAGAGGAAAGAAATCCCCTTCTCAGGACTCACTTCCTACAGGACGTGATGAACCAGGAGAGGAAAATGTAATACCTGAAACAGGTCTCACGATCCCATCATGAGAGCAGAAAGATCTCTTCATTGTGTGAACCTGGTAAGCCTCACTGATTTGGTGCTACGGCTGTGATCTGTAAGTCAATCGACACGTAAGAGTGCTGGTCTGGCTGTGGGCTTGCCACTGGGTGAGGGAGCGAGGGCCGCCGGCTGTGAGAGTATCTGTGCCAGGAACTTTCCTGGCCCGTTTCCCTCGTGACGTTTGCTTTCTGCCTTCGCTTCTCAGCACTTTCCTACCCGTCTGGTAATTAATGAAAAAATTACTTCCTGAACCACTTCTAATTTTCCACCTCTACGATGTATAGACCATAAAAACTCAAACCCTTCGCTGCTTCAGATGGCAAAACCGTAGTAAATTCTAAACAACAACAACAACCCTCCCCCCCCACACCTCCAAAACCAAAAAGGAGTGGACAGACATCCTACATTTACTTTCTTGAAATTCTGCTACATTTTTTAAAGTAATCTCTGCCCAAGGGGGGCTCAAACTCACGACACTGAGGTCAAGAGTCCGATGTTCTACTGACTGAGCCAGCCAGGCGCGCCTGCTCTTTTGAAATTCGGGAGACTGTCATTTACCAGTGGCTTGAAAATACACCTCTGCCTGCTGTAGTCCTGGAACATTTCAGATCTATGCCAGTCTTAACCTTTAATGACCACAGAACAGAAAGCCATTTTGTGCACATACTTCACTCCCCATGTGCAGAATTTTCTATGCACATAAGAGTCACTGGTGTGCAATTTTTTTTTTTTAAACACAATTACAGGCTGCTCCTCTGAGACAAGCATTTTATGTCCTTGGGGTTGACATGCACTAGAAAGATACACATTAAAAAAAAAAAACAAGGGATAAATATAGATGGGAATTCTGCATTTTCATGCTAAGGCTCTCTTGGAGTGAGATTCAGGGTGCTATGGAAGTTATCATAATATAAAGCTTCCTCCCTAACCCTGTGACAACTGATCTCTAAAATCAGGACGACATTAATTTTGATCAGCCCTTTGAGAACTTTAGGGTACAATTCACAGTCCGGTGACATCTGTCGCTGAGATAGGAAAACAATGCAGATTCTTTTGACACACTGAGAATCACAGCCTTGCCTTTTGTCAGTTACCAGAGACAGGAGACAGAGAAAGGAAATTATAACATCCAAGAAAAATGAACGCTTTGGGTCTGGCCGCGCGGAAGATTCTGGCCAACATGTGAAATTTCTGGGTTGCCCTCAGCAGCAGAATTCCTGAAGGAACCGCTGCCAGGGGCTCCTTCCGGGGCCGTCACAGGGCCAGTGAGTAAGAATAATCCTCTTACAAAATTCCGAAGCGTAAAATTCGGCTGAGGTTACTGCGGCTCTTAAGGAATGAAGTACGGCCTTTCTGCCGGCAGGGGGGTGGGGGTGGGGGGTTGCGGGGGAAGGGGCGAGGATGCACTTTGCGCCGTCACCCCGGGGATGCCGCGCGGGCCGGGGGTGGGGTGCGGGGGGGGGGCCCCCCCGGGACCACCGCGGTGGGGGTCGGGCGCGCGCCCCCGCGCGTCCCGGCCGCCGCGCCCCCGGGGTGCCCTCCTGCCCCCCGCTCCCCGGTTCGCGCCCGTGTGCGGCATGTGGACGCGGACGGGGAGAGCGGCGAGAGGAGGCTTTTTGGCTGGCGCTCAGAGCAGCCGGAGCAGCCGCAGATGCTGCTATTTACAGTATTTTCACAATTCCGCAGAACAAAGAGCAGGAGGCTGCCAGCTACTCTGGGGAACTCGGCGATTGCCCCGCTCGCAGGCTCAGCCAATCCGGGGGCTGCGGCAGCCGGTCGGCTTGGCGGGCGCGGAGCATCTCCCGGCTGATGGACCGCTCTGCCCGCAGCAGCCCGTGCGTCAAGCCGGAGGAGGAAGGACATCGGGACTGCACTTGTCACCGGCGCTCCCACGTCGTCTTCTTCGGGGGGGGGGGGACAGCGCCGAAAGCCCCACCCCCAGCCTGAATGCGGCAGCGGGGACAGATGGATGGCTTCAGCCCTCCCCCCCGCATTTGAATTGTAGATGCGCCCAGCAGGGTCTCCCCTGGGTCCCGGGCAAGGCGCCCCCTTGTCCGGGCTGCGTATTGCTCCTTGTGAAACTCAAGATGCTGTCTAGAGACCAAAGTTATTTACTGGGGGGACCAGATCACCACAAATTAATTCCTGGACGGGATCCAGCAGGGCCCCCGTGCGGGAGACCCGGGAGGAGGGACGCGGGCATCCGTTACTCGGCGTCAGCGGCGCTCCTGGGAGGACACGCGCTATATTTAGCCAAACTCTGCGCATCCTGGGAGACTGGTATATATCACCGCAGAGCCCACAAGGTGCCGGGGCTGGTTGAGAAGAAGCACTCACCATGGTGGAACCAACTCAGCTAGACTGGAGAGATGAATAGCCCTCTGGGGGATTTCACTGGGTCCTACTCACCAGTCACATCGCCAGGCAGAATCCGTTTGCTTCCCTGGGAGGAGATCTGTTGAAAAGCATTACAATAAAAGTTATTTAACTCACATAGTCTTTAATCTTCCAGGAAAATATTGCGCCCATGCCAGCCGTGAATCATATTGTATTGTTATGCCTTTTTATAGTCTGATAATCTGTATTGTGTGTTTATAACCCTTGTATGCTGTATTTTATGGGGGGAAAAAAATCCCCGCGACCAGCAATCCACAACGCGTGGATTTACCACCCTAACTACTTGGGTTGACGGAGAGCGGAGGAACAAAGATTCCAGGTCAGAGAGAGGAAAGTTATCTCTACATCAGGCTTGCTTACCTCCTGGCATCTGTGACGCCCTCCCTGACTCCTCCTTACTCGGACACCACTCTTACCCCCCGAAGAGGGTGTTTTCCCAAGTCTCAGCCGTTGGCGGAGGGCGCTGAACTGGTTATAAATCAGTCTTTGACCACAAACCCAAGGAAGCTTGCCCTTGAATTTCATCTTCTGGGCAGGGACAATCTTATTTATTTGGGGGTTGTGCTGTAGATGCTCATGTAGAAGCCATGTCGGAGATGTGCAAGGTCCATTTCTCCCCAAATCTTGATGGCCGGCTTCCCAGGCTCATCCTCCGGTGCTTAAGTTGCTCTGACACGAGGGCGGAGTTCAACCTCTCCATCTGCCAATGTTTCTGGGTGAAACTGACTGACACAGCCCTGATTCTTGTCTCCTTTCACTGTGGCTTGGCAATGGGGTAGAGACTGCTGTCCCTACATCCCTGCATGTCTAACCCTGGGAAAGGGACCCCACTGAACCACAGTGCTCTCTAAGGATTGGCCCAGAGATGGCAGGTCAAGGGGCAGGGAGCCTGGGTGTTCTGCTTGTGCAAACCAGGGCGTGATTCAGACGGGGAACCCTCCCGCCTAGTGGCATTAGATGTCTTCTGGGACCCTTGGTGCTAAACAGACTCTTATACCCCTCCTCCCCACCGTCCCACAGTGACTGGAAGGAGTCTGGTGTCCTGTGTCCCGTGTCTGGTACGTTTGGGTGATGTGACGCTCACTTGTTGTGATTCCTGTTCCCAGGAGGCCTCATGAAGCATCCTCTTGAAGAACATGGGTTGATCTGTCCTCTCAGAGCCTCGTTGGCCAGTTCCCCCACAGAAACTGAAGCCTGGCTAGGGTTTGGCCGGCTAACCTGCTTCCTATAATATCTTTTCTTTAACCTTGCCCCCCCCCGCCCCCCGTGGATGTGCTGATGTTTTAACAGTAGTTTCCACATCCAGCCCGCTGTCAAAAGCCCACAGACTGTATATCTGGCATACCGAGGCCAGTATGGATTCGTCACTTTGTCCTGGGCTTGTGCCCTCACTGCTCCTGGTGTGGTCTCAGCTCGTGCGTCCATCTCTGGAACATAGTCCCAGTATAAAGCTGCTAAATGTAACCCCCAGCCCTTCCCACCCCCCACCCCTCTTGGGCATCTGGGATTTGCCCACCTGCTTCTTTACTCACGACCACCCAGTTGCCCTTGTCAGTGTCCATCCACCCGCGTCTTTCATTGCGCGTGAACCTCATAGGAAAAGACCCACCAGCATCGCCGGGCCGTCTCAGTGTCCTAAGGACTGCACGCAGGCATACCCACGCCCTTTCCCGCCCGAGGGGGGACACACTTCCGCATCTCATTTGGTCGAGCCACTGCGGTGTGGCAGGGACTGCGAATGCTCAGGGAGTAACAGGACTCTGGAGGCATAGTTCTGTCCTGCAAGAACACACGGTCTGTCTACCAGGGCAGGCACCTGGGTGCAGCATCATGTGCTGTGTTCTCAAGGCGGCTAATTCTGGGGCATTTGCTGCTTCGCACAGGAGGCTTTCACTGCAAGCAACAGCATGTGGACTCCAGCAACCGAAGGCAAGGGTACGGCCGTGCCTCACTCTGTGCCAGCACGTGTGTGCGCGTGCGCGTGCGGAGTGGTCAAGAATGTGGCCGTGTGCAAGCGTGAGGGTGTGCAGAGGTGTGGGTCAGTGTGCGTGCCGGAGAGTGTGAGTGTAAAAGGGTGGGCTTGAGGTAACAAACGGGGACCTAGGGGTGATGCCTTGGCAGGTGAGGGCTTCCTTGGGTTTGCAGCCACGCCTACACTTACAAAAGGAAGCAGAGACTTCCGCGCGGAATTTCCGGTTCGTGGCCACCAGGTAGCAAGACCGGGGAGGAATCCACGCGCCTTCTCAAGGCCGAGTGCCCATGATTTGGGAACTGTCTTTCATTTTACTGCCTTTGGCCGGCTCCGAAATGGAGTTGGGGGGCACAGATAAAGTGCAGGAGAGCAGGAAATTGTTACGCTCTTGTAGTCGTTAGGTTTGGGTTAAAATACAGATTCCTCTCCCCTCACCCACCTCCCTCCTTCTTCCACGGAATTCTACTTATTCTACTCACCTTTGTCTTGGTGCTCCCTCTGCCTGGGCGTCCTCCCCAGACACGGTCCTCCAGGCCTGTGCCCAGTTTCCAGCTTCCCACACGATGGACCCTGACCTCCCTGTCTCAGACTGCCACCGGCATCTCCCTGGTTCTGACCACAGTCACTTAATGTATCCCGTGATTCATTTGTTTACTAGGTGTGTTCCTTATAGTCTGTCTTCCCAGCTAGAATTGAAGCTCCAGGAGGGCAGGGTTCCATGTCTACAACAGCGCCCAGTGTCCGGTGGGCACACACGCAATGAATATTAGTTTAAAGTGGCTAGAAGAAGCACATGGCTTGACTTTTCTCAAAAATTGAGATCCGCATGACAAAGCAAAAACAGGCTTATCTTAGCTGTGAATCGCTGATCATTTAAAAGGGACCAGTTCACCCAACCTTTCTGAAGTTGTGCAAGATAAAACAGATTGTAAAATACGCTACCTTTGACTCTGCAACCCCACCTCTAGCATTTGGCTTGAAGGAAATAATTGCTTTAGGGCACCAAAATATTGCAAGGCTGTTTGTAATCGTGAAAAATTGCAGGGAATGGGGACTGGTCGTTAGGGGACTGGTCGTGAACATGACAGCTCAGGACACAATCCAAGGAGTCGTAATAACTAAAAAGCACTGTGCTTTGAACCAAGGTAGTGAGAAGGGAGGTGGTGAGAAGGGGTCAGATACTCTGTGTGTGTGTGTGTGTGTGTGTGTGTGTGTGTGTGTGTGTGTGAATGGGATTTCTTTAGAGATTGGACAAGGGATGTGAGAAAAGCGAGAAATCAAAGATGACTCCAAGATTTTTGCATAACTGGTAAGTAGGTTGGACGTTAAAAGACAGAGAAATTACCAGTGGGATACATTTGAATTGGAAGACCAAAGTCTCAGTTTGGACAAGTTAAATTTAAAATATCTAGTAGCCATATGCTGTGAGTTGAATCGTGTCCCTGAAAGATATGTTCAAGTCCTAACCCCAGTACCGCGAGTGTGATCTTATTTGGAAACTGGGTCTTTGCGGATGTCAGTGGTTACTGAGATGAAGTAGGGCGGCCCCAAGCTATTACTGGTGTCCTTATTAGAGGAGAGAAAGATACACAGAGGAAGAGGGGGAAGCGGGGAGGTGCTGATGGCGACAGAGATTGAGGTGACGTGTCTATAGCTGCACCAAGGATTGCCCGCAACCACAAGAAGCCAGGAGAGGGATGTGGGACAGACTCGTGTTCAGTGAAGACAGAGGAGGAGCTTTGGATTTCACCAGATGGAGGTCATCACTGAGCACGGGGACAGCAGGGACAGGGCAGGTGGGGGGGGATAAGGGATGCACTGAGCTGTGTTTGAGGAGAATGGGAGGAGGGTTAGGAGGGGTAGCAGCAGGGACAACCATTGCAAGATTTGCGGGAAAAGGCAGAAGAGAAACGGAGCGGTAGCAGGTGCAAACGTGTGGGCAAGAGAAAGTTCCTTTTGCTTTTGCTTTTCATGGAGACGTAACAACGCAGTCGTATGTTTTGGGGGATGATGCAGAAGCGTGAGGGGCTGGGTGCCAGGTGCTGTCCCGGGAAGGCAAGGGAGCACACAGTCTGTCCATCGGCAGAGGGACAGGCTTTACCAGGGCAAGCAGCCCGCACCTGCCCAGCGATGGGCTGCAGTGGCTGGCGGTGTGGAGGCGGAGGGGGCGTCTGTGGAATGCCCTTCTGATCATTTCCGTGTTCTCAGTGGAGTGAGAAACCAGGTCATCAGCCGAGAGGGAGAAGGGGGAGGAGGTGTTGAAAGTTTGTGGGGAGAGGAAGGTGTGAAATAATTGTCTAGAAGACTTAATTTGCCTTTCAGTTAATGTGAAAGGGATTTTTTTTTAATTACAGAAAATTCAAAATAGAAAAGAGTACGGAGGCAATATAACAAACACCCATAATGCAATATAATAAGCACTAGCAAAGCTAAAAATTTGTCATTTTTTGGCCCCAGATCTATTTTAAGCAATAAAACATGAGAAATGAAATTGAGTTATTGGAATTTAAACTTAATTATTTCTCTCTCCTCCCCTGAACAAGATGGGGAAATGTAGAAAGCTTTAACTCTTAGATGCCACTTGTGCCTTTCACGTTTATGTTTTCAGTATTTTAGTTGTCTCATTTTTACCTTGCCAAAATCCATGTCATTTTCTGCTGTCAATACCTTCGACAGATTCGCCAAAATGTTTACCAATGTATTCGTGTACCTTCGTTGGATGCGTCTCTCTTTGTTGCTTGAATTCCACGTCATGTCATCTGAAGTTCATCCTGCCATAGTTCTTTCAGTGAGTGTGTGAGTGGAAGAATCTTCTAGTCTTTGCATGTGTGAGAATGTTTTGCTGTCAGTTATATATAAGATTTCATATTGCTATGTATAATATTTAGCTAGGTACAGAATGCCGCGTTGGCACATTTTTCTACTGGCACTTTTAAAAACTAACGTTCTGTTTTCTTCTGGCATATGTTGTAGTGCATATGTATTCTGTGAGTTTGATTTGCTCTTTGATGGTGTTCTGGGGTTTTTTTCTCCCCAGTTGTTTTTAAGATATCTTCTCAAGCTTTGGTATTTAAATCGCACTAGGTGTATCTAGGTATAGACTTCTTTACCCTGCTTGGACTGGTACTATTTTCTCAACAGGAATATTCATGAGCGCTGTTGGTCAGTCCTGACCTGTGAAGCTTTCTGATACCGCCTTTCCTTCCTCTTCCCCAGTGTCTGCTTTTGGAGCTCCTGAACTTAATGGACTTTCTCGTGGTGTTCTCCATGTTTCCCTCCTCCTCGTTTCTATTTCTATATATTTCTTGGCTGCATCCTGAGTCTGCTCTAGCTCTGTTGCTCAGTTCCCAAGTTCCAATTTCTCCTGTCAGCTCTCTATTCTACTATACCATCTCGAGGGAGGTCGTAAAGCCTGCTGGTGTAGAGCTGAGACCTGACACAGACTTCTGACTGTGAATCATGGCTTCCTCGCTTCCTCGATGTGAGCTTGGGTGAGCCGCATTGCTCTTGTGCCTCAGTTTCCTCATATGGAAAGTAGTCATAAAATAGTACATATCAATCTCATAGGCTCGGTATGAGTAATAAATAAATTTAGATATACATACTACGTTGAGACAACACTTACATGAGAATAGGCTGGTATTACCATTTAGTCTGCAGGTTATGTTTCTAAATTTTTCAATGACTACACTTTCTTAGTACTCTTCTAATCGTTTCTTTTATCACAATGTTGTGTTTTTAATTTACGCTCCTTCATTTTATTGAGAGTTTTAGACCTAGTCCTTCCTTTAGCTTATTGAGAGTTTTAAATGTATTCTTTTGAAGTTGACTCCCTGTGGTTCCTGGTGTGAACTGTCTCGTGTGTCACCTGCTGATTGTCCTTGCCGATATCGTTCTTGTCCTGCTGTGTTATTTTTGACCCGGAGTCTATCTTCAGCACCCTGTTTTCCACAAGATTTTGTGTGCCCTACGTGCGTAGCATCATCCCCGCAATGTGGTTTGGATTCGCCTCTTCCAGAGCCCTACAGATGTCATTCATTTCAGACCAGGTTTCATGTCAATTTCCTGGCCAGCAGACCCCCACCACCTGCCCGCGTAAGTCATGCAAAACCAGGTTCCACCGCCAAGCGCAGCAGAAGTTGACGGTTGTGATTTCTCACTCCTGATGCTTTCAGACCTTATGCCGAGCCTCTGGGATGGTGAGGGATTTTCCACAATGCCAGCTCGAGATGGATGGGAAGCCTCTTTCGGACGACTCTTTCCCTCTGCACAAGGGGCCCTCGGCGGTGGGATGTCAATTTTCTGGGTTTTGATCCCACACAGGTATCAAAATTCTAGGGCCAAGTTCACAGAACCCTGACCCCCTAGGACTTTGGCCGTTAGCTCAGGTCTACCATCCTGCTAGAGATTCCCTCTGCGTTCCTGTGATTTGCTGAGTTTTTCTGTCGCTCATGTTATTTCTTATTCCGTACGTCTACATGGTGGAGGGGGCAGAGGTCAGGCCGTGAGTCTGACCAGAAGTCTGAGTGTTTCCTTGTTTGTTTTGTTTTGGTTTTTTTAGGCTGCTATCTCTGATTTTCTCCATCACTGGTTTTGGCTCTATTTCCTTATCCAATCACCCGAAAATTTTCTTCCTTTTCTCTCTCCCCCTCTCCCCCCGTCACTCTGTTTTTTCTCTCCATTCTTCTCTTCTCCTTTTTTTTGTAACACACTTCGAGTGCCCTCTGATATGGGCACAAGGGTAGAAAGGTGAGCAAGACCCAGCCCCTTCTTTTTGCCATTGTGTGTGATGGTGGTAATACTAATGCAAAAAACAGAAAAGAGTTATTTTACTTTTAGATGTGAACATTTTTCTTGTATTACCATCAGTCCCTGATCATCATCAAAAACCACTGAACACGTATCTGATTCATGGTGGATACATACCAGGCATCGTGCTAGGCACTGGGGTGACAACATTACATGAGGAAGTGCGGTTCTGTTCTCGTAAATCTTACAGTCTAACCTGAGAAATATACCGAAAACTAACAAAACAACAGCCCATGCACATAATTCTTAGAAATGGTGGTGCTTGGCCAGGAAACGTAGAATGATAGAACCACGCAGGAGGACACGCCACTGGGCGGTATTCGTGGAGAGTAGGGGTGGTGACAGAAGCCTCCGTGAAGCCTCATTGATGAGGAGAGTCTGGTTAAGAGAAGAACTGGGAAGGTCATTCATACATCTTGACTTGATGGTCTGAGGAACGTGGATACATGGAGGTTTATCCATTCGCATTATTTTTTCTCACTAAAACAATGAATTTGTGGTTAAAAAGCATTCTAAATATCAGCCCAATACCCACTACGTTGGAACTTGAAGACTGGTGTCCTAAAACACTTGCTCGAAGCAGAGTGTGCATGGGGATGATGCTGGTGTGAAACTCTGGTCTCTAAATGCCCTCCCTCCCTTCATTCTTTATTTCTTTCCGTCACACCCACCACTCCCCTCCTCCTCACTCCCTCTTCCTCTCTTTTCCTAGAGGATGATCCCAGGAATGCAGGGGAAATGAAGGGAATTCACAGATCTCTCAACTTCCCTTGGACTCAGCAATGGCAAATGCTGAAGGGAAGCTCCTGTTCACAGCCTGGCTGCCTGACTTTGGTCCCAGCTCCTCAGCTTCCGTCCTGCTGTACCCTTTTCTCCTCGTTTTCTTGATTGTTCATTCATTTATTATTCATACCTAGACTATCTCCAAAAAGAATTAGAAGCAGGTTCTTTCCTTATTCAATTTTCCTTCCAACCATTTTCCTTCTCTCTCTTCTTCCTCTGTTCCTAATCATTTCCCTTCCGGCAGGACAATGTCAAGATAATTAAAGGATGCCGGGTCCTGAGCATTTCACTAAAATTGCCTTCTACAAAATACAACTCCCTGTATCCTCAATGAGATTGCGTGAGAAAATAACTCATCATATGGCTCAGCTGTTACAGGGTTCAGATTCAATTTGGCTATCCATCCAAAAGTTGGGATTTTTAATAAAAGCTTTTACAAACCACTTGGGTATTCAAAAAGTTTAATACATAACAAACAATAAAAATCATACTTGGAAATACGGGAGAGTGGAAATGCTACAAATACTCATGTTTGTATATAATCTGTGTTCCCTTGGATTTGGTATTGAAATTTGAGAAACACATTTTAAATTCCATTAAGCATATCGTATTTACTTACGTAGTCGTTGTCAGAACAAGATTTGGGGAAAATTTGAATTTTTTTCATAGTTTAAGTGTGTCACACGTTTCCTTTGCTCTGTGCTGAGTTGGAAAGTCTGACACAATTCTGTGTCCTTTAGGCAAGGAGGGATCACAAGCTCTTTCAGTTGTTCCCAAGTGGGTCAGGAAGTGGTAGAAAGAACGTTGGCCTGGCATCAGTTCTGGCCCTTTCCCCAACTGTAATAGCTACTGTGAGAAAGTGGTTCACTTCTCCCAGCCTCTGGTTGCCCATCTGGGAGACGGGAGTAACGATCCCTTCCTCAACTTCATTTTTGTTTGATGATTCCACAATGATGATTTTCATGATTGAAGTGTCTTCAACTTGGGGTGCCTGGGTGGCTCAGTTGTCTGACCTCGGCTCAGGTCATAATCTTGCAGTCCGTGAGTTCGAGCCCCCAAGTCGGACTCTGTGCTGACAGCTCAGAGCCTGGAGCCTGCTTCAGATTCTGTGTCTCCCTCTCTCTTTCTGCCCCCCTCCTCCCCGCTCGTGGTCTGTCTCTCTCTCACTCAATAATAAATAAACATTAATCAAAAAAATGTCTTTGACTAGCAGATTCCATCTGAGAACCTTCATCACTGCACTTAGCAAACCAGTGATATGTGCCAAATTGCCAAATTGGTTAATATATATGGTCGATAAAATATAATCGACCAATAAATTGGTCGATTTATATGCATATATATATATATATATATATATATATATAGTGGAATAACAGGAGGTTATTCTATAGATTCTATTATATATAATCTCCTGTTATTCCACTATTCCTTGAGGTATTTTTGCCCTAGGTTGCCAGGATTGTTCATTCATTCCTTCATTTTTTGCAACACTTACTGATTGAACACTATTTTGTGTCAGGTACTGTTTTAGGCAAAGATCAAGATCCCTGCCCTTGTTGTATTTGCTTTGTAGCAGAGAAGGGGGGCTTGGGTGATGCAAGACCAAATTGTGTAGAGGACCCTCATCTTGACTCTTCTGAAAACACCTGCACAAAGGAAAGGGGAGAGACATAACACCGTTGGAAGAAGCTAGAGAAGAATAGGAGAATATTTCACCAAGACTGGGAGGGAGTTCAGAGTGGCATGGCCATAAGATGTCAATTTTCTGGGTTCCGGGTATCACTCCAGGAAGGTGGTGAGAACTCAGGGTGGGAGTGGCTAGGCTCTGAACACTGGGTTCCTCAAAGTTCTCAGAGTCTTGGGTCCGCGATGTGCCCAGAAGCAGCCAAAAAATCTTTCCAAAGGGACACATCCACATTGGCCGGGCCGCTGCGCCTCTCACGGGTAAACCAGGGGCCAAACACTGGTGGGGGATCTCACACAATCCTTGGGTTGCAGGGAAAGAAGATCTGCAATAGATTTCTTGCCAGGGCAGTCCTTTGTGTTAAATTCCACTTAGTTCTAAGGAGGGGAAAAGACAAGTGACCTTTCTCACCAAGCAGATTTACGATTGTGAGTTCATGCAGCGCTAAGAGTTTAAATGACTTGTCCGTGGTCACACAGAGGAACAGGGTCAGAGGTGGGGCAGGAAGGCACATTTTCTCATTCCAGGACAACACATTTCCTCTGTAGCATTGTTTTATGAGATCATATAAGGCTTTGTTGATGGAAACCCACACAGCACATGGAAGTAATAGAATTTTAGGACTGGTTCAAAATATTTAAATATCCAATGTAACCACGGTTCCGCCCTCAATTTCTCAAGAACATAAGGTAGTTCATTCTGTCTTAGACAAAACTTTCCAGCACTTCTCCTGGATCCAGCATACCCTGCTAGAGAGAATAGAGAGGGAGACTGCCCTTTATTCTATTACGTTAGCTGTATTTTTAGAAGGCACGCACTGCCTAGAAACCTCAGGCATTCCATAATTAGGTCCTCTACATAAAATTATAAGACAGAGAGCATTTAGCACACCAGCTAGGGGTAGGAAAAATGAGAGGAGACGTGAGCGAAATAATAGTAACAATATTTTCCGCACTTCTAGTATTTGCCCATGTCCAAAGGTATTGTAAGATGGTGCTTCTCTTGCGGTTACTATGGATCTAAGTTCAGACTCTTCTTATACATACCAGGAGTCAGGAGAGCACATTTCCCCCACGCTGCCTAACGTCCACTTGGCTGGAGCCCCATTTGCGAACACCTTCTCCGCCTGTTGCTACGGCTCTCAGAGGAGCTACTGCAAACCCTCTAGCTCTGTCCCCTGCTCAATGCTTGCTGCCTGTGGCTCTTGGGAAACCCCAGTGGTTTCCTCAACAAATACTGTGAGTTTTAAGATTTAATAAAGAAGCCTCAAGTAGTGCACGGCAAGTCAGGACCAGTGTCTTAGAGTCACGGGATACTCGTCGTTTACCTCGCCTAAGAGCAGGAGAGTCTTATCGGAACAGGGTCAGTCAATGTGGGCAAGCCAGAACTCTATAGGAATTGGGCCAAGACATCAGCAGTAAACAGAAAAGAATGATGGTACTCAGGAATAGTGGCCTACTATCCTTTATTTGGGTGCTACATGAAACAAATAGCAAAACACTTGCACACCTTCCAGGAGTTTATAATCTAAAACAGATGAGTAGGTGGTGAATGAGGATGGGGTACTTTTCCTCCAGGGAGCTTTTGGAAATTTATCTCCTCCACAAAGTTTGCCTGAACCAATTACAAATAAAGAGCCATTTTTCTCCTTCCAATCTACCATTTTATTCTAATGAGCTTTTTTTCATTATGCGGAAATTCCCTGCACGAATACTTTTACAAATTGGAAGCATGCAATTTGTTTTCAGCGGTGACAACAGTCGCAAGTCTTTCTGTATTGCCGTCTCCAAGATGAGATCCGGAATCCTGCTTGCTTCCTTTTGCAGAAACCTCTGCCTCAGCCCTGAGGGGGTGGCGAGCCAGCAGACCAGGGAGGTGTGGTCGCGGCACCCCTTGGAGATTTCGCGGTCTTCCCCCACTCTCCGTTCACTCGGTTATCTTGCCCATCACTCCCACGATTCAAGAACCTCCATGAGCTTGTACTCCGTCACTTGAAATCTTCAGCCTCCATTTTTCCTGTTGTGTCTCTCAGTCCACACCTTTTAGGATGCTTTTGGCTACAAATAACAGAAGCTGCAACTACGAGTGTCTTACAAAGCGCCCAGGGGCAGGGTGATTTCAGCACAGCACTGAGAACCCAGCTTCTTGTCACATTTCTGCTCTGACGGCCTTGGTGTATGGACCTGATCCCAAGACAACTCTAGCAGCTCAAGGTAACACGGGCAGACAGAAACATCCAAGGCATAAGAATAGAGGGTCCCTGTTTATGTCCCCCTTTTAGGGGGCAAGATACATCTTCCAACCACGCTCCTGCCCCAGCAGACCTGTAACGGTGCAGATCGTGTCATATGGCTGAGCCTGAATTGGCCACAACAACTGGAATGAGATCATGATGACTGGCTTTTCTTAGGAAAAGAATCATGTTTCCGTCTGAATCTTGAAGGACCGGGCACATGGAAGGTGCACAAAATTTGACTCTCTGTTAGACGGAAAGATGATGGCAGGTGAGGCTGGCAGTTGGGTTGACAGCTCATTCCACATGCCAACAACCTCATCAGAACATGAGTGAGGAATGCCCTTTTGCTTTGCAGACTTTATTTTGCTTGAGAGACTGCCCCACTTCCAGTCAGCCCCAACAGACTCAATAGGTACTATAGCAATAATCTCTCCCTAAAAAAAAAAAAAAAAAAAAAAAAAAAAAATCCATGACTTTCTGACACCACCTGTGATAAGGGAGATTCAGGGAGATCTTGGATAATCATTTAATTCTCATATTGTAGAAATATTTGAAAGACAGAAGCGAAAAGAAAATCATCGCCTGGGGGAAATCCTTTAATCTTTAAGTCATGGTGTTACACAGCATGAAATGTACATCTGTTACACCCACAAGTTGCTATGATCTCTCAGGTATTCTCTCATTTACTGTTCCCAGGTAGGTAAAGGGTACCCTTGGGGAAAAGGGTGGGCTCAAGTTCAATCACACGAGCCCAGGAAGAGTGTGTCTTCAAAGATTCTCATGATCATCAGCAAACCTGATGACTTTAGGACTATTTCTGGTGCCACACCCACTGTCTGAGCTGCTTGGGGAACGACGTGTCAGAACGGCACCCAGCTCAGCCCAAATCACCACGGGACCTAGAACCATGATTTTGGGATGAATCAGGCATTACTTGAGTCAACTCGTTAGTGAAGAAACTGACAATAACAGAGGCCAGTGGTAGGCTCTGGGGATGAGATAATGGAGAAAAATGGAAAATGGAGGCATATGTCAGTAAAGGAAAAGAGTGAAATTTAAGGAAGGAGGCAGCAGGATGTGTGGACTTAAGAATCAGCCCTTGGACTGAATTCCCCAAAAGCCGATCTTAGGCTCTGAAATAAGAAGACTGTTGACCCCAAATGACCCATTGGAGCACGTGAGCCAGGGACTTGGTGATGTTTGAGTGCCTCTAATGCTGACCTCAGGACAAATGACCCGGAGACTCGAGACAGAGGTGTCTTAAACACCCCAGCAAGTTATCAGAGACCCACTGTCAGCTGTCCTGTTTTTAGAATCACCCCAGGAAATGTGCATCCGCTGGAGGTAATGAGAACAGCCACTCTGGCTTATCCCCTCCCCAAGCTCCATCCGGAGCAAACTCGGGGAAGCCGGGGCCATCATAACAGAGTGATCTGTTTGCAATTTCTTTTATCTGAAACCACACATAGCTTTTGAAGATGTAAATTTGTAAAACGTCATGCTTTATGTATTGCATTTTTGGCATCTACTTTCGTTTTTAAGAATGGATGTTGTCTAATTATGCAGAGGGGCTTTGGATGAGGAAATATACTAAGTGTGCATTAAATAGACAACTTTAAATAATGGCACTTGTGCTAAGAAGTGTATTTTCTGGCAAGCAACTAATTTATAATGGTCATAGATAAATGCATTAGTGTATGAAATGCTTGTCTTTATTTATTGATTTGAAGGGGCAGTATTATATTTTTAAATATGTCTTCTTCATTGGGTCTGTTTTCCATCTTTTACAAAGTTGCCCATATTTTATGTTTGTTGACACTCGCTGCACTTAAATGTTGGAAAATGGAAGCAATTTTACAGTAAAAAAAAAAAATCAACGTTAATATGACTCGCCCCTTGCTTTCTG